>NW_026652285.1:3330619-3456243 GCF_009828535.3 Hylobates moloch
CCATGGAATACTATGCAGCCATAAAAAATGATGAGTTCATGTCCTTTGTAGGGACATGGATGAAACTGGAAAACATCATTCTCAGTAAACTATCGCAAGGACAAAAAACCAAACACCGCATGTTCTCACTCATAGGTGGGAATTGAACAATGAGAACTCATGGACACAGGAAGGGGAACATCACACTCCAGGGATTGTTGTGGGGTTGGGGGAGGGGGAAGGGACAGCATTAGGAGATATACCTAATGCTAAATGACGAGTTAATGGGTGCAGGAAATCAACATGGCACATGGATACATATGTTACAAACCTGCACATTGTGCACATGTACCCTAAAACCTAAAGTATAATAAAAAAAAAAAAAACTATGAGAAAAAAAAAAAAAGAAGTGAGATTGCTGAAAGGAAAAAAAAAAAATGTTACTAGAAATAGAGAAGCATTTTGTAAAAATAGTCTGGCAGTTCCTTAAAGTATTAAACATAGAATTACCATTTGTACTCCTGGCTAGCAACTGTACTTGTAGGTATATACCCAACAGAAACAAAAATGGATGTCCATACAAAAACTTGTATACAGATGTTTGCACCAGCATCATTTGTCACAGCCAAAAACCAGAAGCAACCCAAATGTCCACCAATAAATGAATGGATAAATAAAATGTGCTACTTCCATATAATGGAATATTATTTTGCAATTAAAATGAATGAAGCAGTGATCCCTGCTACAACATTGATGAACCTTGAGAACATTATGCTAAGTGACAGAAGCCAGTCACAAAGGACCACACGGTGTATGATTCTGTTCATATGAAAGGTGGCCAGCCCCATACATTAATCTGTCCACAACAGAAAGCAGCTCCTTGCCCTGACCAGTCCTGCCCCTTACTGTGGCCAGCATCTCCATCTACTCAGGAACCCGCTCCAGAACATGAACTGTCATTGCCTCCCTCACCCTCAAACTCAACATAAGACTGAGCATTGGGACATTGAGGCTATCTCCTGAATAGTTCTCAGATGCTCTCCCTCGTCTCTGCCACTTCCCTAGGTCAGGTCTTCACCATTGTCCACCAAGGCTGCCACAGACTCCTTACCCCTCTGTCTGTCCCACCCCTCTGTGTTGCATTCCTCCCACCCCATGCCTCCTCCCTCCCCCATCCCTGCTCCACTCTGACAGAGTGACTCAAAAGGGTCGAAGGTGGCCCACCAGGGCCATCTTCCTCCTCGAAGCCTTCACCAATGCTGTCTACCTGCAAGGAGTCAGCGTCTGTCTCTACCCATGGGTTTTGTCTGTGGCTCTGGATAATGTACTTGCAAGCCAGCAGATGAGTGCAGCTTTGGGTAGGATTCCCCACCTTCCCCCACTCCTCCCAACAGCAGGGAGTGGCCCTGCCCTCCCACCTTGGTCTACAATGGTCATTGACAGCCTTTGTTAATCTCTGTGCTTCTCAAGAACACAATTTCTCCCTGAAAAGTTTGCCTGAAGAGACTTTAATGAAGGGAACATTCATAGCCATGTGAGTAGGGTTAAGGGAACTACCAAAGAATATTCTAGCACCCAGGGACTAGCAATAGAGGGAAGTCATGACCATGTCTAAGTTTGCAGAGCCAAGGGTGGAGAACCCTTAGAGGAGCCATCAGGCCTGGGGCCAGGGGGTTGGGGCTGCTGTGGTCTCGCGGGCACAGCACAAGCTTTGCAAGGCAAGGAGGGAACAGGGAACAAACAGCCCATCCTCTCCCTCCTCTTCCCCTCAATCTCCTGCAGGGCCCAATCAGAAGCCAGCCGGCCAGGGAACCAGGGGATTCAGTCTACAGGAGTCAGTCTCCTTGAGCACAGAGTGGGGCACGGCAGGGTGGAGAATGGACTGGGGTCAGGGCAGAGAAAAACCACGTCCATACCAGGATGATGAGGAGTGGCAAGTGTGCTACCACCAGAGAAGGGAGCAGACAGCACAAATAACAGAGGGCCATGATAGGGCCTCTCTGCAACCTGCAGCTCATCAGCCTCTGAACACACCCATCCTTTGCATGAAATTTTTGTCTTTGCATCTCCTCTCTCAGTTTGCTCGTGCTCTGCCCTTTATCAACAGGAATGTCACTTACAGCCTTTAGGGCTGGCCTTCTCCTCCAAATGTGCCTTGGTCTTCCCCAAAGCCAGTTCAGGCTGCGAATTTTCTGTATATGGGTTACTCATGGCATTATGTCCTATAAGTGATGCGTAAAACAGAAAAATGATAAATCAACAGGACCTCTCTTAAATAAAAGAATAAAATGTGATTTCTCTTGTTTTAGTCAGTTATAAGGTCTCCTCCTTCCCTCTCCATCTTCTGGTGCAATCTCTGGCCTATAGGCACTGCCTATCATACTGAAGGTGGTTCATCATATCTCTGTACATGGCACCGCATTGCTAGTTAAGCAAGAAGCTTCAGTGCACTCCTCTTCCTTGCCCTCCCACCATCCAAGCAGCCTAACTCCTGTGAATGATCCTGAATCCCTTCTACCCAGCCCGACTGCCTCTGCCCAGCTTAGGCCCCAGCCCAGGCCCCAGCCCTGGGGCTAGATCCCTGCCACAACCTCTGCAGGCTCTTACTACCCCTTGTCTTACCTTCTTCCTCTTGTGGAGTTTTTTTATTGTTTTATTTTGTTTTCTTAATAGGCATTATTGTTTAGAGCAGTTTTAGGTTCACAGCAAAATTGAGCAGAAATATAGCATTCCCATATAGTCCCTGTCTTCACATAGGCACAGCCTCCCCCACTACCAACATCCTCCACCAGCATGGGATATTTTTTACAGTTGATGCACCTGCATTGACACAGCATCATCACCAGTCCATAGTTGATATTAGGGCTCACTCTTGGTACTACACAAAGGCATGGCAGTCGGGCATCATGGCTCACATCTGTAATCCCAGCAATTTGGGGGGCCGAGGTGGGCAGATCACTCAAGCTCTGGAGTTCGAGACCAACCTGGGCGACGTGGTGAAACCCTGTCTCTACCAAAAATACAAAAAAAAAAAATGAGCTAGATGTGGTGGTGCATGCCTGTAGTCCCAGCTACTCAGGAAGCTGACGTGGGAGGATCTCTTGAGCCCAGGAGGTAGAGGTTGCAGTGAGCTGAGATCGCACCATGGCACTCCAGCCTGGGAGACGGTGCGAGCCTTTGTCTCAAAAAAAATAAATAAACACAAATAAAAATAAAAGTATGGCACCAACATCTGCTTCTGATGAGGGCCTCAGGAAGCTTCCACTCAGGGCAGAAGGTGAAGGGGAGCCAATATATACAGATCACATGGTGAGACAGGAGGCAAGAAAGAGAGAAGGTGCCAGGCTCTTTGCAGGAATCCGTTCTCATGGGAACTAAGAGTGAAAACTCCCTCATTACCACCATTCATGAGGGATCCACCTCCACGACTCAAACACCTCCCATAAGGCCTCACCTCCAACACTGGGGATCAAATTTCAACATGAGACTTGGTGGGGCCAAACAAACCACATACAAACCCTAGCACTACCATTGCAATATCACACGGAACAGTTTCACTGCCCTAAAAATCTGCTTTGCTCTGCCTGTTCATCTGCCTAACCCCTGGCAACCACTGATCTTTATACTGTCTCTATAGTTTCGCCTTTCCCAGAACGTCATGTAGTTAGAATCACAGAACATGTAATCAAATGTTCTGATTGGTCTCTTTTCTTTAGTAATATGCATTTAAGTTTAACTCCATGTCTTTCCGTGGCTTGATAGCTCATTTTGTTTTAGGGTTGAATAATATTCCATTGTCTGGATGTATCATAGTTTATTTATTCATTCACCTGGACATCTTGGTTGCTTCCAAGTTGGAGTAATTATGAATAAAATTCCTATAAACATCTGGGTGCAGGTTTTGTGTGGATGTAAGTTTTCAACTCCTTTGGGTAAACACCAGGGAGTGTGATTATTGGATCGTATGTTAAGAGTAGTTCTGGTTTTGTAAGAAACTGCCAAACTGTCTTCCAAAGTAGCTGCACCGTTTTGCATTTCCACCAGCAATGAGTGAGAGTTCTGTTACTTCACATCCTCACTAGCATTTGGTGTTGTCCATGTTCCAGATTTTGGCCATTCTAATAGGTGTATAGTGGCATCTCATTGCTGTTTTAAGTTGCATTTCCCTAATAAGGTATGATGTTTCACATGCTTACTTGCCATCTGTATATCTTCTTCAGTAGATGTCTATTCAAGTCTTTTGTCAGAATGGGTTTTTAAAATATAAAGAACAAAAATAGCTTTACTGGTTTTTATTTTTATCACAACAGTGATACATATTACTTTCTTAAAGTCATGAAAAAAAAAAAGAAAGTTATAAAGAAGAGGCTGAAAAATCCCTCTTGATTTTTCTGTATCCTGTTGCAAACTAATTTTTTTTTTTTTGAGACGGAGTCTCACTCTGTCGCCCAGGCTGGAGTACAGTGGCGCCATCGCGGCTCACTGCAAGCTCCGCCTCCCGGGTTCATGCCATTCTCCTGCCTTAGCCTCCTGAGTAGCTGGGACTACAGGCACCCACCACCACACCCGGCTAATTTTTTGAATTTTTAGTAGAGATGGGGTTTCACCGTGTTAGCCAGGATGGTCTCAATCTCCTGACCTCGTAATCCGCCCGCCTCAACCTCCCAAAGTGCTGGGATTACAGGCGTGAGCCACTGTGCCCAGCGGCAAAGTGATATATTTTTTAAATTTACCCACGTTGCGGCCGGGCACGGTGGCTCAAGCCTGTAATCCTAGCACTTTGGGAGGCCGAGGTGGGCGGATCACGAGGTCAGGAGTTCGAGACCATCCTGGCCAACATAGTGAAACCCTGTCTCTACTAAAAATACAAAAAAAAAAAATTAGCAGGGCGTGGTGGTGGGCGCCTGTAGTCCTAGCTACTCGGAAGGACTGAGGCAGGAGAATGGCGTGAACCCGGGAGGCGGAGCTTGCAGTGAGCCGAGATGGTGCCACTGCACTCCAGCCTGGGGGACAGAGCCAGACTCTGTCTCAAAAAAAAAAAAAAAAAAAAAATTACCCACGTTGCTTCTTCACTTAAAATGCCTGCATGCCTCCCACTGGTCTCAGGAGAAAGTTCTGATTCCTTAAGGTGGCTAAGGGCTTTCCATGACCAGCTACACCCATCCCCTGAGCCTCTTCTCTCACCATCAATACACTTGAGCTTTGTTCTCCATCTTTCCCTGAACGGGCCATGCTTGCTGTTCTTTCTAAGGCTTCCAAAACACCTGTTGTTTGCTCTGCCTGGAACACCCCTGTACCTTCTTATTTTCCCGTCTCACTCTTACCTGACTTTTCAGCCTCAGCTTAGATGTTACTTCCTCTAGGAAGCCTTCTCAGATTCCCTGTGACCCCACTTCTCTGGGTCCCCAAAGCTCCATAGACTTTTCCCAGCATAGCCCTCCCTGGTCATCTGCGTGGCAGTGAGCTCTCCCTGAGAGTGGGGACTTCATTGGCCTGCCTCATACTGTTTAGTGGAGGTGGTAGGTGGGTTGACTCATATAATGATATCAAAATTGGATGTTCCAGCTGGGTGTGGTGGTGCACACCTGTAGTCCTTGCTACTCAGGAGGCTAAGGCGAGAAGATTTCTTAAGCCCAGGAGTTTGAGGCTTCAGTGAGCTATGATCGTGCCACTGCACTCCAGTGCAGGCAACAGGGCGAGGCTCAAACAAAACTCAAACCAACAACAAAAAACTTGATGTTCTTTTATGTTCCCTCCAAAAGAGAATGGATAGAGATGGGAATGATTTTTAACTTGGAGTGTGTTTTTTATATTGCCCTGAAGGAAATGTTGGTGCTGTAATTATAGGATGTGAACCATTGCAAAGTATGCATAGAACAGGTCCATACAAACAGCAGGCCAATAATCAGAGAAATGGCATTTCTCCTTAGTATGAGTAGACATACTCAGTCATATCTGTGATGTGATTAAATTGTTTTTGGCATGTATCAATATCATAAAAACTCCAAATCATGGAAACCTTCCTATGGCATTAAGAAGGCTTTAACAAAGGGTCCACTTTAGAACTCTAAGTTTTTAAGTTTTTAGAACACCCTCTAGGAACTCTGCATCCTACATCAAATGTAGTCACTTAAAAAAAAAAAAAAGAATTTGCAAAGGAAGGAGTTATGAAGTGTCCAACTTTTCTGATTTTTTTTTCTTTCCCCCCGGACCCATGCAGTTTGGATTTGTTTTGGTTATTTTCATTTGTTTTCATTTAACTCATCAAAATACACTCAGTGGTCTGGCAGGGAGTCTCTGGGTCAGCTGGGGTAGAGGGCCGATGGTAAGAGGGCTCCTTGTGGGATCCAACAATGATTCCCTGGCTGCTTTCTGAACATGTTTGCGGATTTTGGGCTGAGTTCCTTCCCTATCCAGGGAGTCTTTGGCCAGAAGAATAGTAATTGGGAGGAACAGGAAGGCTGTGTGCAGTCTTGTAAATAAGGAACAACAAGTTCCCAGCGCATAACTTTACTTGTTCAACTATTCTGTGGAAGCAGCACACTGAAGGAACCCCTGCTGCCTGCTTCTTGCTGGCCTGTTTGCCAGACAGGGAGGAATAGAGGCTAAGAGTCTGAGTCTCCTTCAAACCTGGACCCTGTCATTATTGCTTTACCTCTCCAGCCTCAATTTGTTCATCTGCAAGATGGGGATTGCATTAGCACTTGCTTCCTTAAGTTAGTTAACTTGCTTCCTTGGGTTATTAAATGAAATGGTGCAAATAAAGTTTTGTGCCAAATAAGTAGCCTGCATTTGTCCCTCCAGATCCATTCTGTCTCCCTTTTCGCCTGGCCGTGGGACCCAGATTAATTGTCGCCATAGACTCCCTTGGCCTGTGGCTTCTGGTTGAGTTTCATCAGTGGGAGACACCAGAACGGATTAGAAGGTAGGAGGAGGGAGAGGCCAGGGTATTCAATCCCCTAGTTCCTCACCAAGGAGTCACAGCCACACCAAGCATAAATACAATCTCAAAAGAAATCATTTCAGCTTGAATGTCATCTTTTTAAAGAATTTCCACAGTTCACCTCAGCAATTGGCTGCATCCCTCTCCTGAAGGCCACAGCTCCTAGGAGGCTGTCCTCTCCAGCTCTGGGAACCATCTGCCTCCCTTACCCCTTTACGGTCTAGAGGTTGTTAACCCTGATCTTTTATTATTTCTTGCTGGTTTACCTTAATCCTGCCTACGCCTTTGTAAAAAGTCTCTTTATTAAACACTCCTCAGGTACCCAGTCTCCTGCTGGGACCCCAATACTATAGGGCCTTGGCACATGATTCTTGGCATGTAGTAGGAATGCATTAAATGCTAGCTGTTAACTTCGGCTACTATTAGATAACAAAGATCTGAGTACACATCAAGATTGTGAAGGAGAGCATCTTTCCCAGGAACTGGTACACAGGAAACTTTCCGTAAAGGCTTGTTGAAGAAAAGACTACAGCATCATTCTTCAAAGCGTAAGCTGTGCTCCCCTCAGGGGCCCATAAGGCCAAACTATTTTTAGAATAATACTCACATTATTTGTCTTCTTGCTGTATTGGCATTTTCACTGATGTGACAAGGCAGTGGTAGGTAAAATGACTGGCACCTTAGCAGGAATCCAGGCAGTGGTACCCAATTCTATTAGCGGTCATCGTATCCTTCCCCACCACGCACTTACAGTACGAAAATAAAAATAAAACATTCTTAAAATGCCAGTTGCCCTGAAGAATGCCCTGGTGAAACAGTACAGAGCGACCCAAAAGGGCATATGCAGGCAGTACTTCTGCTGTATGACAAAGTGCAATGGTTTTCACAAGGAAAAGCATGTGTGCAACTGCTGGTGTTGAACTGGCTATGCATGTTTTATGTGCATGTTGGGCAGACATCTTGACAATAAATGAAGTGAGCCTGTCACCTCAAGGAAAACAATTTACGTTATTTATTAAATTGAGCTTCGCAGAGGAAACCGGATTTTGGAAAACTTGCATCTGCTACAGAAGGCTGGCAACTTCCCAATACTTAAAGACTTTTATAATGATGTCACTGGTGATATTAACGAATGTCACTACTGATACACAGCACCTTTTATAATTATATACTCATTTGCATCTTTACTCATTTAATCTCTGTCCCTCTCAGCCAAATATTCAACCAGATTTTTTACAGCAGTGACCAAAGTATATCTGGTCTGTGGCTTAGTGCTTGGCACACAGTAGGACCACAACAAAGCTCACTGGAAAAATGTATAAAGGAGCAAATGAATAAATGAAATAACTCTTCTTTCCCTATAATATTGCTAAATCCTCCCTGGAAATTTTCTTGATATCTGTGTCAATCTGCTCATTATAACAGCCTAGGCCAAATGTACATTAAAAGCACCAAAAAGTAATATATATTTCACATTCCTAAACACCAACTGAAATAATCATTGAAGAAAAACAACCAAAACAGACACACACTGAGAATAAGAAAGAAATGAGCACTGGTTTCCATGACATTTCACTATTTATTTAAAATGTTAGGAAAATGAATATGCCACAAAGGCTTAAAAAGAAATCATTAGTCAAATCAAATGGCAAATTGCAAATCTGCTGAAAACCACAAATTCAACAATTGCATTGGCTGAGTTAGAAATGGCCCAACATTAATGATAATCTCAAATGTTCCTGAACCAAGGAAGAAGGGGTATATGGAAAATGAGTTTTAATTTCTTCAGATTCCTTTCTCCAAGTGGGGGGGTGTAAATCAAAGCAAAACAAAAACCAGTACTTGTGTTCCATGTCAAATGCCAACTGTAATGATTTAAGTAAATTATTTCTCAGTAATTAGAGCAGAAATTAAAAGTAGTCCTTTATTATGGCTCTGGAGTGGTGTGATAATGAACTTAAATACCCACCAGAACTTGACCTATGCTAAGAATCATAAAGTGGACAGTTATTCTATCAAGGCAGGACCTTTTTCCAAGAAGGCAAAATCCTTCCTGTGACATTTTTGCAGAATTAAAGATCCATCAGCATTTGGAAAAATTATTTTGCTCATTAGTACAAGCAATGTAATCCCATAGACAGAATGGTGGCTCAGAACTTAACTGCACTGGAATACTGAAGGCTCCGTCCTAAAGAAAGGCAGAACAGTGTTGTGGGCAATTTACACCTCGGTCATCCAAACTGGCCTTTGAGGTAATGGGGAACAAAAGGGTAATGGAGTTACTACATACATTTGTCAAGGAGCTAAACATGAAAGTATATTTTACAAAGACTACTTACAATAAAGCTAAAATGATTTATATTTGCCCAACAAGAACATTCCTTAAAGGATCACAGGCCAAAATGGAACACTTCCAAGGAAAGTGTATTCCCAGGTTTCACAAACTCTTACAAATATAATCACAAAACAAATAATTTAAGCTTGAATGTCATCTTTTTAAAGAATTTCCACAGTTCACCTGAGCAATTGACAAACAACCTCTTCCCTAAAATTTGAGTAGATTAAGAGAAATTTAATGAGTCTAAGTGAGGCGATAGAAAATATTTCTTTGGAATAACCTCCAGGTTTTATAGCAGAGCTATATCCCACAAAATTTCTACCCTGGAAAGAAGCAAAGGAGGCAATGGAAGAAGTAACAATCATTTAGTAAATGCCAATACTGTACGGTGCTTGGTGGTGGGGACCCAGAAGTAAAACAACTAGTCCATCTCCTCAAGTAATTTAGAACAGTCTGGTAGAGAGACATAAAAGAGTCAAAAATAGCAACCTTGTGCTGCAATCGCTATGCTAGCGGGATGTTCTGATTTACTAGGGGGAGGCACTAGGAAGCCCTCTCAAAAACGACATCATTTAAGGTGAGTTTTTGGGGATGAATAAGAGTTAACCAGGTAAACAAGAGCAGAAGATACAACTACAAAAGCAGGTGCCATGGGAAGAGAACTTGCAACACACCATCATCCCACATACATTGTTTCTACTCATGGATTTCCAATGCCAATGAATGGCACTAAGTTGCCTATACAAAACCCTACACGTCATTTTTTATCCCTGCTCCTCCCTCCCTGCACCCACTCCTCCTGCCCCAGCAACAGCCCACTGGTCTCCAATTCAAGATACCATAATCATGTTCCCATCATATCTCTACCTTAAAACCTCTACTAGAATACTCTCTCAGAAGACGGTGACATTGAATATTAAAAATAACATGAATTGTTTAAAGTCTTTTGGAAAGCAATTCAACAATGTATACTAAAAGCTTTAAAAATATTCTGATTCTTGGACCTAGTAATTCATTTTCTGGGAATATACCCATAGAAAATAAAATATTAAAAGTACTTTATGCACAAAAACGTTCTGAGTGTTGTTTATAACAGAAAGATATTGGAAATGATCCAACTATCTAACAAAAGAGGATAATCACGGTTACAAATAGATTATAATAATATGAGGACATGTGTATGTTAATATTAAGGGAAAAACAGGATAGAAAATTGTAGATACTTTTTAAATATATACGAAGACTAAAAAGAAATACATTTTTTAAATGCCTCTCTTTGGGGAGAAGGGACAGGACTACAGTTGATTTTACTTTTTTTTTTTTTTTTTTTGAGACAGAGTCTCACTCTGTCACCCAGGCTGGAGTGCAGTGGCATGATCTCGGCTCACTGCAAGCTCCGCCTCCCAGGTTCATGCCATTCTCCTGCCTCAGCCTCCCAAGTAGCTGGGACTACAGGTACCCACCACCACACCTGTCTAATTTTTTGTATTTTTAGTAGAGACGAGGTTTCACTGTGTGTTAGCCAGGATGGTCTTGATCTCCTGACCTCGTGATCCGGCCGCCTCAGCCTCCCAAAGTGCTGGGATTGCAGGCGTGAGCCACCGCGCCTGGTCTACAGTTGATTTTCTTTTATTTTTTTGACTCCTTCTTGGTTTCCAATTTTTCAATAGTACATGTGAAAGGTTTAAATATTTTTAATTATACAAGTAATTACTCTAGTATACAATTCAAACATCAAACCACTACTTTTAATCCTAGTCTCCTAAATGAGATGATACAGTTAAATGTCAACTGATTACCTCTCTAGACCTTCTTTTAGAAATTTACATGCATATCGATGTACCTATATAAATACTGCATATAGTATTGTTTTGGGCGTGAGTCCTAGGAAGGCAGAATTTTACTCTGTTACCCAGGTTGGAGTGCAGCAATCATAGCTCACTTCAGCCTTGAACTCCTGGGCTCAATCGATCTCCCACCTCAGCCTCTCCTGAGTAGCTGGAACTACAGGTGCATGCCATCCCACCTGACCAGGACTGTGAATTTTATTCAGAGTAAGACAGGAAGTCATTGGCAGGTTTTGAGCAGGAGAGGGTCAGGATCTTGTTTACACTTTAAGAAATGACTCTGACTGCTCCATTGAGAGCAAGACAGGAAGTAGGGAGACCATTACGAGATTATTGCTTAATCCACTCTACAGATAATTGTGGTGGAGGTGGCAGTGGAGGGTGAGAAGTAGTCAGGTTCTGGATTTGGAGGTGGTCCCCGTAGCCCAGTGTGGAACACTAAGGCAGCAGCTATTATGAGGGTAAAACAGTGAATTTTGTTTGGGGCTGTTAGATCTGAAATGCTTGTTAAATATTCCAGTACAAACAGTGGTGTGGAGTAGACAGTCATGTAAATGACCGGGAAGAGGTCAGGCTGGAGACAGAAGTGTGTGCCATCAGCAGGGAGGTGAGCTTTAAAGCCATACGGAGGGCAGAGCCCTGGGACCTCCTGACATTTAAACAACTGTCAGAGGCCAAGAATCCAGTAAAGGAAACCTAGCAGTGGGAGCCACCAAGTGGAATGAGAAGCCTGGGCGAGGCATGCTGGGAAAGTAGAAACCAAGTGAGCAAAGTGCCCAGAAGGAAGGAAGAGAGATCAATTGTGTCAAAACAAAACTAACATGTACTGGTTCCCAGTTCCAGGACACCAGGAGCAGAGATGGACCACCTTTGCAGTTCTCCAAGATAGCACTTCTTGACTTGAAGGTGAACAGGGATCACCTGGGGGTTAGGGAGGCACAGATTTGCCTTCAGGAAGTGTGGAGAGGAGCCTGGGTCTGCATGTCTGACGGGATCCCAGGTAAGGCCCGTGCAGCCCAGCTGGGGATCATATTTTGAATAGCAAGAGCTTAGACCACAATCCTGAAAATCAACATAAGCACATTCATCACTAAGGAAACCTTCAAGGAAAGCTCAGAATATTTTTCCACCCTCTTCCCTCTAAACACAAACCTAGCCCTCCTTTTCACACAGCCTGATCTTCATTAATTTCTCCCTAAACAGATGTTTTTTCTCTGTCAGGATCTTGAGCCTTCATTATACCATGAGCTCTCTAACATGATGGGGCCACGTTGTCTAAAGTAGAAAGTCAAGAGGATCACTTGAGCCCAGGAGGCCAAGACTCCAGTGAGCCATGATCACACCACTGCACTCCAGCCTGGGCAACACAGTGAGACCCTGTCTCAAAAAAAATAAAAATAAAAAGAAATAAATAAATAAATAGTAGAAAGTCAATTCAGCTGAAACCTACATGCCTCCGAAAGGGATGTCTCCAAGCAAATTAGTTCCAGCCTTCGGAAAGGGTTCATCCCATTCCTATGAAGTCTAGAACCCTACTCTGCAAAATCTCTGAAAATGTGGGGTCAAGTTTATTCCGAATTATTCTCATAACCAATTTCTCTACCCCTGCAACTTCCACATTCTAGCCATTCCCTTGCTCTCTTGTCAGCCCCCACCATCCCATACAACACACCCCTGCCATCCACCATTCCCTCAAGGAACTGCTAACACAAAGTTTCTGTGTGTAGCGGACTTGTCCCAAGGTTTGCGGGTAGCAATGGGTAATAACAGCACAGAGCAGAAAGCAACTTTAAACTCAGTGTCGAGAGTTACCATAAAATAAATGTATCAGTTATTCCTGCTGCTGGGAATTTCAGTGGGTTGCTCTCCTTGGGTTCTACCTTCCCACCTTTCTCTTCATACGCTACCTCCATACGCTGCCTCCATACACTCAAAATCCCTCCTTCTCTCTTACCCAGAGCCATCTGTCTCCCTCTGATCTCCCTCTCCATCCCCTCTGGGCCTTGCCTTCCTCCATCTAGGGTCCCCGCAAGATGTCCGTGCTCCTCTGGGTTGAATACTGGCCCTCCCTACGGTACAGGGTTACCCAGCAATCTTCTCAAAAGCACTTTGTCCTTCCCACCACCAAGTCAGAAAAGAACAGTTTGTTGCAGTGAATCAGCAGGATCTATGTCAAACAGTCTAGCCCTTTGTGTGCACGGGCACAGCTTGTCTCAACCTGTTTCCAAAAAGCCTATAAATCCACAGAAGCCAACCTCTGCCAATATTTAAGCCAAGTGTTAAGTTTATAAACATGGCTCAGTAGATCTTCATGGGGAGAGACTTCTGCAAATCTTCACACTTGTTTTCATTTTGAATTCTTAACACCTCCCCTAAAGCACCATTTGTTTACCCTCATCAATGGCCTCTTCCCTCTCCGAAAGTGTTTTCTTTTGCACAGTCCCTTAACACGGAGAAGCAAAATAAAATAACCTGACCAGTCATCTCTCGGTAATTTAGAACGCGGAGGGGTGTGTGTGAGGGTATGTGGCTCTGTTCTCAAGGGCATATGCATTCTCCAATGATCACTAACTCTACTCATTTGCCCAAGTCCACTTGTTTGTCTCCTGGGTACCATGGCAAGCAGGTGCAATAGTCACTTCCTATTTCCCAGGTATGACAGCATCTAAACGCAAGCATTTAAGAGGCTGTGTCCTGAACCTCTAAAGGGCCCCTGGAAACAAGATCTAATCGCATCATCCCCCTGCTTGAAATCCCTGTACAGCTCCCTACTGTGTACAGAAACCCAACTCTGCTGTGGCATCCAAGGACCTTCCAACCCAGCCTCACAACAACCTGGCAATGCCATCTGCCATCATTCCACATAACCCAGGTCCTCAAGTCAAGGCGAAAGTAGAAGAAGGGGCTGGAACTCAGACCTTCTGAAAAAACACTCAGTAAGGCCTTTTCAAAACACACACACACAAACCCTCACACACCCCTCACACATGCACCCTCACACACACCCCTCACACACACCCTCACACATACACAGCCTCACACACACCCCTCACACACACCCTCACACACACCCAACCCCACACACACCCCACACACACCCCCCACACACACACCCCCACACCCCCCCCCCCCACCCCTTACACATACACTCACCCTTTACACATACACCCTCACACACACCTGCACCTTCACACACCTCTCACTCACACCCCTTACACACACCCTTACACCCTCACACATACACATACTCCTCACTCACCTCACACACAATCCTTGCACAGACCCTTCACACACACCCCTCAGACATCCCTCATACACCCTCACACACAAACCCTCACATACACACCCTCACACACACCATCACACCCCTCACATACATCCTCACACACATGCATCGCTCTCCCACACCCCTCATGCACCCTCACACACACCTTCACACATGCCTCACACACATACCCCTCATACAATTCTCACATTCGAATACACACACCCCTCACACATCCCTCACACACACAAACCCCTCACACACATATACACCCTCACACATACCCTCATACACACACCCCTCACACACATTCACACACACATACACACATACACAATACTGGCAGCCAAATTCACAGCATGGTGCATCCATCCCACGCTCTTCCCAAGCAAAGGGACCTCTGTGCACAGCTGTTCTTGGCCCACGCTCAGAAACAGGGAGGGTGAGGAGGTCTTGACAAAAGGCGAAGACCCAGAAGGGCCGGCTCCCAGGAGGCAAAGGCCTTAGCCTCTGAACTCCCTCCTTCCCAGGCTATGAAGATGTGGGCCCATATGGCAGCTCTAATGCCAGCCTCTGACCTCCCCTGGCCAGAGGTCCAGCCTCATCGGCTCCTCACCACCCAAGGACAAACCTGGGGCCACTGCCTCTTATGCTCCAACTGGGAGTGCAGGGCCAGGATCATTTTGACAGTCACAGTTAAATGCAGTAAATTACTTCTTTTTACATGCCACTGACTGGCATTATTAATTTTGCTTTCAGTAAATCCATAAAAGAAGAAGTCAACAAGGAGACCCAAGAGGCGTGAGTGGGTCAAATAGTAAGTCAAGGATGTGGAGTACTCCCAGCAACAGGGCCAGCATGAGGTGAGGAGGCCTGTGGTTTCTAGGGACACCCCTCCAGGGGCCTCAGAATAAACTGCCTGACTCCTCACTCTGGTTGATATCCTGCTGCCTCTGGCTCTTCTGTCACATTGCAGACTGGCACCAGGAAACCTGTGTCAGCCCCAAGGTTCTATCCAGCGCCCTACAATATGAGACCTGGAATTAGACATTCTGGAATCTAGGCCAGATTCCAGCCAAACTCTGCATTTCATAGATCAAAAAACTAGGCTTCCGGCCGGGCACGGTGGCTCACGCTTGTAATCCCAGCACTTTGGGAGGCCAAGGCGGGCGGATCACAAGGTCAGGAGATCCAGACCACGGTGAAACCCCATCTCTACTAAAAATACAAAAAAAAATTAGCTGGGCGTGGTGGCGGACGCCTGTAGTCCCAGCTACTCGGAGAGGCTGAGGCAGGAGAATGGCGTGAACCCGGGAGGCGGAGCTTGCAGTGAGCCAAGACTGTGCCACTGCACTCCAGCCTGGGCGACAGAGCGAGACTCCGTCTCAAAAACAAAAACAAAAACAAAAAAAAACTAGGCTTCCAAAAGAGGGAGTGACTTACCCAAAGTCCACAACTAGTTAGCGGCAGAATATGGACTGGAAATGCACTGGGTGGAATATTCTTCCTGCCTCATCCCTACCCCCTGCACTGAGAACTCCTGGTCATCCTTCAAGCCACAGCTGGGTGGGCACCTCCTCTGGGAAGCCTTCCCAGCCTCCCCTTTCCTTCCAGTTAGAGCTCGAGACTCTCTTTTTGCAGAGCCACAGTCCATTGTACCAGATAACCTCGTTAGTGAGCCCAAATCAGGCTGGAGTACTCTGGCTCCACCTCCACACAATGGGCACCTTGGGTAAGGAAGAATGTCTGGTTTATCTTTCATCCTCAGTCCCTCGTGCTTAGTAGGGCACAGTCAATATAAAATCTAATTAAGTGCACATCTTGATCAGCACCCACCACTTGACCCTCTCTTTTTGTCTAAACAACTAAGATACTCTCCATACCACTCAGTTCAACATTTAACAGCTTTCTAAATGCTTTTATGTTCCCAACTAGACCACAGGAGCTGGTACACACGTGGCTGATATTTCCCAGATGGCCTAGCCCAGGGGTTCTCAGCCTCAGCTGCAGGTTGGCATCACTGGGGCTTTGGCCCCATCCCCCATACCCAGGTCCCACCCCAGGCCACCCCTCTGGGAGTGGAACCCAGGCATCAGAATTTAAATTCCCCAGGTGGTTCCAGAATGTAACCAAAGAAACACATTTCTAGAAAAAATATGATACCAGAAACTATTCGTTAATTCAGCCAATTCTGTGTGTGTTCAAGTGAATGCAATTATAGAGAGAGACAGAGACACACACAGCGTGACAGAGAGTAAACAAGAAAAAATTTACTTGGCAGTGTGTAGACTGGGTTCCTCTCCTTTGGCACTATTGACATTTTGGGCCAGATAATTCCGGGTTGTGGAGGCTGCCCTGTGCCCTGTGTGGGGTGTTTAGCAGCATCCCTGGTCTGTACCCACTGGGTACCAAAAGCAATGCCCCACACAGGTGTAACAACCAAAAATGTCTTCAGATATTGTCAAATGTCCCTGGGGATGAGGGGGCATAATCACCCATGTATGAGAACTACTGGTGTAGACTAGCCACCCAATGATTGACTGCATGTTTGTTTCACATTTCAATCGTAAAACATATGACCACTTTTCCAAACTGGACTGAATGCCTGAGGATTCTGGACATTGGATGAAGTGTCTCTGAGAGGGACATAGAGGATGGGATGGTGGCTCAGCAATAGGTTCTGAGGCAAGAAAGAGTTACATGGAAACTAATCAAGTAGGCTCGAGGCAGTTAAGAGGAGCAGGTGGTGGTCAAGCCTATAAAAGATGAGCAAAACAAACCAGAAAAAGCCAGATATTCAGTAAAATTGCATAGTTAGAAGCAAGCAGAGGGCTGTCAAGGATTAAGGGAGCTGATGACCACAAGTGGGAAAAGGCAAACAGAGGAGGAGCTTTCATAAGTTTTTGAGCAGGGGAAGGACCACACAAAACAGGGTTTTAGGGCCAGAGTCTAGCCTGGCAACAACAGTTGCAACAATGGGCTGCAACAGTTCAAACCCACCTGTTCACCCACATCTACAATGCCTCAGTTAGGACAAAGACTGTTATTCCACAGACGGAGTTCAAAAGAGCCAGGTGCAGATGCTGGCACAGAAAATGTCAGGGGGTAGATGTGGGAGTCATTAGAGCTGCCTCTCCAGCACCTTGAGCAGGAGCCACTGCTTTGAGGACTCTCCAACCAGCTCCCCCAGCCCCTGCCGGGTCCCTGAGGAAGAGCTGCAGAATGGCCCCTCCAGGCATCATGCCAAAATCACAGGGGGCCAGCCAGAGCCCCCACCCCCCGCACACCCCCGCCCCCGGCCACCAACAAGATCCCTCCCTTCAGGCATCCTCCTCCCCATCACGGTTGTGCACATGCTGCCTCTCCTTCACCCCACCCCCTCCTATGCCTCTCCTCCTTGCTCTGCCACCCCCACTCTCTTGGCTTCTCTATCTCTGCATTCCTTCTCAGCCCTTTCAGGGTTCCTCTTCCCCTCTCATTGTCTCAAACTCTCTAACAACCAGATCTGTACTCCCCCACTTGAAAAATCCTTCAGTTGTTCTCTACTAGATACAAGATAAAACCCAAGATACCTCTTACACTACAAAAAAAAAAAAAAAATTAAAAGCCACATCTATCCCTAAGAGCCTGAAGTCATCTGTTCTTCAATCATACTGCACAGCAGCCATTTGCTTACTTCTGTCTCCACCACAGACTTTTGAGCAGAAACCTACAGCCCCAGCACCTAGCAGGTACCAGGTACTTAATACTCAGAGGAGTACTTAACCATTTGCTGAGCACTTTCTAAGTGCTTTCCTAAGAAGTACTTTATTTTATCATCATAAAATAATTATTTTACATTATTATTTAGAATAATAATATTATAGTAATATCAGCAACAGTATTTATTATCCCCATTTTATAGATGAGAATACTAAGCTGCAGAAATGTGAAGAAACTTCCCCAAACTTACCCAGTTAGAAAACGGGGAGATTCAAACCCAGTCTGACCCCAGAGTCAGCACTCTTCATCACTGAGCAATACTGTATCTTAATAAGAGCCTTTAAATGAAATAATCTAATTATGCACGAGATTTTGCAGTGAATGAAGGTAAATGCTACTGCAGCTCCTTCTGAGCCTCAACATGGAGATTCAGGGAAGACAGGATAAGCATCGCGCCCAGATGAAGGGGCCAGGATGGGAGACCAGCCTGAGAGACACGGCTTCCCAGACATTCTAACTTTGCTGGGTCACTGCTACTTCCCTTCACTGGGTGGGGCTAAAATGCCACCAAAGTCAGTATCATTTTAGCAACAGGAGGAACCAAGCCAGGCCTGAATTGGGTCTGGGGCCAGCATAGCAGGGTCTAGTAACATCTACTCACAGAGGAAGCCTGGTTCAGAAAGACTAGGCAGGTGGATATCATGACCCCACAGTGCAGAAGTACGGCCAGAGACCAAAATCAGAGGGATGAGATCAGAGCAGAACCCCTCAGGCAGCTGGGGCAAAGATTCTCCCTGCCTGGACAGACCATCATTGACCAAGGATGCTGGTCCAGCCTGCTCCGGGGCCCAAGGGAAGAGGCAGGAGATAGGGTTAGCATTGGCTAAAGGGAACAGCTCCCCAGCAAGCAGGACAGGGGTGACATTCAGCAGCCCTCTCCAGATTCTGGAACTCCCACCGTTGGCCTCATTATTTTCTATTTTAAGTTACCCTGTTCACAACAGGTGAGTTGGGCTGGCACCTCCAAAGGAGAAAACACACAGGTAAAAGATTGAGATTGCAAGTATCTTATACCTGAAACTCTAACCGAACCTCTAACTAGCAGCCCATGCTGGGACCAACACCTAGTTTCATAGTGAATGGCATTCAAATGATCACATTTTCTTTAAAACTGCCAGAGCCAAGCACTCACCCGCATTGGCTCGTCGGGGAATCCGGGTTTGCTTGGTCTATCCTGTCGCCGAGATCTTAGAAGCTGTTTAGCCTGCTTCTCCGTCAAAATCGGGGAGGTCTCTGGAAAAGTCAGGAAGGTGCCTTAAGGACACTCAGGCTCAGGAGTTCATGAGCCATCTCAACAGTCCAAGGCAAAAGATTTGCAAGTTCGATTTTGGTTAAAACATGAAAGTTCTTTCCCTGGGACCTGTCCCAAAGGACCCAGCATTCCTGAGGGCTCAGGAAGGAATTCTGAATTGTTTCTAACACGATTAACTCAGAGCAAAAGCTGCACAACTTAAACATATTTACTGATTGCAATGGTCCATCTCTTTAAAAGTGGGTATTAATTTAATGGATCTTCAGTTCACTGGTCTGTGTCTCTTAGGTTTGCTTTCATGGAAGTTTTTTTAATCCTCAATATGCTAAATCAAGTTTAAAGTCATTACTGGAAGATACCCAGTGATAACAATATTATGTTAAACTTGATCATCACAACCCCTCAAAGAAGATAGTATAAAAGTGCTTTGATAATTACTTGCAAATTCTAAAATATATTATCATAATAAAAATATATCAAATTTTGGTGATCTCATATAAACCCTAAAATAAGCTATCAGAAACTGGAGATTTATCAGCATTTTTGAGAATTAGTGCTCAAATACATTTAAAGATTTTTCTAAAAAATATAACATATCTTTAATGATAAAAATTCTGCAAGCCTGCTCTTATGGAAAAATAAGAAAAGAAAGAGCATTGAAATATCTATATACACTATATGTTATTTAAAATTAAACAATTAAATATCAAATAGACTATTATTTATCATGTCAGCATAGAAATAGGCTGTTTTTGGAGTCAGTGCTCACCTGAGAAGACAGTCAGTAAGGTAAGAGACAGCACGAGCACAGGCAATGTCTTCATCCTGCCTTGGTTCCTCTGCCTCTTGCTGAGTGAATCCTCCCAGACTGAGTCAGCCAACTTGAAGGAAGCCACGCCAGGCCCTGCGCTTGTTTATGCTTTGACTAACAGGACTTACGGTATGATGCTGCATGTATCTGACTCTGAGCGTTTTAGTAATGACCACTGAAATATTTTCCTCCGAATTCCCATAAATTTTCATCCTGAGGAAGGAAATTGTTCCTCTATAATATGACTTCCAGAGCTTGAATCTGAAAAAGCAACATGTGATATTCACTTCATTTAAACAGACAGATAAGCACCAGACAGACGTTTGTGAGTGTTTCTCTGGAGCTTCCGTTTATGCTCCTGTTTCATTGAGAATTCGTGATCTATTACACGTTTGTATCTTTTACGACATTTTTCTAAAGCCCATTCACCAGTCTAATTTGATCTTCCCAATAATCTCAGAGGTAGGCAGGGAAATTAGCAAGGGGCATCATGAGTGGGGAAAAACAATTTTCAGCTGACTTTAGAGACAGAAAAACAGAGTTCAAATCCTAGCTTCAATTTTTTCTAGCAATGTAGCCTTAGGTAAGTGACTTACCCTTTCTGAACTTCAGTTTCCTCCCCTGTCAAAATGGGATAAGAGCACCTACCTTGTGGGGTGTGATAAAGGATGAGGGGAAAGCTATGACCTTCATGGCAGCTAGTACTATTCATCGTCCACTTCCATTTTACAAGTAAGAAAAGTGAGATTCAAAGATGTGAAATCAAGTTCAAGTTCACACATTATGGATGCCAAGGTAGAGCCTACGTCTTCTGTCTTCAAACCTAGAACATGTGCTCTTCCCAGTAAGCCCCATAACCTCAGCGACAACTCCTCATCTTTTACAGGGCCTCACGAAACATGCTGTCATAAGACTGGAACCAGCCATGCTCCAGATTCAAGGGTATTTTTATAAAGACAACAAAAGTTTAAGAAGCTGAAGTCATTTCAAATTCAAATCATCTATAAATATCACATGAAGAAAGTTTCTTGTTTTGTTTTGGTTTGGTTTGGCTTGGTTTGGTTTCGTTTGGTTTTGAGATGGGGATCTCACTGTGGGTCTCACTTCAGGCTGGCGTGCAGAGGTTCACTG
This sequence comes from Hylobates moloch, assembly GCF_009828535.3. Taxonomy (NCBI): domain Eukaryota; kingdom Metazoa; phylum Chordata; class Mammalia; order Primates; family Hylobatidae; genus Hylobates; species Hylobates moloch. The sequence continues at coordinate 3,351,948 of NW_026652285.1, forward strand.
CAGCCTCTAACTCCCAGACTCAAGCGATCCTCTCACCTCAGCCTCCCGAGTAGCTGGGACTACAGGCACACACCATAACACTCAATTAACTTTTTTATTTTTTTATTTTGTAGAGACAGGGTCTCACTATTTTGACCAGGTTGGTTTCAAACTCCTGGGCTCAAGTGATCCTCCTGCCTCGGCCTCCCAAAGTTCTGGGATTACAGGCATGAGACACTGCTCTCAGCCTAAGAAATTAAATACATGATTAAAATATGTCTGGAAGGCATGTGACATTTATTTGGATAAAATTCTGTATTCAGAGAGATGATCTGATGTTTCTGTGGTCACTTTGCCAGCTCAAAAGAAAACAATACCCTATGTGTATTTCTCCAAATTTACGCTAATGTGTAACTGATATTAAACCTGAATGTGCTGCCCACACAGTCAGCATAAAGATATTTTGAGCAGATTATAAACAAGAAAAAAAAATCATGCAATGTTAGCAAAGTTGTCTCACATGTTCATTTCCTCAAATATATATATGTATATATATGTATATGTGTATATATGTATATATATATGTGTGTGTATATATATACATATATATATATATATATTTTTTTTTTTAAGTGCAGTGATGCAATCACAGCCCACTACAGCCTCAATCTCCTGTGCTCACAATCTCCCATCTCAACCTCCTGAGTATCTGGGACTACAAGTGTGCATCTCCATGCCCAGCTGATTTTTTTTCTTTTTTTGCAGAGACAGAGGCTCACTATGTTAGCCAGGCTGGTCTCAAACTCGCAGGCTCAAGTGATCCTCCTGCTTCAGCCTCCCAAAGTGCTGGAATTACAGGCAAGAAAGAATTACTGCACCTGGCCCATTTGCTCAAAATTCGGTATTTGATTTCATGCACTCTGTTGCTATTAACATCCTTCTGTTTTCACATAATTTTCAATAACTAAGGAATTTTAGAAGCATTTTTCTGTTTTTGAAACAGGGTCTCCCTCTGTCACCGAGGCTGGAGTGCACGAACTTGGCTCAGTACAGCCTCAACCTCCCAGGCTCAAGTGATCTTCCTACCTCAGCCTCACTAGTAGCTGTGACTACAGGCATGTGCCACCATGCCCAGCTAATTTTTGTATATTTTTGTACAGATAGGTTTTGCCATATTGCCCAGGCTGGTCTCAAACTCTTGAGCTCAAGCAATTCTCCTACCTTGGCCTCCAAAAATGCTTGAATTACAGATGTGAGCCAACACATGCAGCTAGTAGCATTATTTAAAAAAAAAGAAAAAAGAAAAATTGTCACGTTAAACAGCTTGAGTTTTGCATGTGTATATTCAAATTTTTCACTCCTTTTACTCTTTGTGGTTGGATAGAACACTATTTTGTTTTATTATATCAAATAAATATCTTCTGTGCGCCAGAAACAAAATCTACACTTAGCTATAAATTTCTAATGTGTCCAATGTAAATTTACAATAAAAGTATTTTTTGTCCAGGCATAGTGGTTCGCACCTATAATCTTAACACTTTGGGATTCCGAGGCCAGAGGATCACTTGAGCCCAGGAGTTCAAGCTTGCAGCGAGCTATGATTATGCCACTACACTCAAGTCTGGACAACAGAACAAGACCCTGTCTCCAAAAAAAAGTATTTTTTTAAATTTCGCAACTTTTGTCTATATCAGCACTGTCCAATAAAAACATAAAGAGAGCCACAGATGCAAACAATATATGTAATTTAAATTTTCTCAGTAGCCACTTTTTTTTAAGTAAAAAGGTTAAATATTTTAATATATTTTAACATGATGAAATATCCAAAATATTATTATTTTAACACATAATCAATATAAACAAGTTATCAATGAGAGATTTTATATCCTTTTTTTGTACTAAACCTTCAAGATCTGGTGTAGATTTTACACTTACACATTTCAAGTGCTCGGCAGCCACATGTGGCTAGTGCTACCATATTAGACAACATGGATCTGGATCCTTCCGTCTCTAATGCCACCACCCAAGTCTAGGCCACTGCTTCCCTCACCCAGCTTCTGGCACCAGGCTCCCAAATGGGATTCTAGTTTCCCTCCCTGTTCACTTCAATCCATTCTCCAGGCAACAGCAAGGATGAAACAAAGTATCAGTTAGACCTCGTCACTTCCCTGCATAAGATTTTTTCCTCATCTTCCCACGAGAGTCAGAATAAAATTAAAATCCCTACCAAGCACGACAGGACCCTGTGTTTTTTGTGCCTACTGCCCTTTCCAACCTTACTCCAACCACTCCCCTCCTGCTCACTGCCATCTGGCCACACTCACTCACTTTCAGCTTAACAAGCCCACTCCCGCCTCAGGACCTTTGCATGTACTTTTTCTCCCTCTTTTAATGACTGGATCTATCTCATCCTTCAGGTTTCAATTTGAAATTTCTCCTACTCAGGAAAGCCTGCCCTTACCAGCCTTCTTAATAAAAAGTTCCCTGCCCCCCCCCCACCACCGCTACTCTCCATCTCACAGCACTCACCATAATTTATACATATTGCATTTATTTGTTTACTTTTAAAATATCTGTCTCCTTCACTGGTAAGCTCTAAGCAAGCTTGTATTATTTTTATAATTTTTTAAAGCATAAGGAAACCTCTGGTGGACTGGGGTGGTGAGACTGGAGAGAGTTGGAGCCTGTATCACACCCTGGGAGGCTGCTGCAAGGTCTCAGGCAGGGAGGGCCGTTCAGGTGTGATACTGGCAAGACCATCAAATGCCCTTCAGCTTGGCCTCTGGATGTTGTCCCAAAAGAAGAGAGAGGGGGAGGAATATAGAAAGACCTAAAGAGCAAAGTGTCTTATCGTGAGTGTCACTCTGGCGGTGAGAATTCTCTTCTAAACCCCATCCCAGTTCTCAGGAAAAGCCCCAGCCGGGTAACTACGTGAGTCGGCAAGGCTCCCAGTAGAAGACGCAATTCCCAATAAATCCACAAGGTGGCAGAGCAGAAGGTGGAACCAGGGACAACTAAGATCAGGGGAAAGAGCTCAAGGCCACCAAGGTTAATTATTCAAGAAGTTGCCAGCGATTCCAGAGAACCTACTGGAGGTGGAGAGAGAGGGTGCTGCTGCACCTAAAACTATTTCCGTACTTTTATTTTAATTGATCTACAACTTGAAGGCATTCATCAGATGTTGTGGCCTAGGAAAGCGGTACAGTAAGTCCTCACAACATTATTGCTGATAAATTCTTGGAAACTGCGACTTTAAGCCAAATGGTCCAGAATGAACCAATTTTACCATAAGCTAATTGATATACACAAGAGGTGAGTTCCTATGGCATATTTCTGGTCACAAAACATCACCAAACTTCTAAATAAGGACCCAAAACATTTCTACTATCAAACGTTGAAGGCTATACATATATTTAAGAAAGATTAATTAAAACAAGTAAGATAGTTATTAATATTTACCCACTTATTCTAGTTCAGGGCCATGGTGGCTGGAGCGTGTCCTAGCAGCTCAGGGCACCAGGCAGAAACCAGCCCTGGAGAAGACGCCATTCCATCGCAGGGCACACTCTCACACACCCACCCACAGGCACTCACAGGGAGACAATTCAGACACACCAATGAACATACTGTGCACAGCTTTGGGATGTGGGAAGAAACCGAAGTACCCAGAGAAAACCCATGCAGACATGGAAAGAACATGCAAACTCCACACAGACAGTGGCCCGGGGCTGGAATCAATTTTTTTTTCTCATCAACATTGTAATGAAACAACGTTGAAGGAAACAATGTTACTTGAGGACCTGTTGTGTTACCTATCTGATAACATTTAAAAGCCTATAAAGGAATAATGCTACCACCACCCATATTCACAACACCCAAACACAACTTTTTGTTTGGGTGAGTTTCCCTTTTTTTTTTGGAAGGAACTGTCCCATTACACAGATATTTAAGTATCATTGACAAATGACAAACCCAACATTCTAGAGTTCTAAATGTCATCACACTGAACTAAAGAAACTTTAGAGACAAGAGAACTTTGTTTTGTTTTTGTTTTTTGAGAGAGGGTCTCGCTCTGTCACCCAGGCTGGAGTGCAGTGGCACAAGCATAGCTCACTGCAGCCTCATCCTCCTGGGTTCCAATGATCTTCCTGCCTCAGCTTCTCAAATAGCTGGATCCACAGGGGTGCACTACCACACCCAGCTAATTATTTTTATTTATTTATTTATTTTTCGTAGAAACAGGGTCTTGCTATGTTGTCCAGGCTGGTCTTGAACTCCTGGGCTCAAGTAATCCTACCACCTTGGCCTCCCAAAGGAACATTTTTTTAAGTATAGAAAAATGCCAAATCTGTCCCCATCAAGAGAATTATAATGTGTCGACATTTTTTAGGCCCAGGGTCAATTAAATAAATTCTAACAGTCCTTTCCTTATTTGCTTTCATCTTTTTTACTGTCTACCTCACATGTACATTGTAAAGAATTATAAATACATTGTAAAAATATGGAATTTATAGTATAGTTGGTAGACTAGACTACAGTATTTTTTAAAATAATGATAGTAACTTTAAAGCAGTGATAGTAACTCCATAAGCTGTGTGTGGTGCTTATGGGTCTAGAGCCTTCCATCTCTATTGTCACCACCCACATCTAGGCCGCTGTTATCTCTCACCCAGCACCAGGCTCCCAGCTGGCATCTCAGCTTCCCTCCCTGTTTCTTCAATCCATTCTCTATGCAGCAGCAATGATGATCTTCATGAAATAGACATAGGAAATATGTTAGACCTCATCACTTTGCTTCCCTGTAAACATTTATTTACAGGCACACTGTACAGGCATATGTTAGGTCTGGGTAGGTGTAGTAGGTTGAATTACTAGCATCAATTCTTCACTACCACCCCAGATTTATGCTCTCTGCCACATGACTTTGCAGCCCCATGCCTTGACTTTGGACTCAACCAGATGACTTGTTTTGGGCAGTGGGATGGTGGCAGACATAACACTAACAAGGGTGTGAAATGGTTTGTGCAGTTAAGTGTGCCCTCTGACATGTCTGTCATTGCTACAAAAAGACCTTCCCCCCATTGGCTACTGCCCCTTCAAGCTGTGTCTCAGAATTAGCTTACATGCAAAGTAGCTAAGAAAGGAGCCAAGTTTATGCAGATCTGTAGCTTAAAAGAGACCCACGCAACCCAGCCCGGCCTAGTTCAGCTGACTTCCAGCTACCACAGCCTGAAGCAGAGCCACATCACCTGCAGATCCCTGAGAATAAATGAGTTATTTTAAGCCACTAAGACTAGGAGTGGTTTGTTTCATAGCATTACTCTGACAATAGCTAACTGATACAGGGGATTCTAATGGGATGGTTGGTGTGTCCAAATCTGGGTGCTATTGCATCTAAGTTAATAATAGGGTCCTGCCAGAACATTCATTCAAAAGTGACTGAGTGTCTACTGTGTAGGCAGTGTGGTATAATGGTTATGACTGTGGGCAGCAGAGTCATCAACAGACCTGGTCTTGAATGCTGATTCTCAAACTTATTGCCTGTGTTATGTTGGAGCTGGGTGACATTGGGGAAATTTCTTAACTTTCCAAATCACTGTTTGCTCACTTATTTAAAAAACTATAATAAAATTCACCTCAGAAGGTTAATATTTAAAAGAGGTATGTGTAAAGTTCGTGACACATAGTAAAATTCTACTACTTGGAAATCATTGTTATTATTTCCCCTCCGTCTCTATGCCAAATCTCTTTGCATATGCACCCTATTTTGTAAAACTGTTTTGAATGACTAAAGATAGATTAATCACATGTATTAAGATACACAACTTTATTGTTGAAATATATATATGTATTAGAAAAGAAAATATGGTTCATTTCTAATGTGAGTTGACTTGCCCCGTGTCAACACCGCAGGCCCTGGCTTCCCTTTACATATCCTCAGCACTTCTACAGGCATACACCCCTTCCTGTTTGCAGCAGCAATACAATGGTAAGATGTTTTGGCCTTGGACAGGGGCCTTTCCGGCCTGCTGCATGCCTCCACAAGTGGACTATAATTTCTACTCTGGGTCCAGGATGTTGGCCTCAACTATGTCTGCCCAGCAGGTGAGGACCGCCAAGGTCAGCATCATGTTCCTGACGGCCAGTGTCAGGCTTCTCTCCAACTTAAACAGGGACAAAGGAGTATTGGCACAGGCAGAAGAATGTAAGATGGGTACGAATAAACATACTAGGGGAGTGAACCATGCACAAAATAATTTATGAAACCACTTCTAAGGCTACTGTCATATGACATTTCATTCAGGGAAAGTGCTAGGCCTCTAATTGGTAGAGAAAAGCTCTAGTTCTGGGGAAAAATACTGAACTGTGTCACTTTTCTTGGTGGGATATCTGTTGGGATGATTAAGCTTCAGAGAGGTTAGGAAACTCTCTAGCACTGCTTCTCAGCCCATTAGGTGCATTAGAATCACCTGAGGTTCAACAGCCATCTAGAAGCCTCTGACATGAAAGGTAAAGACAAAAAAGATAAAAGAAAGAGCAACTTGGGGCAATCAGACACCATGCAATTGGAGGAAATAAATAAATAACATAATATCCTCTAAGAGACCAAAGTTTTGCTTGTGTGGAACATGAACAAGATGCTGTAAAAAAGGAACGTTCAGAAAACAAATTAACCAAAATACTTCTTAGAAATGAAAAACCATAATAGCAGAAATTTAAAACTCAGTAGAGTCAAGAAAAAAGCTAAGGAAATCTTTTAGAAAAATAGAGCAAAAATGAGGAGGAAAGTTTTAAAAAAAACAAGAGAGAAAAACATATTTTTAAAAGACAGGACATTTACCCAAATGAGTTGAAAACTCATGTCCACACAAAAACCTGCACACAGATGTTTATAACCGTTTTATTCACAGTTGGCAAAACTTGGAAGCAACCAAGATGTTCTTCTGGAGGTGAATGGATAAATAAACTGTGGTACATCTAGACAATGGAATATTATTCAGCACTAAAAAAAAAATGAACTATCAGGCCATGAAAAACCATGGAGAAAACTTAAATGCATATTACTCAATGAAAGAAGCCAGTCTAAGAACAGGCTGCCTGTTGAGCCTGATACAGAAGCTTATTTGTATTTTATCTTAATGACTGCTACGATTGGAGTGCCCCTGCCAAAACTCACGTTGAAATTTTATTGCCACTGATGGTGTTGGGAGGTGAGGCCTTTAAGAGGTGATTAAGTCATGGGAGCACCACCCTCCTGAATGGATAAGTCTGTTATTTGGGGAGTGAGTTTGTTCTCTTGGGAGTAAATTAGTTCTTACAGGAGTGAGTGAGTCCTGAAAGCGAGTTGTTATAAAATTGAGCTTGGCTCACTCTTGTGGTCTCTTTTGCACACACTGGCTTGCCCTTTGGCTTTGTGTTCATGTTATGACACAGAGCAAAAGCCCTCACCAGAGGCTGCCACCATGCCCTTAGACTTCCCAGCCTCCAGAGCTATGAGCCAGATGAACCACTTTTCTTTCTAAATTTCCAAGTCTCAGGTATTCTGCTATAGCAACAGAACACAGATTAAGACAAGAACCAGGAGCTGATGGGCTCCCCATTCTCCCATCTCCCCATTCCCACGCCCCATTGCATGGATTAGCTAAAGATACTCATGTCTCCCTGACAGGCATTCTTTGTTCATCTTCTTCTGAGAACTCGAGGGAGGTCCTAGTGAGCTGAGCTGCAAAGATAAAAAGCAGCCTCCTTCCTCTTCAGCCATATTTTTGCCAGCTGTTCAAACGACAGCCCTGCTCAGATGCCCTCACTGTGATTAACAATCTTCCCAAGACCTTGCCCACTGACTTCCCCAGGTGGAATCTTCTCAAGGAAACTGAATCCAGACTCTGTCCCAAAGACATTGCTCAGCTTACCTCCTGCTGGGAACCTTCACATATCAATGATTTACTGCTATTTCCCAAAAGGGCCAGCTTTGGGCTTTTCAGTCTTTCAAACAAAACTGTATCATTCAGGGATACCCTTAGGGATCTCTAAAGAAAAGCAAAGAAATGAAGGCCACAAAAGTTACGATAGTAGTTCCCTCTGATGGGGGAGAAGGTGTATCAAACAAGTGAGCACACAAGAGCTCTCAAATCTTCAATATGTTAACCGGGGTAGTGGGTTTTACTATTATTTTAAAAGCTGTATATGTGTTTTATAAACTCTTCTGCATGTGTGACACATTTTAAAATATAAACAAAAAAAAGTGAATAAATAATTACCTAGGGAACTTGTTAAGAAGTTAGATTCCTAGCTCCACTTCATATTCTGACTTCAGAGACCTGGTCAGGACCACAGAATCTATATTTTTAAATGATGCTGATGCAGGTGATTCAAAATCCACACTCTGAGGTACCCTAAATGGTTGAAGAGCATCACAAACTTCGGCATCAGATAAGCCTAAGTTCAAAGCCGCAACTCAGTTGACTCCTGACTGTGTGATATCAAGCGGGTTTTCTTCATCTGTAAAATAAGGATGATAAACTTAACACAGTGCCTAGGACCTACTAACTCGTCAACACAGGTTGGCCACAAATATTATTATTATTATTGCTTTTAGTGAATTAAGAGTGTATCTCCTCAGGTGTGGTAATTTCTATTACTCTGTCCCTACACAGGTAAATTTTCCAGATAAAAATTTACTTAGCAAAGAGAGACTACTATTCTTAAAAGCTTTCCCATAAGCCTTAAACTTTTCAAATTCTTTAACTAAATCTGAGAATCTAAGGAAATAACCCTAAACAGAGGATTTATAATAGCAAAATATTAGAAATAGCTACAACAAAACTAAGGTTATACACACTGTAAGCTATATTCATAGAATGGAGTGTAATGTAGCCATTAAATAGGACTTTTTAATAACATATAAAAGTTATTTTGTAATGCTAAATAAGAGCCAGATAGATGCTATATCTACCACATCATCAAAAGTATGCATACAAAAAAGTAAATAAGTTTCCATAGAAAATAATGGAATAGACCAAAATGTTCAAACACAGGGTGTCTTTGGAGTGAGAAATGGTGATTCTTTTCTTCCTTTTTACTTTTTCAAATACTCTATAATGGGGATTGGGGGAAACCTGTCAGTGAGTGTGTGTGTGTGTGTGTGTGTGTGTGTGTGTGTGTGTGTGTGTGTGTACGTGACCGAGTCTCGCTCTGTCACCCAGGCTGGAGTGCAGTGGCACAATCTCGGTTCACTGCAACCACCACCTCCTGAACTCATGTGATTCTCCTGCCTCAGGCTCCCGAGTAGCTGGGATTACAGGCACGCACCACTACACCCAGCTAATTTTTTATTTTTAGTAGAGATGGGGTTTCACCATGTTGACCAGGCTGGTCTTGAACTCCTGGCCTCAAGGGATCCACCTGCCTCAGTCTCCCAAAGTGCTGGGATTACAGGTGTGAGCCACCGTGCCCAGTCTGTCACTTTTTAAGTGTATTATTTTGTTGTATCTTCAAATCTAAACTAATTTAAGGGTTCTGCATCAGCTACGATTCATAAAAGACAATGACACTTTCACACACTGTGCAGGCTACTGAAGCAGTGCTTTAGAGATCTTACCTAACCTGAGCCCAAGGAGGTGAACTGACAAGCACAAGGGGACACAGATGTCTGAGGTCCAGGTTCTGTTCCCAGGCCTCACAATCCCATCTAACACTCCTCCCACTTCATTACACTGCCCCTCCATTTTCACGATACAGACTGTTAAATACTTCAGCCTCCAAACTCAAAAGTATGGTCCTGGAACTAGCAGCAGCACCTTGGAACTTCTTAGAAATGCAGGTTATCAGGCCTCTTCCCTGAGAAAGGAAGTCAGAATCTGCATCTTAACAAGATTCCCAGGGCAAGGTTCTCAGAGAAGTAGTAGAATAAGAGAAAGTCTTTCTTTAATGGTTTAATTTCAGTTGAAGTTGACTCGGTTGACCAAGTTAAAACAGTGATCTCAGTCCCACCACTGGCTGTGTGACATGAAGCATGTTTCTCAACCTCTCTGTGCCTGGGTTTTTTCATCTGTAAAATGGGGATCATAAAACTACATGGTGCATAGCAAGTGCAGAGATGGAAGCGGGGAGCAGTACCTGTAAACAGTGCCTGTAAATAATGCTTCTTGTTGGGTATGTTCTGACAGGCCTGGCGCTCTGCACGAGCTGTGCAATACTTGGCACATAGTAAGTGCTCAGCCAGTACGTGTTTAATAAATAACCAGCAAGAGCACAGGTTATCATTTATCAATTTTTGACTTGAACTGTCCCATTCTTTAATATATAACATTCTCAAAACTGCCAGTTTTCTGCATCCCAACATTCAAAACTGTGCCAGCTCTCACCAGATGGTGAGAAAGTGCGGAGACTGAAGGTCATAGATAAGCTTAACTCATACTGTAAATCATTCCTACCAGAATTTTTTTGGAGACAAGTAGATTTTATTTACAAATTTCTCCCTCTAACTGATCATAAAATTAACCAATCCAGGATGCCCACTGCTGATTGGGTGCAGGCGGAATGGTGGGGTGTTCTCTGGTGTCTGTTATGGCTGTGGAATCCATGGTGACTAGGCAGAGCCCTGTGGCAGCACCTTGGAGCTTCTTAGAAATGTAGGTTATCAGGCCTCTTCCCTGAGAAGGGAAATCAGAATCTGCATTTTAACAAGATTCCCAGGGCAAGGTTCTCAGAGAAGTAGCAGAATAAGAGAAAGTCTGTCTTTAATGGTTTAATTTCAGTTGAAGCTGACTTGATTGACCAAGTTACAACAGTGATCTCAGTCCCACTATTGGCCGTGTGGGACTGCGGTGTCATGGAGGGGCTGCGATCCTCTGTGGAGCTGGACCCTGGACTGAACCCTGGGAAGCTGAATGAGGAGATGGTGGGGCTGCCGCCCCATGACCCAAGTCCTCAAGTCACTTTACACAGCCTCCATGGGAAGACACTGGTGTCCACACCTCACGGGCTTAGTGATGGGTCTTAGTTTTATTCAGACTTAGTCAATGTATTAGGAATGGACTCCGTGTAACGTGGGCATGGAGTATATAACACACCTCAGACTGTGGTTTTCAAATCACCTCAATTAGCATCATTTTAAAATGTGGATGCTGGGCCAGGCGCGGTGGCTCATGCCTGTAATCCCGGCACTTTGGGAGGCCAAGGCGGGCAGACCGCGAGATCAGGAGTTCAAGATCATCCCGGCCAATATGGTCAAACCTCATCTCTACTAAAAATACAAAAATTAGCTGGGTGTACCCACACTCCAGCCTGGAGACAGAACAAGACTCAGTCTCAAAAAAAAAGAAAAAAAAACCAGGCACGGCAGCTCACGCTTGTAATCCCAGCACTTTGGGAGGCCAGGGTGGGTGGATCATCTGAGGTTGGGAGTTCTAGACCAGCCTGACCACCATGGAGAAACCCCATCGCTGCTAAAAATACAAAATTAGCTGGACGTGGTGGCGCATGCGTGTAATCCCAGCTACTTGGGAGGCTGAGGTAGGAGAATCGCTTGAACCCAGGAGGCGGAGGTTGTGGTGAGCCAAGATCACACCATTGCACTCCAGCCTGGGCAACAAGAGCAAAACTCTGTCTCAAAAAAAAAAAAAAAAAAATGTGGTTTCTGTGGTCCTGACCAGGTCTCTGGAATCAGAATCCACCTTCTTAACAAGTTCCCTAGGTAATTCTTTATTCAAAACTTTTTTGATGTTGTTTATATTTTGAAATCCGTCACACATACAGAAGAGTTTATAAAACATATATACACAGTTTCTAACATAACAATAAAACAAACACCTGTGTACCCACTACCCAGGTTAACATATTGAAGATTGGGAGCTCTGGTGTGCCCAGTTGTTTGGTACACCTTCTCCCCCATCAGAGGGAACTACTACCCTAACTTTCGTGGCTTTCATTTCCTTAGTCAACCTGTTAGGAATCGACTCCATGTAACATACAAAAAGCAGCTTGCAGAAACACTGGATTCACACATGGAGGAGAAATGCCAACTCACAGGCAAGTATAGTGATGCCAAAAAAAAAAACACTGCAGAGATTGAGGGATCTTTAGAGGATGTCAGGGTGTGAAAAAGTATTTAAACATCCCCAGTTTTGTAGATGCTTATAAGGTGAACAGCACCAACGCAATGCTAATGCAGAAATTCACATCCCAGCGGGGCACAGCTGCTCACGCCTGTAATTTCAACACTTTGGGAGGCCGAGGTGGACAGATCACCTGAGTCAGGAGTTCGAGACCAGCCTGGCCAGCATAGTGAAACCTGTCTCTACTAACAATACAAAAATTAGCCAGGCATGGTGGCGGGCGCCTGTAATCTCAGCTACTCAGCAGGCTGGGGCAGGAGAATTGCTTGAACCTGGGAGGTGGAGATTGCAGTGAGCTGAGATCGCACCATTACACTCCAGCCTGGGCAACAAGAGCAAGACTCCATCGCAAAAAAAATAAATAAAATAAAAAAATAAAAATAAATCACATCCCTGGTTCAAGAACTGAAAGAAGAGAGGTTTAAAGAAGAAAAGAAAAAAGAAGAGAGATCCAGACTCTCTAAGCAACAAGAAGGGCTGGCAGAGACATTATCTATGCTGGAGTCCCTGGAAGAGGCCATGGGAGTCACCCCGTCACAAGGAGCTTTTCCACACCAGCCAGGCAGCCAAGAGCCAAGCCCTGCTGCTCCCTTCCCAGGAGGGCCTGGGACTTAGGGCAGCGTGTTCTCTCCCCTCCACTCAGGCCTCCAGAGCTGCCAGGCCAGGTTCTCCCATGTTGACTCCATCCGAGGGTCCCTGAGGCCAGTGGATCCAGGGGAGCCCCTTTCTGCGTTGAAGTTTCCACCTTCCCCTTCTGACACTGCAGCCAGCTCCTTCATGGTCAATTCCTCCAAATCTAAAGAATACAGGAAACCCTGGAGCACATCAGCAAAGTCTGGATTCTCTCTCATTAGCAGCAAAAGAACTGCCATACTTGAGAGCCTCATCTTTTGCTCAAACTGAAACATCATCAAGCTGCATTTCTCAAGACAATGCTCTGTAAATATTATTTATGTATTAATCTCCTAGGTGAACAATTTCTATTTTATCCTCTACAAAATTATTGTATTATACTTTGAAAGTAGATTTCATTTATCAATACTTTTGGTACTCAACTGCAATATTTTTTCTAGAGTTATAGTCCCAACAATTTTAAGTCATAAGTTAAAGCATTATTTTTTGGCTTGAGTACGTATTTGTTGAAAAACTTGGCTGGGCACGGTGGCTCACGCCTGTAATCCCAGCACTTTGGGAGGCTGAGGCGGGCAGATCATGAGGTCAGGAGATCGGGACCATCCTGCCTAACACGGTGAAATCCCATCTCTACTAAAAATACAAAAAAAATTAGCCAGGCGTGGTGGCGGGCGCCTATAGTCCCAGCTACTCGGGAGGCTGAGGCAAGAGAATGGTGTGAACCTGGGAGGCAGAGCTTGCAGTGAGCCAAGATCGTGCCACTGCACTCCAGTCTGGGCGACAGAGCAAGACTCCATCTCAAAAAAAAAAAAAATTATGCAAAGGGAGATTTATTTTGGGATAAAGTAAAAGGGAATGTTTAAAGAGAAATTTATATAATATTTAGATTCAAATAGTAGATATTTTTCAAAAAACAAAATTGATAAATTACATGGAGATGGTTTTATTTCACTACAAGGGTGATGCAGGGAGAGATTTCTAAGAAGAAATCCCCTTGGACAACACTGGGGAACCCCACATCACTTTTCCCCATCTCCTCTCAAAATCACCAAAAACATTTCTCAGTGGAAAACTGAGGAGGCTGTAAGGGACTTCTCTCTCACAAAATTAAACCAAGGTTCCCACAGTTAGTGTACTTAGACACCAGTGATGTCCCCTCATTAGGCAGTGAGCACAGATGGGTGTTATCCTGGTGGAAAGGAAGCAGCAATTGACATTTTGACTAACTGTGGTGGAGGGGAAGTCACACAGATCAATAACAGGGACAGCAGCAGCAGATGTGCTTTGGTTCGGCCGGGCGCAGTGGCTCACACCTGTAATCCAAGCACTTTGGGAGGCTGAAGCAGGTGGATCACCTAGGGTGAGGAGTTCAAGAGCAGCCTGGCAAACATGGTGAAACCCTGTCTCTACTAAAAATACAAAAATTAGCCGGGTGTGGTGGCGGGCACCTGTAATCCCAGCTACTTGAGAGGCTGAGGCAGCACAATCACTTGAACCCGGGCAGCAGAGGTTGCAGTGAGCCTAGATCGTGCCATTGCCCTCCAGCCTGGGAGACAGAACAAGACTCCGTCTCAAAAAAAAAAAAAAATCCTTTGGTTGGAGATAGCAATGAAGATTAGAAAGTCCCTGTCTTCATGTTGCTCCCATTTTAGGGTGGAAAGGCAGATACTAAACAATATAATTAAATACACAACACAGCATGTGAGGAGGTGCCAGTTTTATGGAGAAAAATAAAGACGGAAAGGGGAGAGTGACACGTGGGAGGGTGGGGCAATCTTGGTAAGGGTGGTCAGCAAGGCCTCCGTTGGGAGGGAGCACCTGAGCAATGAAGACATGGGGAAAAACTTTGTAGGAAAAGGGGGTGGAATTGACAATAGCCCTGAAGGGGGCATGAGTCTGGTGGGCGTGAGGACCATGCTGAGGCCAGAGTGGCCTGAACTCAGTGAACGATGGCCAGAGTGGGAAGTGAGTGAAGGGTACCAGGGGTCTGAGAATGGAGGGGTTCTCCCCACAGTAAGAGTTTCATTTCAATGTAAAAGTTCGGAGGCAGCTGCAGGGAACATGGTAAAGCAGGGAGACCAGGTGGAAGGCTGTGACAGTCATTCGAGGGTGAGAATGGTGACAGCTGGACCAGGGGAGTAGTGGAGGGGGGGATGGAGAGATGGGCTCGAGTCCAGGACCTGTGCTGCAGCCAGAGACCGAGAGACTCACTGAGGCCTGCGGGCGCCAGAGAAAAGGGGAATCAGGATGAGGACAAGGAGTCCACTGTGAGCATCTCCCTGAGGGGTGGTGTCCTTTGCTGGAACAGAGAGGGATGGCAAAGGAGGGGCATCTGGATGATAAATTGGAATAAATGTTTGGGAGGAGACTTGGGACCAGGACCTTTTGACACTAGAGTAGAAATACCAAGTGCTCAGATGGACATAGGTGGAGAACTTGGAGGAGCAATCACAGCATCAGCAAGGAACGTGGAGGATCACTGGGGCATGAAGTTACTATTACACAGAAGTCCAAGGCCTGGGCAGATTCCAAGGGGTGAATGAAATGAGCCTGCTAGTGGCCAGAACCCTCCTCAGGTCTCCCAGTAGCCACAATACCACAAAAAGCGTCAAGAGTGACCTCCCCAAGTCTGTTCCCATTAGGGGACTTAAGTTGTGCAGAATCCTTATAACACAGCCTCCACCAAACACGTGTCTATGCAGGTCCACGTGCCGTGTACATACATACGGACTGATGAAGATCCCCTCCTTGACCAAGCTCTAGCCAGGCTTCCCTGAGCCCCCTTTTCAACTAGGCCTCCACCTTGGCCTATAAAATCTGCAGACTTCAGCAAAAAGGATCGGGTCCATACTTCCCCCTATATTAAAATGCTTAAACACATAGTTTCTTTTTTTTTTTCTTTTTTTTTTTGAGACGGAGTTTTGCTCTGTCGCCCAGGCTGGAATACATTGGTGCAATCTCAGCTCACTGCAACCTCCGCCTCCCGGCTTAAGCAATTCTCTGCCTCAAGCCTCCCGAGTAGCTGGGATTACAGGCACCCAGCACCACGCCCAGCTAATTTTTTGTATTTTTAGTAGAGACAGGGTTTCACCATCTTGACCAGGCTGATCTTGAATTCCTGACCCCGTGATGCACCTGTCTCGGCCTCCCAAAGTGTTGGGATTACAGGCGTGAACCACAGCGCCCGGCTTAAACACATAGTTCTTAACTGCTCAAAGCTGCATCCATAGGATGACCCCAGACCCCCTAAAGTGTCTGCCTGGGAAAGCTGCCAAAAGAACTCACTGTTGGCTATTGCCAACACCTTATAAGCAGCCCCTGATATCCCTTTCTTAAAGAGTTAACAACAACAAAAAACTAAACAACTGTGAATCCTTCCTCTGTCTCTCTGGGATGTAATGTCTCCTACACATCAGGAGTATCCTTCTCAAGAACCTGAAAGCCATTCCTCCAACATGCAATCACCAGGAAGCAAACGGCCTATCTCCCAGTTCCTGTGGGAGGATGGGGCCCTGACTCCCATAACAGCCATCTAATAGGCACTGTCGCCTAACCTTACGTACACTGACCCACCCTTCACAAGTGTCACTTTCCTGACTACTGAGTTCCTGCTCATCCCCTTCATACTCCCTCCTCCTCCCTCTTAAACACCCAGTCACTTCTGCACAAAGTTCAGTTCCGTTCACGAGGTACCTTCTTCCCTATTACAGTAGTATATTATTAAAATCTGCTTTACCACTTTTACTAGTGTCTAGCTTTATCTTCTACAGTTAATACAAATATGCGCACATACACATGCATACATATGCACACATAACAATACATACATACACACTTACACGTATATATACATCTATATGTGTATTCTTAATGAATGTTATGTCTTCTCTAATCCTTTGGAAGATATTATCAGGTATTTCTTTGCAGTTTTCCTATGATCTCTGCGCTTCTTTTCTGTTCTTTGGTCCCTTGCTTCGGTGTGTGTTTTCTTTTCATCTTTTATGCTAGAGGACGTCCTCAAGCATCAAGTGGTCCTCGGCTCCCATTCCTACCTACGTATGTGGTAGGAAGGAAGCCGCTGAGTGGAGCTGTGCGCGCCAGGCCGGTGCCTGTGCCTCTCTGGACTCCGTGTTTCTTCGGGGGTGCTGAGCGGCGGTGCTTCCGCGCCCGCGTTCTGCGGGTCGCTAATGTGCTGCAGGCTGCAGCCCGCGTGGTCGCGGCTCAAGTCCGTGTGGGACCGATAGGACTCCAGCCGGGAGCGGACATTCTGCCGGAACCTGGGGCTGGACGACAACAGCAGGAGGCGTGCTCCCATCTCCGGTGGTCCCCGGCTCCCGCCGCTCCCCTTTCTCCCCGGCCTCGGGCGCTGGCGGGCGCGGACGGCAGGGTAGTGCAGGGGAGGCCCGGCCGCCACGGCAGGGGGCGGAAACCGCGGCCGAGCTCCGGGTCAGCGGCGACGAGCGGGCGGCTGCCCCGCTCGCCCTCGGCCTCCGCACCCCCACGCCGCTCCGCAGCGGAGGAGCGCTCGGGTCTGCGTTACTGCGGCCGCCGCACCTATCTCAGCCCGCCGCGGCCATGTCGGGCGGCGCCGCGCAGGTCGCCTCCCCCGTCGCTTCCCAGTCGACGTACGCATCCCCGGCGGCGGCGGCGGCGGCATCGGCTAGAGGTTCGGCTCAAGCCGGGGGCACTCGTGTCCGCGCCGAGCGGCGGGCGTGGGCGCGGCCCCTGGGCCCCGCGCGGCGCGGTGCTGCGAGGACGATGCTCGTGGCCCTGCCCCGCCGGCGGCGCTCCAGAATTTTCTACCATTACGAAGTTTCGGCATTCAACCCTCCATCCTCTCAAACGCCCCACTGTTCCTCCGCCCCCTTCCCCTAGGCCCCGCCCCCAGCCGCAGGGCCCTGCCCCTTCCCTCCGTCTCCAGCCTCCTCCACGGCCCCGCTCCCTCAGGCCGGTCCGTCACCCCTCCCACCTCACACCTCCGCCCCGCCCGTCAGCCCTGGCTCCGCCCAGCCACGGGGCTCGCCGCCGTAGGCCCCGCCTCCAGCTTGCGGCCCCGCGCGCCGGATCGGCGTGCGTGCGGCTGGAGCCTCAAGCGTTTCCTCCGCCGGGCTTCATCGCCGCCTGCGGCCCAGCGTCGCTCTCCTGCGCGAGGCGGCCAAGGCCTGCTGGCCAGGAGCCGCGTCTCCACCTGCGCGAGGTAGGGCTTCCAGGACCGGCGCGGCGCAGGTCTCCGGAGGCCTCCCGAGAGGGGCGAGGGCTCCGGGCCGCGCGTGGGGGCGGGTGGGGCCCGGGAGGAGACGGTGCCCCGGAGGGGAGTGCGAGGCCTGGGCCGACGGTTACAGCGCCGACCGGCGTCGCCTGGTCCGAACGCCCGGCCTTTCGGTGGAGGGCAGCTTGCTCCTGTGTGTGGCGCCCTTCCATGGATCAGACCGGCGGCGAGGTGAGGCGGCGGCGGCAGCAGCAGCCTTGGGCTCCTGGACGCGCTCCCGACGTGGGGCGGGCTGGGGAGTGGGGACTGGAGCGTGACGGCTGGACGTCGCCTTCTCGGCGCGGCAGGTCCCGGACGACGGGGGCACGAGGCGCAGTCCCGCCCTCGGGAGAGCGGAAACACCTGGACTGAGGGCGCCCGGTTTGGCCCCGGAAAGGCAGGAAGGGGGCGGGGAAGGGATGGCGAGCTCGGGGTGCACCGCCTGTTTCTTTTCTGGTTAGGTATCGTCCTTGGAGAAGATGGAAGCGGAGAGGCGGCCGGCGCCGGGCTCGCCCTCCGAGGGCCTGTTTGCGGACGGGCACCTGATCTTGTGGACGCTGTGCTCGGTCCTGCTGCCGGTGTTCATCACCTTCTGGTGTAGCCTCCAGCGGTCGCGCCGGCAGCTGCACCGCAGGGACATCTTCCGCAAGAGCAAGCACGGGTGGCGCGACACGGACCTGTTCAGCCAGCCCACCTACTGCTGCGTGTGCGCGCAGCACATTCTGCAGGGCGCCTTCTGCGACTGCTGCGGGCTCCGCGTGGACGAGGGCTGCCTCAGGAAGGCCGACAAGCGCTTCCAGTGCAAGGAAATTATGCTCAAGAATGACACCAAGGTCCTGGACGCCATGCCCCACCACTGGATCCGGGGCAACGTGCCCCTGTGCAGTTACTGTATGGTTTGCAAGCAGCAATGTGGCTGTCAACCCAAGCTTTGCGATTACAGGTATGGTCTTCGTGGACACTCACTGTCCCAGAAGGCTCCGTGAAAATCAGGATTTCATAGAGTGGTGTAGAGGGCTGCTTTAATCTCTGCTGATGACCTAAACTCATCTTGAGGAAGCAAGCTAATAAATAAACATCCCTGAGTTTGTGCAAGCGTGGCAGCTTTGCAGTAGTCATTTGCTGAGATGATGAATCCAGGCTCCACTCCTCAGCCAGCCTGCCCTTTTGGGTAATAAAACTTGGCTCTTAACGTTAATACAGAGGTTTCTAAGTGGTGCCTGCTTCATGGCCACTGTATATTTTAGCTTTTGTTCCTATCGGTTATCTCCTCATTTTAAATAAGGAAAAACGAAATATGGACAAATTAACTTTTCCCTTCAGCCGCAAAACTGATGGGTCACAGGTTTTGTACTATGAATGTGCAGTGAAAACAAGTGTCATTCCAAGGCAGCAGTTTTATGTCTTTTGCTAATATAGCTGTTGGTACCGTAGCGAAATATACTCAAAAAGAACACTGAAAGGAATATTCCTTTTGACGCTTGGTCTTTCAGGACATGTAGAATCTTAGATAAGTGACCTTGATTAAGCCAAGAATATTTTAATGTCTTTTATATACACGCTGGACAACACATTTTTGTCCTTAAATATTGTCTGAAAATAGGTGAAGATGTCCTTTGCTGATGTTGGAAATTGGTAAAGGAGAATGCTGCTTTGCAAATGATCTATTCTAACTCAGTTCACAGTTCAGAAAATTAAAGCCCGTTAGGTCCACTCTGGTAAAATAGGACTGGCCTCCAGGATTTCCAGCTCCGGACTAACATCTAGCCTCTTTTGAGCCTTAAGTCTGGACATCTTCATTGTAATGGGTTTTATTTCTGACAAGTAGAAAGGCGCATAAACATGCTTAAGAAATGAAATAAGCAGTAAATAGGAAGCTGCTTTTTAATTTTTAAAATTTTTTTTTGCAGAAATTCTTTAATTAGCATGAACGCTATTATAATGTCAATACCTGTTTTTAAGTCTTAAATAATTTTACAGATTATCAAAGAGGCTTAAGAATAAATGTTCAAAATAATGTATTCTAGACAACTACAAAGTTTTGTAACTATGCATTTTTATTTGGTATCTTTAAAAATTAAATGCTGTCCTTCTGGCATCAGTGAGAGCCAAGTTAGCAGGGACTTTAAATAAATTTCATAATGAATTGAGTATTGTTCTATTTCCTTCCCTTCTCTGATGTAGCCTCCAGTAGTCTGTGTCTGTGCAGAATTATATTAAAAATGGTTTCCATAAATAACCGTATTTCAAATACTCTTGAACACATAATTATGCTTCTGATCCTCCACCCAAATGATCTTTCTAAAAATGCAAATCTGATCAAGTGCCTGTTCTGCTTAAAGCCCTTTAAATTGCTCCCCATCGGGTAAGCTGACTGTTTTACAGTGTAAACCCCTAAGTGCTTATTCACAGCGTACATAAGGTCCTAGTACTTTCTGGCCTCTGTCCTTCTACTTTTATCCAACACCACCTGCATTAAACTTTATGCACCGGCAACATCAAGCTTCTTGTAATTTCCTTAAAATGTCAGGCATTTTCTGACGTTTCTGCCCCTTTGCTCAAAGCTTTCCTCTCAATATTCTTCTGGCTAGCTTCTAGGCACCCTTAAAGACCCATCCCGTGTCCTCGTCCTTTCCTCCAGGAACTCTTGCCTGATCTACTCACCTTCCCTCCTCCCCCAATTTTTCCTTCTTGGTGATAACATCCTATATCTCATCCAGCAGCATCAGCATCTCTTCAAAATCTGTTAGAAATGCAAATTCTAGGGTTGCTAGATTTAGCAGATAAAATATTGCAGTATTTGGAACATAAAAAGTTTCTCTGAAATTGAAATTCAACCAGGCATTGCCTTTTTTTTTTTTCCTGGCAACCCTAGCCCAACCCCAGACCTACTAAATCAGAAACTTGGGCTGGACATCAGCAGTCTTTGTTTTAACAGGCCCTACAGGTCCTTCTAAAGATGGAGAACCACTGCTATATTTACATATCTTTAAAAACATGCACCTCTGTCTCTTAATTTTGTGTCCTCCCATTGAGCACACTGAATCTTTGTGATAATCTTCTTTTCTTCATTAGTGCATTTTTACAGAGTACCCCTTACCCCATAATAGAAATTATCTCTGTATAATTTAGGAGATGTTTATTACTCCCAAGAGAAGAGACCACAGTGTCCTGAAGTTGTACATATTCTACAGTGTTCTGAACTGATTTATGTTGGCCAATAATTTCATACAGGATTGCAAGTCTCCAGTGACCTTCTGTAGGAATGAAATATTTTGGAAGGAGAAACAAAATAAATAGCTACTTAGAACCTTTAAACACAGAGCAGACAGTCCTTCTCTGGATTTTATCTAGCCCTGAGGAGAGCTCCTTCCCAGTCTGCATCTCATTCTTAGGGAAGTGAGTGAACTCTGCAGACAAGTTAGCATTTCAAAGGACACTAATGAGAGATGATGACTGAGTTTAAAGCCTCCAGAATAAGTGAGAAAGGCCCTTTAATTTGTACTCATTCGGTCATTATACTTATTGAGCATCTATTTTTGTACTAGACACTGTGCTAGAGTACTTTGTCTGTAGATTTTTTCTTTCTGTGTGCTCCTGTTTCTACCCCCAACCACTACATCTTCTTTTTCTTCTTCTTATCTCTCCTCTGACTAAAATAGGGAATTAGGTTATATTTTTACATATTCAATATATTTATTAAGTGAACCTTTGTTTCTTGTAGTATTCTATCTCATTAAGAGAAAAAGAACTTAAGGTGGTTTTTAATTTATAGGACTTTTTATTCATTACATCTACCCCACGCCTCACACACAATTACTGTGATTAGTAAAACAAAGCTGCCGACTCTCAGAAGGCAGTTACATTGGCCTCAGTGTAACTAGTCTCAGCTTTGATAAATTTTGTTCTGTATTCTATTGGTATGTGTTTATTCATTTCATTAATTATCTGAAACAGTGAAAGATACCAAATCATCTTCTAGAGCAGAGGTGGGCAAACTTACTGTAAAGAGCCAAAAGAATTTTCGGCTTTCCCAACCATTTCATCTGTCATAATTACTTAACTCTGCCATAGTTGCAGTGCAAAACTAGCCATGGACAATACATAAATGAATGAGCTTACCTGTGTTCCAGTAAAACTTCATTCACAAAATCAGATGGCAGACATATTTGCAGCTTGCAGAACCCTGTTCTAGTGAATCTCAGAAATGACCATCTCAACTTTATGTATAATTCAGCTGCCTCCTTCAGCACACTAAAAAAGAGAGCTATTGTGAACAGGTAATTTTTTAGAGAAAACAAGCCTTGTTAAGCCTTTTTTTTTTCCTATAAATGTGCAGTCATACTCCTGCACAAGAACGGCATATAAATTCATGAGGCATTCCATATTTTCATATGAAGGAACTTTCTAGAGTAATGTTTATATCTTGATAAGGGTTTTAGTTACATATGTTCATTTATCAAAACTCAGGAAGTATATACGTACATTTCATTGTATGTAAATTTTACATGAAAAGGAAAAAACATTATGAATTCTAGGTAGTGATAAGCCTATTTGCTGATGTATTTAGTAAGTATTCTGATGTCTTCAGTTTACTTGGAAATGTACTAAAAATAAGATGGATTAATGGATAGAAATGTGACAAAGCAATTACAGAAAGATGTTAATGGTAGAATGTAGGTGGTAGGCATACCTGTAAAAAATATTTTTAAGTAAAATATTTTAAAAAGCAAGTAAACTATTCTTGCTTTTAGAATATATTTGCTGAAATATTGAAGGGTGAGATCTCATACTGTCTGCAGTTTACTTTCAAATTATTCAGCAAAATATGAATTTATATGGAAAGAGAATACTGTGGGAGAAAATGTCATTAAGAATCAGCATGAAGGGTGGGCTTAGGGTATTCATTTTGCTATCCTTTTGACTTCTCTGAAAGTTTGGAATTTTTCAAAATAAAAAAGATCATAAGCTGTTACCCAATGACATGATGCTAAAGCTGAAATATCAAGACATTTTAGTAATGTCTTATCTTCCCAGTGAGTTTGAAATCTAGGTCATTAAATACAAATTACAATATATGTAAAGAGAATAGGATTCAGGTTTGAATATGGTATTTCTAAAGAAGAATGTAATACTGAGTAATTAGTAAGCATTTTATTTTATTTTGTTTTTTGAGACAGGGTCTTACTCTATATTGCCTAGGCTGGAAAACAGTGGCATGATTATGGCTCACTGCAGCCTCAGCCTCCCAGGTTCAAGCAATCCTCCCACCTCAGCCTTCCAAGTAGCTGGGACTACAGACATGCACCACCATGCCTGACATTTTTTTTTTTCTTTTTTATAGAGACAGGAGTATCACCGTATTGCCCAGGCTGGTCTCAAATTCCTGGGCTCAAGCAATCCTCCCATCTTGGCCTCCCAAAGTGCTGGGATTACAGGCGTAAGCCACCATGCCTGGCCCTAGTAAGCATTTTAGCTGTACGTTTATAGAGCAAAGGCTCATAATAGCTATTATCTTGGTTAAAATAATCTTTTCTGGGCTGAGCACAGTAGCTCATGCCTGTAATCCCAGCAGTTTGGGAGGCCGAGGCGGGCAGAGTTCGAGACCAGCCTGACCAATATGGAGAAACCCCATCTCTACTAAAAATACAAAATTAGCCGAGTGTGGTGGCGCATGCCTGTAATCCCAGCTACTCAGGAGGCTGAGGCAGGAGAATCGCTTGAACCCAGGAGGCGGAGGTTGCCGTGAGCCGAGATCACGCCATTGCACTCCAGTCTGGGCAACAAAAGCGAAACTCCATCTCAAAAAATAATAGTAATAATAATAATCTTTTCTGAAATTTATGAGAATTTAATAAATGATAAGTGTTCTATCACAAATTATTAAGGATAGAAAAGATGGTTTTATGAATCATGTTAGGACAAGTGCTCTTTGGGGGAGGGAAGAAGGTTAACTCTTCATAATACACCAGATTAATTACGGGTAGATTAATGCAGTGGTTTGTTTTGTTGTTGTTGTTTTTTGAGACAGTCTCACTCTGTCACTCAGGTTGGAGTGCAGTGACGTGATCTCGGCTCACTGCTACCTCTACCTCCCAGGCTCGTGATTCACCTGCCTCAGCCTCCCGAGTAGCTGGGATTACAGGCGTGCACCACTACGCCTGGCTAATTTTTTTTATATTTTCAGTAGAGACAGGGTTTCACCACGTTACTCAGGCTGGTCTCAAACTTCTGACCTCAAGTGATCCGCCCGCCTAGGCCTCCCAAATCCTGGGATTATAGGCATGAGCCACTGCGTCCAGCCAATACAGAGGATGGAAAAGCCTGACACTTTCATGAGATTCTGAATGTAATCTATAGCCCCAGAAGGTTAAGAAGCACTGAATTAAAGATGTAACTATGACAACTGAACTGGGGGGAGGGGGGACGGGGAATAACTATAGGTGAATATCTAGGAAATGGTAAAAGACTTTAAAGCATAACAGCATTTAATTAGGTGCCTGTAGCCTAGCTACTCAGGAGATGGAGGCAGGATCACTTGAGCCCAGGAGTTCAGGCCAGTGTGAGCAACATAGACACTGTCTCTTAAAAAAAATTTTTTGGCCAGACTCGTTGGCTCACACCTGTAATCCCAGCACTTTGGGAGGCCGAGGCAGACTGATGAGGTCGGGAGTTTTTGAGACCAGCCTGACCAATATGGTGAAGCCCCGTCTCTACTAAAAATACAAAAATTAGCCAGCCGTGGTGGCATGCACCTGTAGTCTCAGCTGCTCAGGAGGCTGCGGCAGGAGAATCACTTGAACCCGGTAGGTGGAGGTTGCAGTGAGCCGAGATCATGCCACAGCACTCCAAGCCTGGGTGACAGTGAGACTCCGTCTCAAAAAAAAAAAAATTTTTTTTAAATGAAACAGCATTTAAGCCAACTACAAACGGAAATACATATCTATATATATATATATGTTTTTTAAAAAACTTAAGTAGATTAAAAAGACAATTTTAAAGAACACTGAAGCATGTTTGTAATAAATATGCCAGAAAAAAGGTTGATATTCTAGATAAATAAAAGTATATGCAATTATTAAAACCTAGTGAAAGATGAATATAGAACGTGAATGAATTCACAAAAGGAGGCTGAAAAACTCAGTTTTACCTAGTAATCAAAGACTTCCAGATTAAAACAATAGGATACCTTTTTCTATCAAATTATCAAAGAAAAATTAAGTACTAATGAGCAGTATTAATAAGTGTTAGTTATGATGGGCACTTTCATGCACTCGTAACAAGCATATTGGACAAACATCCAGAACCTTAGGAAAATGCATGCCCTTTGATTCAGTAACTTCTGAGATTGCAAGGAAATAATCTCATTCATTTACCCACGTTATTTGTATTTTCAAAAATAAACTAAATGTCTTTTTTAAAAAACAGAAAAGGGGTCAGGTTTTTTTCGTTTTGTTTTGTTTTGTTTTGTTTTTTGAGATGGAATCTCACTCTGATGCCCAGGCTGGAGTGCAGTAGCACAGTCTCAGCTCACTGCAACCTCCCTTTCCCGGGTTCAAGTGATCCTCCTACCTCAGCCTCTCTAGTAGCTGGGACTGCAGGCACACGTTACCACGCCAAGCTAATTTTTGTTCATTTTTCTTGTTTTTTGAGACAGGGTCAAATAAATTATACTATATTCGCATGATGTAATAATATACATTCTTTACAAACCATGTTTTAAAAAAATTGAATGATATACAAAAAAGTTTACGACACAATGTAGAAAAGCATTATCCAGATATATATACATCATACTTCTAACCTGCAAAACAAATGTATACACTATAAAACTGAGAATAAATAAGTCAAAAAGTTAAGAGTGACTCTCTCTGGATGATTTTTATTTTATGCCTTTTTGTATTTTTAAATTTTTATAAGCTAGTATTTAAAATAATTTTTAAAATTTATACAAGTAGTTCATGTTTATATTCTGGTTTTTAGGATCTCAAGCAATACATACAAAAAAAAACGTAGACTAAAAAGTTAATATTCTTCCCATTCCTCAGTCCTACTTTTCTTCCCAGAGGAAACCATTATGAAATAATTCAGTGGGTGTCCTTTCTGATTGCTTTTGATGGTGATATACTATTTTAAAGTTATGGTAGACCAATAAGTAAAGATATTATACTTCAGCCACATAACCAGTCTATTATAGTTTCTCAAGTTGAGTTTAAAATTAACAAATGTGATTATGCAAATTATTTTACTTTTCTCTGTAACAGATTATGCAGAGAACTCTTGCTTTTAGCAGTAAATAGGACTCGAGTATACAGCACTAAGTACTTGACAAATCTGAATATCCAAAAGGAAAAAACAGCTTAAAATAGAAGGTCAGCAGAGGACCTCTGGGTGAAAGAATGTTTATCCTCTTTTTTTTTTTATATTCATTTAATTATAACCATTCTTTTCTGGTGGCCTGCTTTATCTCTTCAGTCAGATCTGCCTTATCTGTGAGTGGATTAAATACTTAGCAAATTAATAATAGAAACCCAGGACCTTTACCAGCTCTTCTCTGCCTGTTTTACCAATTGGATCCAAACATAGTTGCAAATCTGAATGCACATGTTCTTATGTCTATTTCAAAAGCAAGCATATGAATTATTTTCATATTAACTGACAAAAAGAAATGCATGGTTGTACTTACATTTACAGGTTAAGAGATTTTTGAGCTGGACCCTCAGGAACTCTTCAAGGGTCCATGTCAGTGGGGCATTTAAACAGCAAGGACTTTAGGCCTCATGAACCTACATTTCAGCCAAAGCACAAATATATATGAAACTATCATTTTAGATCAGCTTTTGTTTATGTGGATCATATCTATTGATATTTACCATGTCATAAATTAAAACTGATAAATTTTTAAAATATTTTTAAAATAATAGCAAATTATTTTTATGAAAATTGTGAGGAGAGTTACATTGTTTTAAGTTTTTGCACATTTCTTTCACTTGTAATTCAGCTAGATTATCATATTTGCTTCTATTGTCATAGCACATGTCATAAAGCTTCTGGAAAATTCCCCTATACACTTTTGAGAAGATGAGGGTGAAATAATTCTTTAGTGTTATTATTAAAATTTTAACTTCACAGATGCCCTGAAAGGATCTTGGGGCCCACATTTTAAGAAATGCTGTTAGGCGGGGCACAGTGGCTCACTCCAGCAATCCCAGCACTTATAGGAGGCCGAGGTGGGTGGATCATTTGAGGTCTGGAGTTCAAGACCAGCCTGGTCAACATAGTGAAACCCCGTCTTTACTAAGAATACAAAAATTACCCAGGCGGTAGTAGCACGAACTTGTAATCCCAGCTACTTGGGAGACTGAGGCAGAAGAATCACTTGAGCCTGGGAGGCGGAGGTTGCAGTGAGCTGAGATCATGCCACTGCACTCCAGTCTGGTGGACAGAGTGAGACCCTGTCTCAAAAAAAAAAAAAAAAATGCTGTTAGATTAAACTGCCAAATATGTTCAAACCTTATTGCTCCATTTCACTGTGCAGATAGTGCATATCTTTTATTTGCCAAATGTTATGGTAAGTAGTGATAAAATTATGTTTTATTTTTTAACAAAAATGATTGTTTTGGGGGTTATCATTGAGATTATGGTTTAAAGCTAGTTAATGCTTGTTTCTTCCTTCCTTCAGGTGCATTTGGTGCCAGAAAACAGTACATGATGAGTGCATGAAAAATAGTTTAAAGAATGAAAAATGCGATTTTGGAGAATTCAAAAACCTAATCATTCCACCAAGTTATTTAACCTCCATTAATCAGATGCGTAAAGACAAAAAAACAGATTATGAAGTGGTAATTAGAGTTTATTTCTCTTATACGATTGATTTTTAAAAAGCTGCTTAAGTCATTGTTTGAGATAGTTAAGGCAGTATGTAAGAAGAATTGGTGCCAGGAATAAAATAAGCTTAAATAACAGATCAAGACCAAGGAGGGAAATAAAATGCCATTATGGTAAGCCATAAAATCCTACCTAGTTCCTAGAGATGGGTCAAAAATTTGGGCTCTTGAGTTCTTTCATGTCTAAAAGGAAATTGGAAACGTTATATTAGTGGTTTCTAAATCATTGCCTGCATCTGAATGATTTAGGGAGCTTTTTAAAAATACAGATTTCTGAGTAGTACCTTCATGGCCATATTTGATTTAGTAGGTATAGGGTAAGTCCAGGAATTCGTCTTTTTTTTTAAGGTCCTCAGAAGATTCTGATGAACAGTCGGTTTTGGGATTCATGATTATTGTCAGTGAAAAGAAAATAGATTTTCCTCACACCTTGTTCTAAAAATATTTTTCTATTTTGAACTTTATACAGGGTCCCTAGTGATAAGTGCACATTGCACATTATAAATGCTCCCACAAATAATGGTGAACATTAAACCTGTTGACAACAGTTTATAGTATGTAGATATGTGTATGAAATTGATGTAACTTACTGAATCTCTCAGTCTTTATGTAGCTCTTAAGGAAATGTTATAAAAATTTATGGATTTATTTTCTAATTGGATATACCAAAACAATTGAACTATTTTATTTTAAAATTGTACCTTTTTCAAATTAAGATTTTATGTCTTACATGCCACCTTTGTCAATATTCCTGCAAGGAAAGGGACATTTTAAATTTTTCAAACAGTATTGTTTTGACACTTTTTTTAAATACAATGTCTTATTTATCTGAGTTCAACCTGAGAGCACAAGAGAGGAGAATCTCTAAGTAAAACCACAGAATAACTTCATTAATGGTTACATCTACAAGGAGAGGGGAAGAAGAAATGGTTACATTGTGAAAAGTATTAATTTCATTTGACTTTGAGCTATTAGAAGTCCAGATTTTTTAATATGAGTACCCCATTTTAAAAAAAAGAAATAAAACTTTGCAAAACACACCAGAATACATCCAGTAAAGGAAAATCAAGGTGAAAGATCAGAGAAAAAAATCAGTGCCTATTCTGTGAATGGTTGAAAGTTATAGAAAGACAGATTTTCAACTCAGTTTAAGTCCAAACTTTCTAATAATTTGATGTAGCAGTGTAATGGGCTGCATTACTAGTGAGTTCCTTATGTGAGTGTCCGAGCATATGCTGGATGACTTATCTAGAATAATGTAGAAGAGAATTAAACATTGAATGGGAGCTTAAATTAGTTAATTTCTAGGTTCCCTTCCATTCTTAGAATTCTTTGATTTTTATATTGAATTGAGAGAACTAGTATAGTTGTTTTTATTTCAGCAAATTATAGCACCATTGTTCTCAAGGCATGGAAAATGTGCTTTTCATCTTTAAGATACTAAACCTTTTCACTCGTGGCAATTTTTTTTAGCTAGCCTCTAAGCTTGGAAAGCAATGGACCCCATTAATAATCCTGGCCAACTCTCGTAGTGGAACTAATATGGGAGAAGGACTATTGGGAGAATTTAGGATCTTGTTGAATCCAGTCCAGGTAACTAAAGAAAAAAACTTCCTTTTTATATTAATGTTTTCATTTTCCCTAAAATGCAATGATTATTAATGCTTCAAGTCACTAATCACCTGATCATAGGAAAGAATAATAATTACAAAAAGATCAGCCATTTAAATATTTGCATAAACAGGAACTTTTGTGGTGGAAATATAAAATGGTACAACCTCTTTAGAAGACATCTTGGCAGTTTCTTAAAAAGTTAAATATAAATTTATTATATCTTCTAGCAATTCGTCTACTAGGAATCTACCCAAGGGAAGTGAAAACATTTCTCACAAAGATCTGCATGAAAATGTTCACAGCAGCATTATTCATGATAGCCAAAAAGCATAAACAGCCCAGCTGTTCATCAGCTGATGAGTTGATAAACAAAATGTGATGTAGCCATACAATGGAATACCATGAAATGACAAAAAGGAACAAACTACTGATACGTATATATTACAATAAATGAACATCAAAAACATACTAAGTGAAAGAAGGCAGATACAAGGGACCTTATATTGTATGACTCCACTTATGTGACTTGTCTAGAAAAGGCAAGTCTGTAGAGGTAGAGAATAGATTATTGGTTCTAGGGATGGAAATGGGGAGTGACTGCGAATGGACATTGAGGGATCTTATTGAAGCAACAAAAATGTTCTAAACTGGATGATGGTGGTGGTTGTGCAATTCAGTGAACTTATTAAAAATTATTGTTCACTTCAAATGGGTGAATCTTATATGTAAATTATACCTCAGTTTTAAAAATAAAAGGGGTCGTTAAAATTGAATATAATTTTACTTTGAAAAATTAACCAAAAAACAAAAAAATACAAAAAAAATTAAAAAAAAGAAAACCCATTGTGTAGCAGTTAGAAATGCAATAACTTTGCCCTTCCAATTTGTATTTTTTACACCTTCAATATTATACAGCTTAAGAAAATTATAAAAAATACAGAGAAAATCATTTGCAGTTTCTCCATACAAATACATCAGTTCTTTTTTCTTGTTCTTTCCATTAATTATCTATGCATTTACTTTACATGTTAACAGTACTATAACAATAATCTAGATACAAATTTGCATTCTGATTTTTTTAATGGTATAAATATTTTTCCTTGTTTCAACATAGTCCTCATATTATATATTTAATGACTAAAATAATTGATGACTAAAATAATTGAATGGAAATAGCATTATTTATCCAGTCTCTACTGTTGAAAGGTAACACTGTCTCTATGATTGTACTATAAATAATGCTACAGTGAATATTTTTATACATATTTTTAGGCATTTTTGTCTTTTGAAATATTTTTCTAGGGTCATTGACAGAATTATGGATAATCAAAGTTACTTACATTTTTATGTCATTTTCTATGTACTGCAAAATTGCTTTCCAGAAATTTGTGCTGACTTGCACTGGTGATTTTTTTTTAAGCCAGTATAAGATATGAAACACTAATTAAAGGTGAACTTAGCACATTGTGGTTTATGTGAACAGGAAGGAGGCAATGCGGTATAGTAGATAAACTGTAACTTTGATTTTTTTTTTTTTTTTTTTTGAGAAAGAGTCTTGCTTTGTTGCCCAAGCTGGAGTGCAGGGGCATGATCTTGGCTCACTGCAAACTCTGCCTCCCAGGTTCAAGTGATTCTCCTACCTCAGCCTCCCGAGTAGCTAGGATCACAAGCACACAACACCACACTGGCTAATTTTTGTATTTTTAGTAGAGACAGTATTTCACCATGTTGGCCAGGCTGGTCTCAAACTTCTGACGTCAAGTGATTCACCCGCCTTGGCCTCCCAAAGTGCTGGGATTATAGGCGTGAGTTACCACACCTAGCCTTGTATTTCAGCACTTAATTACCTGGAGAATCACAGGCAAGTGATTTAACCTTCCTGCACCTCAGTTTCCAGCCCAACAGAATGAGGCTAACTCTTGCTTTGTAGAGTCAGTGTGGGGATGAGCTACAATGAATATAAAGAGTCTGGCACGGTGCCTGGTATATTGTTAAATACATAGTAGCCAGTAATGTTATTTAACTATATCTCTACTCATCTAGAGGGAAATCATCCTTACAGATGAAGGAAAATGTTGGATAAAAATAATTTTTCTTTTTCTTTTGTTTCTAGGTTTTTGATGTAACTAAAACTCCTCCTATCAAAGCCCTACAACTCTGTACTCTTCTTCCATATTATTCAGCTCGAGTACTTGTTTGTGGAGGGGATGGGACTGTAGGGTGGGTCCTGGATGCAGTTGATGACATGAAGATTAAGGTATTAGTCTTTAAGAACTACTACAGAAGGACTTCTAAGATAAATATACTATATATATATATGGGGTTTTTTTTGTTTTTTTTTGTTTTTTTTTTTGAGATACAGTCTCGCACTGTCACCCAGGCTGGAGTGCAGCGGCGCAAACACAGCTAACTGCAACCTTCATCTCTCAGGTTCAAGCCATCCTCCCACCTCAGCCTACAAAGTTGCTGAGACTATAGGTGTGTGCTACCACGCCTGGCTAATTTTTGTATTTTTTGTAGAGACAGGGTTTCACCATATTGCCTGGGCTGCTGTCAAACTCCTGGGCTCAAGCAATCCTCCCACCTTGGCCTCCCAAAGTGCTGGGATTACGTGGGTGAGCCACTGTGCCCAACCTAATATAGAATATTTTTGCTTTATATTTTTTATTATGCAGATGAATATTAGACATTGCCAGCTTCAAGTAGTTAAAAATGAGATGTTTTGATTAAGCAATTAGCATAAGCTTTACCAAAACAACATACAGTTGTTATATTTGTGTCCTTACTGTTTTGGTCTTATTAAATTTTACAAAATATTATTACCCAGCAAATAGTCTGCAGAGAAAAATCTAAAACATATCTTCCATATTCTAGGGACAAGAAAAGTACATTCCACAAGTTGCAGTTTTGCCTCTGGGAACAGGCAACGATCTATCCAATACATTGGGTTGGGGTACAGGTTATGCTGGAGAAATTCCAGTTGCACAGGTTTTGCGAAATGTAATGGAAGCAGATGGAATTAAACTAGATCGGTAAGTTACATTTCCCCAGAAAGTAGATTTCTTGAGATTTAGCTGTAATTGTTTGGTTTACAAATGAAGACTTGTGTAGATTAAATGTGCCATGTAATTTAAATGTGAAAGACTATACTAGTTGTACTTATACATAGATACTGGTGTTTTGTTTTATTATGTAAGAGCCAAAGTAATAAGTTACACTGAGTACTTACCCCTAAATTTGCATGCTCATATACATGTGGTTACTTTTTTAGATGGTATTTTAATAGAAAACCCTCATTTATCCAAACATCTAGAGTTCGGGGTTTATTGTAAAAAGTGCTGTTTTTTTTAACTTCTGTTTTTTAGATGGAAAGTTCAAGTAACAAATAAAGGATACTACAACTTAAGAAAGCCCAAGGTATGTTGTTAGTGCCTCAGTTGCAAGTGGTTTCAGCTTCATTGCACAAGATACGGCACTCTGGTGGGATACAGACACCTGGTGCTTATCTCAAGGGAGCTGGCTGTGGAGCAGAACAGAAGCTTATATGCTTACCTCACAAGCTGGACTGTAAATGTGTTATGGGAGAGAACAGGGTGCAGGCATACTTAGTTCTGCCCTAGCTGATCAGGCTGAGAAGATTCAGAGGAAGTGATACGGGCGTTGGTCCTTAAAAAAGCAAAGGACTTTACAGGCAGAGGGAATAGAGGTGAGAGAGTGCAAAGCATGGTTAGCAAGTAGCAAATAATACAGAGAGAGCAGATCTGTATTTTTAAAAGATATCTCTGGAGATAATGTGAAAATAGCTTAGAAGCCTGCACTAGGTGGAATCAGGATGAGGACAATGCAAAGACATTTTAGAGGTAGAATTAATCAATACTTGACAACTGATTAGTATAAAGGGAAGAGAGAAAATACATATTACTACTAGATTTCTAGTTTTTATAACTGGATATATGGAAATGACTATAAGAAAAATACCAAGTTTCAGGTTTGGGTAGGAAGAAAATGAGATAGATATTGGGCATATCAATCTAAAAGTTTTTGAAGTGTTAAATAAGAAGTTGGAAGTTTAGACTTATTGCTCAGGAATAAAGACAGAGCTAGAGATGCAGATTGAGGAATCTAGACTGGGTTAGGAAGTAAAATAAACTGGGGTGGGGGCAGGGGGAGTAGCCCAAGTTGTGGGATTCACATCCCTATTTATCAGCCTTTATTTAGGCTGAAGCTTTATTTCTGATAATTGTTTACATGCTGAGAATGCATAAGAGAATGTGGGGAGTGAGAGGGGAAAAGCGGGCCAAGAACTACATCTTTTCTTTTTTTTTTTTTCTTTTGTTGTGGAGACAAGGTCTCGGTCTGTCACTCAAGCTGGAGTGCGGTATTGTGATGACAGCTCACTGCAGCCTTGACTTCTGGGCCCAAGCGACCCTCCCACCTCGGCCTCCCAAGTAGCTGGGACCACTGGCATGTGCCACCATGCCCAGATAGTTTTTGTTTTTGTTTCTGTTTTGTGGAGAGAGGGTCTCCCTATATTGTCCAGGCTGGTCTCGAACTCCTAGGCTCAAGCAATCCTCCCACCTCAGCCTTCCAAAGTGTTGGGATTACAGGCATGAGTCACTGCCCAGCCATGAACTACATCTTGAAAGTAAACATATTTAGGTGACACAGATTAAGAGAGGCCACTAAAGGAGACTAAAGAGTGTAGTAAGTAAATAAGGAGAAAACAGAAAGAGAATTACAGTAGGTGGGTGATAAACAGCACAATTAAAGCAGACTTTAAAGAAGTGCATTTGGGGAACACATGCATGTTTCTCTGCTTCTCCATCTCCTTGCCACTGAAATCCCTCTAAAATGTGCCTCTAAAAGATCTCGTATAGATTTTTGAGAAGGCACAAAACCTTAAGGAGAAAGAGATCACAGCAGTCTTCAGAAGCCAAAAGTAGGAAGGTTTGCATATTGGAAAAAGCTCAAAAGTGCCTACACTGCAGAAAACCAAGAAAGAAACCAGTTTATTGAGCAGAACCAAGCAAAGGCTTAGGAATTCAAGTCACCACATCACTCAGAGAGCAGTAGCGTAGAGTGGGTCTGAAAATAGAAGGAGTGAGCGAAAGAAGCTGTTCGTCCCCTAGATCACTTCCCCTTTCCCCAGCTTCACATGGTCATTTACTACCCTCCTCAACTCAGGTGGTAGATTGGAGGTTTACTCTGGAAAGTTTAGAGAGACTCTAGCCAGCTAACGCCATACTGAAAACAGATTTAGTGCAAAGTGAAATCACTGGCCCTTTTCATCCACTCAACTTCAAGAATAGTGGCAGAGAGGATTTCTCTCTGGGGAAGCTAGCTTGCCCAAGGAAAAAATTAACAGGTACCAATATTTGAGTGTCTCCTAGCAAAAGGACCAGATTTTTGCACTGTAGTCCTATAATGAAGCTTATACCCTAGCAAGACCTGCTTTTGGATGCAAAGTTCACAGTTTACTTTTTATGCCTTACTCTTAAAACATGAACATATACAGCCAAGGATTGGAGGCACAAACATTTAAGGAAAGCCTCTGCCATGAGAGAGCCCCAAAGAAACAAGAAGAAAGAATTGTAGGAAACACAGTCCAGGAAGCTGAAGGAAGTCAGGGAGTGGGACTAATGTTCTCAGAGAAAAATGAAAATATTAATAGAACAGGGTTCTATAAAAGGAACATTCAGAAACACATGCCTCAGAAAAGGCTCTTATAAACTAAAATTCAGTATCAGATTGGAAAGTACAATTGAAGACACCACTCAGAAAATACAACAAAAAGCAAAGGAACTGGACATGGGGGCACACGCCTGTAGTCCCAGCAACTCAGGAGGCTGAGGCAGGAAGATTGCTTGAGCCCAAGAGTTCAAGGCTGCAGTGAGCTATCATCACGCCACCGCATTCCAGCCTGAATGAGTGCAGATGAGACCCCATCTCTAAAAAAAGAGAAAAAGAATACAGTAAGTAATATTTAAAATTTAAAAATCACAAATTGGCCAGGCACGGTGGCTCACGCCTGTAATCCCAGCACTCTGGGAGGCTGAGGCGGGCGGATCACAAGGTCAGGAGTTCGAGACCAGTCTGGCCAACATGGTGAAACCCCGTCTCTATTAAAAATACAAAAATTAGCCGGGCGTGGTCGTGGGTGCCTGTAATCCCAGCTACTTGGGAGGCTGAGGCAGGAGAATTGCTCGAACCTGGGAGGCAGAGGGTGCAGTGAGCCAAGATCACGCCACTGTACTCTAGCCTGGGCAACAGAGCAAGACTCTGTCTCAAAAAAAAAAAAAAAAAAAATCAAACAGTAATGATCTGATTATGTTATTTAGAAATATAAATAACAGAAGAAAGAACTATGGAAAGAGCTCTGGGAGCAGGAATTATAAATGAGGAGAAGTAGGCAGAAAACTGCAGTGTTTCCTTTGAAGCCTTGTAGAACTATATAGCTTATTAAAGTGGATTGCTTTGATTTATTTAAAAAAAATTGAAAGTAAAAAAATAAGTATTGAGAGATCCTTTAAAATGGTTCCTGTGCTCAAAAGTATTTGTCAGTTATCATAGTGCCTGAAATGCCAACATTAAAGATGTATTTCTCTTTTTGATAGTAGCCAATCTAATAGGTGTGAGGTGATAGCTCATTGTGGTTTTCATTTGCAATTCTCTGATGATTAGAAATGTTCAGCATTTTTTCATATGCAGGTTGAATATCCCTTGTCCAAAAAAACGGGACCAGAAGTATTTCAGATTTCTGATTTTTTTGGATTTTAGAATATGTGCACAATATGTACCCCTTGAGCATTTCTAATCTGAAAAGCTGAAATTCAAAATGCTCCCATGAGCATTTCCTCTGAGTGTCATGTCAGTGTTCAAAAAGTTTGAGATTTGGGGACATTTCAGATTTCAGATGTTCATATTAGGGATGCTGAACCTGTATCTGTTGGCCATTTTTATGTCTTTTGAGAAATGTCTCTTCAAGTCCTTTGCCCATTTTTTAATAAGATTATTGGTTGTTATTGAGTAACTTGAATTCCTTCTGCATTTTGGAGATTAGTTCCTTATCGAGTGTATAATTTACAGAGATTTTCTCCCAAGCCGTGGGTTGCCTCTTCACTCTATTGTTTTCCTTTGCTGTGTAGAATCTTTCTAGTGTGATGCAATCCCTTTTTTCTATTTTTACTTTTATTGCCTGTGCTTTTGAGATCATATCAAACAAATAACTGCCCAGGCCAATGTCATGAAGCTTTTTCCTTACATTTTCCTTTAGTACTTTTATAGTTTCAGGTTGTACATTTAAGTCTTTAATCCATTTTGAGTTGATTCTTTATAATTGGTGAAATAAGGGTTGATTTTCATTGTTCTGCATGTGGGTATCCAGCTTTCCCAGTACCATTTATTGATGAGACTCTCCTTTCCCTACTGTATGTTCTTGGCACCTTTGTCAGAAATCAATTGGCCATAGATATGTGTATTTATTTTGGGCTTTCCTATCCTATTTCATTGGTGAGTAATAACAGATGTTGGCAAGGATGTGGAAAAGAGAGAATCCTTATACACTATTGGTATTGCAAATTAGTACAACCATTTTGGGAAACAATATGGAGGTTTCTCAAAAAACTAAAACTAGAATTACCATATGTTCCAGCAATCCCATTTATGGATATATACCCAAAGGAATTGAAATCAGTATATCAAACAGATGTCCATGCTGCCATGTTCATTGCAGCATTATGTACAGTAGCCAAGATGCAGAAATAACCTCAGTGCCCATCAGTGAATGAACGGTTTTTTTAAATATGCCATATACACACAATGGAAAACTATTCAGACTTTAAAAAAAAAAAAAAAAAAAACAGGAAAATCTGTCATTCTCGGCAACATAGCTGAACCTAGAGGACATTATGTTAAATAAATAAACCAGGCACAGAGAGACAAATAGTGTATGATGTCACTTATATGTGGAATCTAAAAAATCAAACTCAAAGTCGAGAGTAGAATGATGGTTACCAGAGGCTGTAGAGAGTAGGAGGGTAGATGGAGAAAGGGGAGACATTGGTTAATAAATACAAAGTTTTAGTTAGGAAGAATAAGTTCTGCTATCGCACAGCTTGGTGACTATAGTTAATAATAATGTATATTTTCAAATTGCCAAAAGAGAGGTTTTTTGTTTTTTTGGTTTTTTTTGAGACGGGGTCTCATTTGACCGTGCACTGGCGTGATCACGGCTCACTGCAGCCTAGACCTCTTGGGCTCAAGCGATCTTCCCACCTTAGCCTCATTAGTAACTGGGACTACAGGCACATGCCACCACACCCGGCCAATTTTATTTTTATTATTTTCAATAGAGACAAGATTTTTCTATGTTGCCCGGGCTGGTCTCAAACTCCTGGGCTCAAGCAGTCCACACCTCTCAGCCTCCCAAAGTGCTGGGATTACAAATGTGAACCACTGTGCTCAGCCTAAAAGAGAGGATTTTAGATGTTCTCACCACAAATAAATGATAAATATTTGAGGTGATGGATATGCAAAAAAAAAAAAGATGTATTTCTCATTCATACCAGGATGTATTTCTATTCAGTAATAAAGCAGAGCTGAATATTTAAAAATATTTATCAGAGATCATTCCTCCAAAGAAAGATGGACAAATTTTCACACCAGTTAGATGATTCAAATAAGAAGACATGTTCTTCAGCCATTTGCTTTCAAGAAATGTGATATGTCATTAAAAATAAATATACCACAATCAAGTAGGGTCTGCTTACCTCTATAGAAGAAAATCCAAACAATCAAATACAAGAAGGAACTTCATTACTCTATACATTCAAGCAAGTATTTTGTGCCCATCTGGTGCCAGGCACTGTTGTAGGTGCTGGAGTTTCAGTGATGAAGGCCTTGCCCTTATGAAGCTTATATTGCCCCACTCTTAGTTTCTGAATAAAGGACGCCTAGGAAACTAGAAAAAAAAATTCAGTTAAAAAATAAAGGCAAATTAATGTACATTGACCTATTTTATTTAAAATAAGGTGTTTATGGGTTTTTTTTTTTTAAAAGAACAACTAGGATTGAAAATTGTATTTTGGCAGTGAAGGGACAGACATTTAGTTCCATAAGAGATGAATGGGAAAAGGATGAAAAGAACAAGTGACCAAATTTAGACTTAACCATCAAAAGGAGGAAGAGCGTCTTTGATTTGGAGGAGGAAGGTACACTTGAGTAAGGTCAGAATTTTTAGATGGCAGAAAGAGAGCATGAGAATTCATACCTTTCATACCTGAGGATCTCACTTTTTTCAGTGAGGCAAGAATCAAGATCATCTGAACGTAACAAAGGCAAGGGAGCTGGTTATCAGGGACTTGAAGAGAGTTGTAAATTTTGAAATAAACCACTAGGGAATACAGGAAAGGAGTCATCTAAAGGGTTACTGTGTCCTATTAGCGATTGTGTCCAGCCATCCTTAGAAATAACTTTGTAACAGGATCATAATTATAAGATTCTTA
The DNA here is from genome assembly GCF_009828535.3 of Hylobates moloch. NCBI lineage: Eukaryota > Metazoa > Chordata > Mammalia > Primates > Hylobatidae > Hylobates > Hylobates moloch. The sequence goes on from NW_026652285.1 coordinate 3,390,931, forward strand.
CCAGCAGTGTCCAGCAATCTGGAAATAGAGCAGAGAAAACGGTTTGATTTAGAGAAGATTAACAAGTAAGGCTGGCCGGGCGCAGTGGCTCATGCCTGTAATCCCAGCACTTTGGGAGGCAGAGGCGGGCGAATCACAAGGTCAGGAGCTCGAGACCAGTCTGGCCAACATGGTGAAACCCCATCTCTACTAAAAATACAAAAAAATTAGCCAGGCATGGTGGCGGGCGCCTGTAATCCCAGCTACTCAGGAGGCTGAGGCAGGAGAATCGCTTGAACCCGGAAGGCAGAGGTTGCAGAGAGCCGAGATCGCGCCACTGCATTCCAGCCCGGGTGACAGTCCGAGACTCCATCTCAAAAAAAAAAACAAGGCTAAATTGAGAAGAGGTCAAGGGAGTGTTGGAACGAAGGATGGTGTTGAGTACAGTCACTGAAATGATTGACCTTGGAATCCAGGCCGCATTGGGAAGTAAGATAAATTAAGGTGAGACCAGTAGCCTGGGTGGGACTAATAGAAGCTGAGCGCTTGGAGGCTGTGATAAATGTAAAGAGCAAATGTAATGGGAACACAGGCATGACAAGCCTGGAAGCATCAAGTAGAGCCATTCTAGATGGTAAGGTCTGAGGTGTAGCATATAAAACAGAAATGGAAGATGAGATTCACATCTGTAGTTACCAGCCTTAAATGGAAGCTTTATTTCTGGTAACTTCACCGGACAGTATAAAATAGCCATATGAAAAGTAAATGCAAAAAGCGTCTCCCTTTTCAAAAGAACACAAAGACTAAGATTGACATTTAATTATGACTCAGGCTTAGGTGGAACCATAGTCTGTTGCTTATTCTTACCCTTTCTCACAGGAATTCACAATGAACAACTATTTTTCTGTTGGACCTGATGCTCTCATGGCTCTCAATTTTCACGCTCATCGTGAGAAGGCACCATCTCTGTTTTCTAGCAGAATTCTTAATAAGGTGTGTTGGATAAAATAACATTTCCTGCTTATCACCAAAGGTACAGTAAAAATCAATAGTTCAATTATATTTAGCACTCTTAGATTCAGATTTAACTAACTTAGAGAAATACCTGCTCTGTTTTGTGTAGGGTTGTCAAATTAGATCTTTTTTTTTTTTAAATTAGGTCTTTAAATGTACTTTATCAGGCCAGGCACAGTGGCTCACGCCTGTAATCCTAGCACTTTGGGAGGCAGAGGCAGGTGGATCACTTGAGGTCAGGAGTTCAAGACCAGCCTGGCCAACATGGTGAAACTGTCTCTACTAAAAATACAAATTTAGCCAGGCATGGTGGCAGGTGTCTGTAATCCCAGCCACTCGGGAGGCTGAGATAGGAGAATCTCTTGAAACCAGGAGGCAAAGGTTGCAGTGAGCTGAGATCATACCACTGCACTCCAACTTGGGCAACAGAATGAAATTCCATCTCAAAAAACAAAACAACTTTATCAAAGTATTATATAACTCTAACAAATTTTTTAAATTCAAATTTGGGATGTTTTATAGCATATTTTGCTTAGATGGCAACTAAATGGAATATATGATAGTTTATCTTAAATGGCAGCTAAAATTGGAAGGAAATTTTAGGCAGAATAAATTTTTGGTGAAGTCATTAAAGGAAAAGTAGATTTCATTGGTTTGAAAAACCTGCAAAAGGCAGATGAGATAAAGAAAAGACCAGCTTGTTTGCCACAGCTTTGAATTAAGGTCATCTCTGGTTTCTAGTACAGTTGATTCTGTTGATGGAGTTTTGCTTAGGAATTTTTTTAATAACGTTTGGTGATTGACCAACAGGATATCAAAAATAAATGCATAGCAATTGTATTCCTGGTTCTGTTTTACAAATATCTCAAATTTTGAAATAGTTCCCTTTTATTAATATAGTTACTAAGGTATTACGTATTACTATTTGTACAGTTGATAATTATCTCAGTCCTTACATCAACCTTTCTGTATTCATGAGTGATTAGAAAATGTTTGTTAGATTAATACGCATTACTATTCTTAAGTAATCTGAAGTACTAGGAAAAAGTGAAATTTTCTAATTCGAATATTTTTCTTTATAAAATACAACTTTTTTGATAAATTGGGAGAAAACACTATTTAGAAAAAAATCACTTATAGGCTGGGCGTGGTGGCTCACGCCCGTAATCCCAACACTTTGAGAGGCCAAGGTGGGTAGATCACGAGGTCAGGAGATGGAGACTATCCTGGCCAACATGGTGAAACCCCATCTCTACTAAAAATACAAAAATTAGCCGGATGTGGTGGTGCACGCCTGTAGTCCCAGCTACTTGAGAGACTGAGGCAGGAGAATCACTTGAACCCGGGAGGCGGAGGTTGCAGTGGGCCGAGATCGCACAACTGCACTCCAGCCTGGTGACAGAGCGAGACTCCATCTCAAAAAAAAGAAAAAAGAAAAAGAAAAAATCACTTCTATCCCACATTTCCCCTGAGAAAGAGGATAATTAAACTTAAATGGAATGGCCTGTATTGTCATCTTCCAAAAAAGAAGGATGAGTAACATTTCATCTACTGTACCACAGTTCACCTAGAACTTTTAAACTATTAATAGCCTAAGAGAATAAAATGTAAAATACAAATGATGCCAAAAGTATCTGTAATGTGTTAAAGGCGTTTTTATTTTTACATTGTGTTTTAATTATAGATTTCCATTGCTGCTCCTAGTGGATTCCAATTTTACCCTTTAAAATTACTAGAATGGAGGTGTTGGATAGGGTCAGAGGTTGCACACCAAAAGTATCCCCTTTGGTTGCCCTTCTTTTCATCAGCATCTAGTCTACTGTAAGGAAAATGTGTGCTTCAACATTCTTAAAGGGAGCTTTGATACAGTGTATTTTTTCTTATTGTTTACAGGGTTAGATTGTTTTAATATTATATTTTCTGTCCATTTTTCATAGGCGGTTTACTTATTCTATGGAACCAAAGATTGTTTAGTGCAAGAATGTAAAGATTTGAATAAAAAAGTTGAGGTAAGCTATTAACACTTTTTATTTTTTAAAGTTTTAGGTGGTCTCTGGATTATGAAGACTTTTTAAACAGAAATGCTAAACTTTGTTAATATATTTTGCCAGCATACATGGAGTATTTATTTGTGTGCCAGGCACTTTGCTACTTGCTTTATACACATTGTCCCTCTAAATTCTCCACAATTCTATAAGGCATGTATTATATATTCACATTATGCAGAAAAGAAAACTATTTTAAATGAAGTAATTTGCCCAAATTCTTTCATTTAATGCCTAAATGCACATGTAATAAAGATGTGAACCCAGATTTGTGTAAATCCAGTCTGTTTAACTGTTAGGGTGAGTGGCCTCCATTCATACATGATAAATAATTTACAGTTATCTAATACAGTGCCTGACTCAACATGAAGACACAGAGGAAGTTTAAATGGAAAGTTTAATTCAGATTACTTTTGTCGGGCATCTCTCTTATATACCAAAATAAAAATGTATAAATACAAAAAAAAAAATTAGCCAGGCATGATGGCGGGCGCCTGTAGTCCCAGCTACTTGGGAGGCTGAGGCAGGAGAATGGCATGAACCCGGGAGGCGGAGCTTGCAGTGAGCCGAGATCGCGCCACTGCACTCCAGCCTGGGCGACAGAGCAAGACTCTGTCTCAAAAAAAATTAATAAATAAAAAATAATAAAAATGTATAAATAGTAAAAATAGAATATTAATGATTGCTTACTGCAACAGCATCTCTGACATCATGATATGGCAGTCTTTTTTTTTTTTTTGAGATGGAGTCTCGCTCTGTCATCCAGGCTGGAGTGCAGTGGTGCAATCTCCATTCACTGTAAGCTCTGCCTCCCTGGTTCACACCATTCTCCTGCCTCAGCCTCCCGAGTAGCTGGGATTACAGGCGCCCACCACTACACCTGGCTAACTTTTTGTATTTTTAGTAGAGACGGGGTTTCACCGTGGTCTCGATCTCCTGACCTCGTGATCCACCCGACTCGGCCTCCCAAAGTGCCGGGATTACAGGCGTGAGCCACTGTGCCCAGCCAGATATGGCAGTCTTATATGTATTCCTTGCTTGATTCCAAAAAGAATCCGTAATGGTTAATAGCAACAACAAAGACATTAATTCAGAGAAACCTAGAACTGATAAAATAAATAAAAAGAGATCATAAACAGCTTGGGAAAAGAGACAGTGAGCAGGGAGTAAGGAGACTGATTATACATTAGTCAAGGAAAAATGTTGCCGTTAGGCCTAATGTTTAGCTCAAAGTCTCTGGGCTGCCATGGCGTAGAAGTAAGCAAGATTTTCTGTTAAAAAGAGTGTTATGTTACTTTATCATATTTTTTTTTCCTAGGCTTTGATAGTATTGGTAGAGTAAAGTATACAAGCATGTAAAATGAAGACCTTTATTTTATTGTCTGACATTTTATTTATATAAAAATACAAATTATTTTTAATTATACAGAAATAAAATAAATTTTATTTATATACCTACAAAATAGTGATTGTCCTCAATACTGGGGGTACAGTGATAAATCCCTTGCTCTGCATTACAGTCTAGGGTGAAGAAAGATATTTAAACCAGTCCGGGCACAGCGGCTCACGCCTGTAATCCCAGCACTTTGGGAGGCCAAGGTGGGAGGATTGCTTGAGGCAAGGAGACTAGCCTGGGCAACATAGTGAGACTCCACCTTTATAAAAAATAAAAATAGCTGAGCATAGTGGCATGTACCTGTGGTCCTAGCTGCTCAGGAGGCTGAGGCAGGAGGATCACTTGAACCCAGCAGGCAGAGGCTACAGTAAGCCATGATTGTACCACTGCACACCAGCCTGGGTGACAGATTGAGAGCCTGTCTCTGAGAAGAAACCAAAAAGATATTTAAACCACATTGCAATGCAGTATGAGAAGTTATATAAGAAAAGCATGTGGTCTTACAGGAATAAATAACTGCAATACGTAACCTAGGAGTTACAGAGACTAGAGAAAGTGGCAGGATAAGCAAGTCTTTCTGGAAGAAGTGACAAGCTGGAATCTGAAAATAAGTAAGAGTTAGCTAAGAGGAGGAGGAGGGGAAGATTGCTGTAGGCTAAAAACAGCATCTGCAAAAGACCCAGAGGCACACATGGCATACTTGAGTGAGTTCAGGCTGGAGCATAGCTTTCAGGAAGGAAAGTGACAAGAGCTGAGGCTAGAGAGATGGACAGAAGTCAAATCACAGTGTCATATTTGCCTGGTATTGGAGCTTGTATTTCATCATGGGCATTGAAGGGTTGAAGTGAAGCCATTGAAGGGTTGTAATTAGAGGATGACGTATTTGCATTTTTTAAGTGTCGATCCAACTGCTCTGTGAGGGATGCATAAGAAAGTAAAGCTAGAGGCAGATAGGCCAGCTAGGAACATTTTAGGGAAGAAATGGTGAAGAGAGAGAAAGACATAGAAATAGCATCAACTGTTTTTAGTGATTAAGGGGATGTGAAGGGTAAAAAGTCAAAGAAATCAAATATAACTGCCAGGTTTCTGGCTTAAACAGCTGGGTTGAGGGTGAGTTAACCTACTTACCAGGAAAGAGTAAGGGTTAGCTAAGAGAAGGAGGAGGGGAAGATTGTTACTCTTTCCTGGTAAGTACATTGGGGAACAGGGAGCAAATTGCAGAAAAGTTACTTGATCAATTTTTTACGTAAGAGTTTTTGGTGCCAGTCCATGGACATGTTTTGTAGGCAGTGGATAGATGGATCTGGCCCAGTTTACTTTCCTGAGAAGGAACATCCAGGGAAGTAGAGTGTGTGGTTCCCAGGAAGCAAAGGGAAAGAAGATTTTAGGAAAAGAGGAAGGGGGTCAGCAAGTGGCAGGTGCTACTGAAAAAGCAAGTTAGATAAGGCCTGAAAAAATCACGGGGCTCAACAAAAAGAACATTATTGACGATGTTGATAGAAGCAGTTCCACTGAAGAGATAGAAAAGGGCAGATGAGAGGCCCTGAGTGAGAGGTAGGGAGCATCTTCTACATGTGCATCTCATATAAGCACATTTATGAAAATAGATGTGAATTCTAAATGGATGTGTATGGGAATCGTGTACCCTGTAGTCACTGTCTATTTGTATTTCTTTAAAGCTAGAACTGGATGGTGAGCAAGTAGCACTGCCCAGCTTGGAAGGTATTATAGTTCTGAACATCGGATACTGGGGCGGTGGCTGCAGACTATGGGAAGGGATGGGGGACGAGACTTACCCTCTAGCCAGGTATGTACATTTGTGGTCTGGTTTTTTATGTCACTATTCTATTTAAAGCAATCTCTTGTTTATACACTTTAACATTTTTCCTCAAATTTTCTTTTTTGTATATCTCATTAGTTGTAAATATTTTTTAAGTTGATGGTCCAACTGTGTTAAAAAGTAATTGCGCTAGCATAACTGATTTTATTTCATTGCATCATATAATCCATATTTTTTTTTCTAATTTTAGGCATGACGATGGTCTACTGGAAGTCGTTGGAGTATATGGGTCTTTCCACTGTGCTCAGATTCAAGTAAAACTGGCTAATCCTTTTCGAATAGGACAGGCACATACAGTGAGGGTAGGTGAAATATAGCTGTAACAGGCTAATTTGTCCCAATCCAATTCTAAGCTGTTGATATGTAAAGTATACATGCTATACCTTTCTTTAAACAGTGGTTTATGGCTCATGCAGCTGGTCACTGTACACTAGGGGCTAGAGTGGGATGAGGAATAAACAGAAACATGGCTCAAGATCCATGAGATAAAACGTTCACTTGAAAAAAGAATTCCTTAATCAATGAATAAAAACATATTCAGATTAATATTTTCTAAAAATGAAATGCATAAGGGTTAAGGGATTGTGGATGGTATTATTAAGGAAGAGCTTTCTAAATTTTGGGGGACTGACTTTAAACATTATTTGTTCTCTAATATCAGCTGATTTTGAAGTGCTCCATGATGCCGATGCAGGTGGATGGGGAGCCTTGGGCCCAAGGGCCCTGCACTGTCACCATAACTCACAAGACACATGCAATGATGTTATATTTCTCTGGAGAACAAACAGATGATGACATCTCCAGTACTTCGGATCAAGAAGATATAAAGGAGACCGAATAGATGAATGAGGGAGTGGAAACTGCATAGAATCCTCACGCAAGTAGATACATGTTCATCCAAAAGTATTAATAGAAATTCTCTATCAGCTATTCAGTCTTAATTTCACTAGTAGTATAATGGGTATACATTTTTGTAAATAGCATCCCCAAACCAGCCAGCCTTCAGTTATTTACAAATGTTTGTTCTTTTTTCAGCAAAATACTTCAAATGAATAGTATTCACTTACGAAAAGTCACAAAAACTTACATGAGAGTGAAAATTTGTTATGACTGTTTTGAGAGTGGGACTCACTCTGAAGTATGTGCTGTCTCATTTCTTATTTTTGAACCATGCATATGACGGACACACAATGGATGGACACATTATATCTCCAACAAGGTGTGGGTGGAAAGATCAAATTAACCTGCTTTTTTGAAAGGAAATGATTACTGTCAAATCAACATGGTTAATTGTGGGCATCCTCCTGCAGCATGCCTCTTAAGATTTTCTACAACCCAAACCAAGTGTATGTATTGATTTCTAGAAACTCCCAAAAGGAGAATAGTAAAAAAAGATCATACTTAAAATTTGTATTACAATTTTTATTTTAGGAACTTATTCAGACATGTAAATGTTGTTTAATTCTGTAGGTAACCACTTGAGCTGAAATTCGGGATCTTTTTTATAACACCAGTGTAGCCAAAAGAGAAACAGATAAGTGAATTGGTAAGAAATAAGATTCAGAGCACTTTGGATTGTAAGTTATAGGTTCTGAGCTGAACAGTTTATCAGCCTCTCTTTTTATTAAAAGACAGTGTCAACACTTCACAAAATGTGCTTAAAGGAAACAACAGTGAGATTAATTGCTTAGGAAAAGCTCAAGGCTGACTGATAAGTTTTAAAAATTTGGTGGTCTTGTAGTATTTTGAAATACAGTAGTCTTTTAACAGAATTTCCCCTTAGGGAGGTAAGTGGACAGAAATCGTTGCTAAAATGTTTATATCATATTTATATTAAAATGAGAGAGATATATTTTTAAATTATTTATTATTTACCTTGTGGTATGGTACCTGTGTTTAGTGTTTACGTTTAGTGTTTATTTATTAAATAAAGCTAATAAATTGTAGCTTTATTTAATAAGTTAAATTGATCACATAAATTCTGCTAGTCACAATCAGATAGAAATTTAGTCTATTAATTAAAATTCTAATTTAATTCTCCTGACAGAAATCTAGATATTCTTATTCACAAATATTCCTCATTGTATTGAAAAATGAAGGAGGGCATGAAAAGCACTAGGGAACTACTTTTGGATAACTGAAAGCTTTGTTTCATTGTTTTATTTGCCCCTCAATTGCCACAAACTTACTGAAGGGCTAGTTTCATGGTTCCCATTAGAGGGTGTTTGTTCGCTGCTGTTGACCAGCCCAAGGGTCATGACCCACAGGTAGGCTGACCCAGTGGGCATCCAGCCTGGTGTTTTTCTGACACATGGCCCATTTGTAGGCTTTGTGGTCTTTCATGACATTAATCTCTGAAAGATCAGAATGTATCCCCCAAAATACCATTAGCTGTCCTTGAGGGTCTATTATGAACCTGTCATCTGTGAATTGCCATAAACCTAAGTTTGCCTCAGGCCCAGACCGTGTTTTCAAAGAGCAACTTAGTAATGTATACAGTAGTCAGTACATTTTATGAAATACTTTATTTTGCTAACTTAACCTCTTCCAGATCTCCTCGGGTGATCTTAAATTCTAGTCTTGAGAAACTTCGTGGGCAGATCTGTTTTCAGCTTATTTATATACCTTTCATGGTAGGTAACCATGGCAGTGAGGATGGCAGAGTTTTGTTTTGTTTTTTTTTAATGGGCCAATCATGTTCTGAGTATTATGAAGTTTATCCTTTCATTCATGATCAAAATTGTTAAAGACATCACATTTTATAAATACACTGTTAAATCCACTTTACTGTAGGTTATAGTTTACCTGTTATATAATTTGTAGTGCTAATTGTAGTAGAAGCAAATCAATTTAGGATGTTGGAATTAAAATAATCACAATAACTAATACAGGTTTTTAATTGTGAAAACTACAATTAAAAATTATAATTTTAATACCAACCATAATATTACATTGTATTTAGAACAGGCTTATGTAAAATGCCCTCATTTATCTAAATAAGTTGATTTTTTGGTTATCATAATCTAGTAAGGTTTTTGCATCACTACTGATCTGTCATGAAGTTTTTCTGCTGGCTTATTCACTTATTTAGATTTCATTTAGGGAAGCTATTTCAGAATACCATATCATAAAACATATCATTATCTTATTTTTGCAAAATTCACTTACTTTTTTGGGCACATTTACCCAGCATTTCAAATAAATGTATAGGCATGTGCCTTGTTTAAATAAGTACAATTTATAAGACTTCATGTTTGCAAGTTACATATTAGGGTAGTGATTGTTTATATTACCAGGGATTCTACACTTTACCAAAAAAATTGCCATAAGATTTTCCTGTTCCATTTTAAATTGTCTTGATATTTAAAAAAATAACTTCTACATTCTCAGGAAGAAATACGTGAAGTAAATCATATCTCCATGTCTGTTTCCAGATTTCTCTCATCTTTTTACTATCCCAATACATTCCTAATTCCTATAAACATAGTGGCTTAAATACTGAATACCTGGCAGCTCTTAAAGATCCCGTAGGCAGATGATGATAATTTTCAGTGTTTTGTCATGTTTAATAGAAATCAAACTGACTTGTGTTTTAAAATACAAGTTGTCTACTAGTAAAGTTACATGATTTAACTGTTTTAGGTTTTCTGCAACAATTAGCTGTGAACCCCTAATGTAGCTGATGTTTATACAAATTTATAATCAAAATTATTTATTTTTATTTTTTTAGAGTATGTCAAAAACATATAGTGTTTGCTCCGTGAAATACATTTGCTTAGAGTTATAAAGTATACTGTGACTCAGAAATTGTAAAGTCAATTTGCGTTGTAAAAATGAATAAGCATGTCAAAAGAAAAATGATTTGCATTTGTAATATAAAGTAAAATTGTATTTAATATATTTATTGAATTTTAAATTTGCACTAACTTGAAAACTTTAAAGGTTATATTAATTTAAAGATTAATGTGGACCCAAATACATAATTTGGCCAAGAAAGTCATTAGAATGGGTAATGGTTTTGTGTGGTTTTCCTTCAAAATGGTAATACTGAAGTAAGAACCAGCGTTTTATATTGATAATTTTTTAAATATTTCTACCCAGTTGAAGACAGTGGAATATAAGTAGATATATTTAAAATATCTAGATATTTAAAAAGAAAGAAAAGGTTGTTTATCCCAATCTGAATTCATTCTCAGCAACAAGACAGAAAAGGTGGTTTGGGTTTTGCTTTTAAGCAGTGTCCCCCTGTCTTTTTCAGTTTTTTTCCTTGAAGCCTTTCTCTTGTTCCTCAGAGTATGCGCTGCAGGCTATCTGCAGCATCAGAATGCCTGGGCTGTTGAAAGTATGGATTCCTGAGCCCAACCCTTAACTTAATGATTCCGTGTCTCTCGAGATGCGACACAGAAATCTCTGTTTTTATTAACAAGCAGCTCAGACAATTCTTAAGCATACTGAAATTTGAAAGCATCTGGTCTGAACCTCATGTATTCACCTAGGGCTTTTGCTAGGTGGGATACCATGCCGAAAAACTGAATTAATTGTATGTTCTCAAAATTGTTTTTCTTCTACTCCACTGTCCTCTTCCCTCAAAATCACCTTTCTAAAAGAACTCTATGAAAAACTTATTTGTATGATACCCAAATTGATATATTTGTCTGAACTCTGTTACATAAAAATTGGTATGATTCATATGTGGAATCAGTTTTTGGACTGTGACCCATGCAGTGTTGGGGGACAAGGAGTTGCTTCAGGAGTTAGTGCAGTGCGCCTCCAAGGGGCAATGAGCCATGGAAGCTCCTGCCTTCTCACTGCAATCAATGCAGCCACACTTGTGTATACTGAGTGCTGCTTCAGATCTCAGTAGATGAAATAATTCCACATTTAAAATGATTCTGCTATTTTTTATAAAGGGTTTGAAAGCCACTACTATAATGACTTTGTCACCTAATTGATTTTCTACTAATTTTTACATATTCAGAAACTTCATGTTTTTTTGGTAGACAGAATATTTTGGAGGTCTCCGTTGCTGCTTAGAATGTGGCCACTTGGCTGTTTCACAGTTTTTAAAGCTATTTTATTGAATAGTAAAGCAGCGAACTTAGCCTTTGTTGTGTGTGTTTCTAATTTAAGTATGTAGTCTGTATCTAATTTTAGATATGTAAATACACATCAATACATATATATTTACCCATATGGCCCTGTGTAGTCAGTGCATGAGGCTTGCATAGCCCAAAAAGGTACATTCCAGGGTTTTGGGGAAAGAATTTTAAAATGCCATCCTCTAATACAGACGTTTGTAAAACTTAAATGATCGAGCTTAACCATCTGCAAGAATGTCTGCAGAAAATAAATCACCTAAAAACTATAAATAGAAATGTGCTGCTGAGGCTGGGCACGGTGGCTCACACCTGTAATCCCAGCACTTGGGGAGGCTAAGGCAGGCGTATCACCTGAGGTCATGAGTTCGAGACCAGCCTGGTCAACATGGGGAAACGCCGTCTCTACTAAAAACAAAAAAAAATTAGCCAGGCACAGTGGCACATGCCTTTAATCCCAGCTAATCAGGAGGCTGAGGCACGAGAATTGCTTGAACCCAGGTGGCAGAGCTTGCAGTGAGCCGAGATCAAACCACTGCACTCCAGCCTGGGCAACAGAGCAAGAGTCCATCTCTCCATCAAAAAAAAAAAAAAAAAAAGCCGGGCGCAGTGGCTCACACCTGTAATCCCAGCACTTTGGGAGGCTGAGGCGGGCGGATCACAAGGTCAGGAGATTGAGACTATCCTGGCTAACACGGTGACACCCCGTCTCTACTAAAAATCCAAAAATTTAGCCGGGCGTGGTGGTGGGCGCCTGTAGTCCCAGCTACTCAGGAGGCTGAGGCAGGAGAATGGTGTGAACCCGGGAGGCGGAACTTGCAGCAAGCCGAGATAGCGCCACTGCAGTCCGGCCTGGGCCAAAGAGTGAGACTCTGTCTCAAAAAAAAAAAAAAAAAAAAAAGAAATGTGTTGCTGGTATCAGATGTCAGACTATCAGACCAAGAACACTTCAGTCTCTCTAAGGATGCCCTGAGCTACCTCACTATTAAAGGACGACATCAACACAGAATGCACTAAACAGGAAATAAGCTGTAATCTAGAGAATTTCCATTATGTGTTACTTTTTGGTGACTAACATGGAATGTTGAAAAGGAAGAGCTGGAAAGCTCAGTTATTTTCCTTGTTGCTCTGACGTCCAGGCAATAGGGCATCCTGATCTGATGAGTAGATTTGGCTGAGAAAAACCCTGGAGTAAGGCAGGCACTTTGTGGAGTTGGATGATGATGGCTTATAAAAACGTTTGTTCTCCATCCAGTTCAGGGCTCTGCCAGCAGTCTTTCAGATTTGAACTGCGTAAACGAACCCTACAGATAAATTGGCACTCTCATTTGTAATTCTGTTTGTACAAGTTTAGAGCAGCCTAGCTCGAGTCCTCAACCCCAGTCCTCTTAGAAGTGAACTGATTGCACTGGATCCCTAAACCCACAATGTTGATGACACATGTGGTGACTCCACTTGGGCAGCCAGCTGGCCTCTTGCACTTTCCCCTGTCCACCACTTGTAACTACCACTTAATTACCCTGTGTTAATTGCTTTTGTTGTGTTGGGTCTGTATATTTGTGGTCAGTGCCTGCAGGCAGAAATGTGAAAGCATTTGGTATGTTGAAGATACTTGCTTGTTTTGTAATAAAATTAAAAGTGCAGCACTTAAGTATGATACTGTGTAGTTTTTTGACACAACCATGAGATACAATAAGCAGCTTTGACTTAGTGTCCCAAAAAATAGTTCTTGGTCCACAGCAGGGCAAACATATATGTGGCAAGTTCTGAATCACATACTTCTAGACGGAAAGAATAAAAAATTCATATCGCATGGCTTTTGTAGCCTGAGAGCACAGAATCATATACAGTGTTAGGAGAAACATTCATTCTCACGCATATCAACTGGCTCCTGGCAGAGTAGAGCAGTAAGTGGGATTAAATAGGTGAATTCACCTTATTTTCAGTTGGTAGAGTATGGAAAAATGTATCATTTATTTGAAATACCTGAATGGAAACCCAGCCTCCACTACTGTAACTTAACACTTGGCAGTTACTTGTTCTTCCTGAGCCTCAAATTTTCTTTCTCTGTAAGAATGGGAATTAATGCCCACCTACGGGTTGCAAGTGCTTACAGGAGCTAGACAAGCAATGAAGGTAAGAGTTGTAGAGACTTTGGTAAACTGGAGCACATCATTCCTGGGAAGCAGGCCTAGTGTGAACAGAATTTATTTTTCTAGAAAAGATAGAAGTTTAGAGTATATGAAATCTAATTTTTAAGTACTGGTTGGCAACTAATTGACTATCATCTACCATAAGGTTATATGATAATTATTAGGGCAGGAGAGTGAATGCATCTTAATACGCATGGCAGGACTGTGTGTTTCCTTCCATCTGGATTTTCATAAAGCTTTCTGATTTATCAGTAACGATCTGAAAAACATATTGTGGCATGTGACATCTTTTATTCATTTTATTAGGCATTAGAGGAAGAATATTCTGTAGTCCTGCTTTACTCTGCCATCTTTACCTGGAAATCCATTTTTATAAAATTTTTGTAATAAAAATGCACTTGATCACTTGCCTGCTTTCTTTTAAACAGTGCCAAGCGTAATGCCCCTTGATAATTTACATATATGTGAATGTGGCTGTGATAGCAGCTGACGTTCACATATAGGCCATCTTACATGTAATGATTCCATGTTTGGACTTAAACAGCTTCACACATTTATTGTACAGTAAGGTGTCACATGCTTTTACTTTTTATTTTATAATCTGTATTTCTGTGAGGTAGGCATTATTGGCTCCATGTTATACACTGGTAGCCCGGAGCTAGAGACTGAACGCAGGCCATCCTCCCCACTGCCTTTCATCGTCAACACAACCACCAACAACAGTATTTTAAAAGTGTTAAATATTGGCAGACGTGTCATTGTTCTGAGTACTAGGACTAGGGCTTATGCGGCTGTCTGAGGAATTCCCTGTACAAGGAAACATAATATACCAAAAAATTACTCACGGAAGGAGTTTGGAGATGATGAGCTAAAAGTATTACACATGGACTATTGTAAAAGAAAAAAAAGCAGACAATAAAATTTTAGAATGTACTTAAGAAGCAATTCGTGACTTGGGAAACCCCAAACCCAATGAGGATTTAGTGTTTCAATGACACAACATCAGAGGCAAGTATTCATAGGGTGGATACAGAAGCAAAATTAAGAAATGATTTGATTGGTTGCCTTTTTTGGCTTACTTTCTTGGAAAGTCCCCAGTCTCAAGATCATGTTAGTTGGCTGCTTATGATTGGCTGAGGTTAAGTTTTGTTTCTAACATAAGCATTTACTAAAAATGACCGGTTGAGTTTCATTTATGTTTACAGTTTAAGTAGGTTAGGGCTATTTTTAAGGCCTAGTTGGTTTGTTTGCTCAGGAATGTTTCAAGCCTAGTTTCCATTTTAATTTTGCTTTGACAGTTCCCCACTTTCAGTCACCCTGTCAGCAAGCTGAGAGTGTGACCAAATGGCATAGCATTACTCTGTTACTGCTATTGACATAGTCTAGGAAGAAGAGTCAGATGTTTATCAATAGCTGCGCTAGGGCTCAGAGTCGCCCTCGGGAATGACATAGTCCATGCTGGTTTCCTCCAGTTGTCTGATCCTTACGGCAATCTTTTGACATATGAGTGACTACTGGAAAGCACTTAAAATCCTTGAAAGGACCAGCCTCTGTGAATAACATCTGTAATCTCAGAACTTTGGAGGCCAGAGTAGGGGAACTGCTTGAGCAGGAGTTCAAGACCAGCGAGACAATGTAACAAGACGCCATGTCTACAAAAAAAAACCAAAACTTTTTTTTAATTAGCTGGGCAGGGCTGGGTATGGAGGCTCACACCTGTAATCCCAGAATTGTGGGAGGCCAAGGCGGGTGGATTGCTAGAGCTCAAGAGTTCAAGACCAGCCTAAGCAACATAATGAAACCCCGTCTCTACCAAAAATACAAGAAATTAGCCAGGCGTGGTGGCACACACCTCTGGTCCCAGCTGCTCAGGAGGCTGATGTAGGAGGATCGCTTCAGCCTGAGAGGCAGAGGTTGCAGTGAGCCGAGATTGCACCACAGCACTCCATCCTGGGTGACAGACTGAGACCTCATCTCAAAAAAATACAAATTAGCTGGGTAGTGCTCACTACAGCAGCACATATACTAAAATTGGAACAATACAGAGAAGGTTAGCATGGCCCCTGAACAAGGATGACATGCAAATTCATGAAATGTTCCATATTTTTACGTATAAAAGCAAGCTGAATCCTGATCACCTTGAGTACATGTCATCAGGACCTCCTGAGGCTGTGTCCCGTGCCCATGCATGTCCTTAATCTTGGCAAAATAAACTTTCTAAATTGGAAAAAAAAAAAAATTAGCTGAGTGTGGTGGCGCACACCTGTAGTACCAGCTACTCAGGAGACAGAGCTGGGAGGATCACTTTAGTCCAGGAGTTCCAGGCTACAGTGAGCTAGGATTGCACCACTGTACTCCTGCCTGGGTCAAAGAGCACAACACTGTCGCTAACAAATAAATGTTAAAAATTACTGAGAGAATACAATGCACTGTGTTGGGTAAGCCATTGTGTATGGGTACCCACTGTGTATAGGTAAACACAATAACTACAAGGAGAATAATAGCAAAGGATTGAAAAATAACCCTGAGTAAAGATTCCTAGGAGCCAAGATTTAACCAACTGAATAAATCAAGGGAGGCAGTGCTAATGAGATGAAAACCTTGTGTTCTTTAATAACTTTTACATTTTGGGCAACAATATCAAATATAACAAACACTTAATGTTTTGTTAACATGAAAACATCATAAGCTCCTCCCTGCTGAGCAGCTAAAGTGTCAGTTATAACTCCTACTTTGGGGTACTGCTGAGGTGAAATTATTCATCTCATATTGTACTGCTTGAAGAAAATTCGTAAGCATCACTAAAACTTTTTTCAAGAGTTGCTGAAATACTAATAAGCAATTTTTTCAATTCAGAGGCTCCCAGCTGAGGAAAAAGAGCTCTCACAAAAGAATGAAATCTGTAACCCCTTTGTATGATTGGGTCTGGAGATCACTCAGGAGGCTCATTTCTGAGGGCTCACTTTATGTACAAGTGACCTGAGGTTCAGAATTTGACTAACATTTAGAGTCATCTGGTCATTTTAGGTAGGACATAGCCGAAACATTCTGATCATTTAGGTGGAAAAATCTTTATATATTTGTCATACCAGATGAACAATCCGGCTGGGCGTGGTGGCTCATGCCTGTAATCCCAGCACTTTGGGAGGCCGAGGCGAGTGGATCACCTGAGGTCAGGAGTTCAAGACCAGCCTGGCCAACATGGTGAAACCCCGTCTCTACTAAAAATACAAAAAAATTAGCTGGGCATGGTGGTGGGTGCCTGTTATCCCAGCTACTTGGGAGGCTGAGGCAGGAGAGTCGCTTGAACTCGGGAGAAGGAGGTTTCAGTGAGCCGAGATCACGCCATTGCACTCCAGCCTGGGCAACGAGCAAAACTCCATCTCAAAAAAAAAAAAAAGATGACCAATCCAGTATTATTGAGAGAAAGGTGCAAAGTGAATCCCATTATCCACCAGTTGGGGGTGACATGAATGCCATAGCTATTCTTTGTCATATCTGCATTTGCACATTGCCAGGTTGAATGGTTATGCTTTAAAATTGGAGTTGGAACCAAAAACAGTTCACTGTACTTGATAAAGTAACTCATGTATGTCATCAACAACTAAGGATGATTGTTTCCTCTTCAAATATGCCCCGAGTATTTATCCAATAAACAAAACTACTTATTTTCTATAGTGGTACTATAGAGTCATTCCATTTGCTTCTAGAGTTTCCAGTGAACCAATGCCTAATTTCAGTGAGCTCTCTATGATATGGTTAAGGGTATCATGGTCATGTTCTGGTGTTATATCTGCATCGTTGTATAGAGTAGTTCAGTCTCCTATAATCTATATCAAACCGAAGAGTTTGATTACAGAGGGAGTCTGGACCACTGCTGAGATTAGTCCCAGTTTTTCTTTTCTCTTTTTTTTTTTTTTTTTTTTTTTTGAGACAGAGTCTCAATCTGTTGCCCAGGCTGGAGTTAAGTGGAACAAACATGGCTCACTGCAGCCTCTCCCTCCAGGGCTTAAGTGATCCTCCCACCTCAGCCTCCCAAGTAGCTGGGACTACAGGCATGCACCACCATGGCTGGCTAATTTTTGTATTTTTAGTAGAGACAGGGTTTCACCATTTTGCATAGGCTGGTCTTGAACTCCTGGGCTCAAGCAATCTGCCTGCCTTGGCCTCCTAAAGTGTTGGGATTAGAGATATGAGCCAGAGCACCCAGCCCCATTGACGGATTTTTCTCTAGGCATAGAGAAAAATTACCAGTGATAAAATCAGTAGTAGTTATAGGCCATTCCTTTGCTTCTATTGCTTCTTCCCAGTGCTGTTTGTCGATCTGACCCACCTACCAAGGGAAGGATACCAAACCCTTTCATAAAAGCAGTTTCCTGAATTACTCAAGCACATGTAGGAAGGAGCAGGTTCTAATATTAGTTGTGATTCTTCCCATTCATCTAGATAACTACATATCTAGCAATGCATTGGTTAATGTTATGGTTTGCATGTATTCCCTTAAATTTCATGTATTTGAAACTTAATCCCCAAATTCACAAGTTGATTAGAGATAGGGTCTTTGGGAGATAATCAGGATTAAATAAGGTGGCCAGAGTGGGCCTCCCATTATCAGACTGGTGAAAGGAGCCATGACCTTCAGTCTGATACTAAATCTTGACCATGATTTAAGTAATGGCAATGGACTCTGGGCCAATGAAACCCTCAGACAACTGGAGGGAGGGGGAGAAAAGTAAGAACCTACTATTTCTAAATAAGTAAGACATTATGTAAATGGGAACATATAAACAAAGCCGTATGGTCTGGAGTCAAGTAACATACATATTAGCAGGGCATATGATCATTTATAAAACAATTTTTTATAAAGTATGCCCCATAGAAACCCAACTGAGGAGGCAGAGTAGATATAATTTTTCTAAATGAGTACATTGCGATTCAGAAAGGCTAATGACGTGCCAGGGTTGCACAGAGCTAGGATACTGATCCAGTCTTGTGATTCCAAAATTTAGTGGCGTTTGTTCCTCCTTTATTTTTTCTCCCACTAAGTTATGCCATCTTTTTCCTAGGTCAGGGGTTCCTAGCCTTTATTGTATCATAAGCCAGCCTCTCTAAGAGGTTGGCTATAGTTAGAGACACTTCCTCCCTCCCTCTGACCCTAGCAGTTTGGCGCATACAGCAGAATTTTGCAGCCAACTTCAAGGGCCTCTGAGACTCCAGTTAAGAACCTCTGAACCAAGGATACCAGTCCTAGCTGAGGTATCTCAGACATATTTAGTATAAACTGGCAATGAGCTTGTTCTGTCTGGTTATCTTCTTCTGTCTCTGGCCATTTTCTATTCTGATTCATCCACAAGCCCACAGAGAAGTCAGTAACACACAGGTTCAGAAAAGCTAGTGCTGGAGAGTGCTCGCTTTGGCAGCACATATACAGAAAAGCTAGTGGTGGAGAAACGTTTCTTGGAGGAAAAAACTGGCACTTAGGCTGCACCTCTAAAGAGATGCCATTCTGACATGGTCTGGGAACAACATGTTGGCAAGCTGGCAAGAAGAAAAGACTGATGCGTGGCCAGGCGCGGTTGTTCACGCCTGTAATCCCAGCACTTTGGGAGGCTGAAGTGGGCTGATCACCTGAGGTCAGGAGTTTGAGACTAGCCTGGCCAACATGACAAAACCCTGTCTCTACTAAAAACACAAAAATTAGCCAGGTATGATGGCGGACAGCTGCAATCCCAGCTACTCAGGAGGCTGAGGCAGGAGAATCCCTTGAACCCAGGAGGCGGACATTGCAGTGACCTGAGATCGCACCATTGCACTCCAGCCTGGGTGACGAGAGCAAAACTCCATCTCAAAAAAAAAAAAAAAAAGAACCTAAAGCATGCCATAAATCTGTGAACTGTGAACTTTAGGGTGCCATGTACAAAAATGGCATTTTAAGATTATTCTGGGAGCAGTGTGGAAGATGAGTTGTAAGGGAGAAGGATTAGAAACAGGAAAGTTATTCGATAGACGTAGAGGCAGAAATGAGAACATTCAGGAGGAAGAATTGACAGGCCAAGATGTAGGATATCTAGAGGAAAGGGGTAAGGGATCTCTCAAGATTTTCAGCCTTGGAAGAACGAATGTGTTCAATGACTATTTATTGTGTACACTCTGTTGATGATAGAAGTGTGGAGGTGCAGGGTATCAAGGCCAAAGCCAAATTCTGAGTCAACCAGTCAAGTTACAAGGAGCTACTTTAAGATTTAGAGAGTTTATTACTTAGGTAGACAGCAAAAAGAATAAATGTGCCAGCTTCCTGTGATCTTTGTCCTACATACCATGAAGTGTATGACACCAAAACAAAGACCCACATGACTGCAGTGTGAGTTGTGGGATACTCCGTTGCTGAAATGCTAATCCTAGAAGCTCTATTCTGAGGAAGCCAGGACAGAAAGCCTCCGCGTCACCAGAACCCCCAAGACATGAGAAACTGTCTCATGACAGCTTCCCAGGAGAGATAAGGAGGCAAACAGAAGATCTCCTCACAGTGGCTCTGTACACAGGCCTCCCAGCCTCCCACATCGAGGAAGACCATGAGGCGTTCTGCCAAGACTCTGCCTAAGTGGATACATGCAAGGTCACCATGATGCGGTGGTGGAGCTGTTCCCCAACACAGGGGAGAGCTGGTTTTGAGGAACAAGAAATAAACATGGCTTTAAATACATAGACTGTAAAGTTACATTCAGACATTCACATGGAATTGACCGGAGCTGTTGTTTTCATCAACTTTGTCTTGGCCGCTACACAGCAGTGGATAACCAGAGCACAGCTGTTGATTGATCACCCAACACCCGCTTCCCTTCTCTTTCCCTGCAGCAGACTGCCAGCTCAGTCCAAATGACAGCCAAATACTCAGAGAAGGTGATCCACCCCAACTCAGGAGTAACCAGCATGCGAATCCCATTCTCTTTGCAATTGGAGGTGGACGTGCAAGTTAACTCTAGCCAATGAGATATGAGGGGGAGATCTGCAGGTTGCCTTCAGGAAAGGCTTCCTGGCTCTTAAAAAGACAGAGACAGTATCATGACTGGGTGCAATGCCTGCAGCATTGCAGCCATCTTCTGACCACGAGGGACTCAACGCCGAGGACAAAGCTAACAGGCCAAGAAAGGTGGTGTAGCAAGAAGGAAGGAGCCCTTGATGACAATGTTGAGACAATGTTGTCAACCAACCCCGCAGCTGCCCTAGCTGGGACTCTTGGATATGTGAGATGAAATTTTTCTTTATTCATGTATTTATTTGTTTATTTTGAGACAGGGTGTTACTCCGTCACCCAGGTTGGAGTGCAGCAATCATAGCTCGCTTCAGCCTTGAAGTCCTCGGCTCAAGTGATCCTCCCACCTCAGCCTCCCAAGTAACTGGGGCTACAGGAACGCTCCACCACACCCAGCTCTTATTTTTTTCAGTTGAGTTTTCTGCTCATTGCTACCAAAAGCAGCATCCTAACTGATACTTATGTAAAGTCCTGTACATTACCAGGAACATAGGAAGTTGAAATAAATGTCAGCTATTACATGATGATGATGAAGAAGAAGAAGGAGAAGGAGAAGAAGAGAGAAGAAAGAAGAAAGAAAAGTGGGTGGATTCTTGAAGGGCAAAATGCTAAGGTGAAAATAGCGGAGATCCTGGACCTTGGAGAACACTCACCTTTAGAGGAGACTGGACAGAGGATGAAATGACAAATAATCAGTAAAGGAAAGGGAAATGAAGTTTAATGCAAGCAAAGGGAATGAGAATAATACACAAGGGATACTAGTTCCACCATGTGCAATGCCACAGAGAGGACTCTTTCCCTTCCTCCCTTGGGGGGAGACCTCAAGGGGAACCAAATTTGATTCACAAAGGCTCACCTTTATGTACCAGTGGATGTCTTTTTTTTTTTTTATGAGATAAAGTCTCGCTCAGTTGCCCAGGCTGGAGTGCGGTGGAGCGATCTTGGCTCACTGCAACCTCTGCCTCCTGGGTTTAAGCGATTCTCCTGCCTCAGCCTCCTGAGTAGCTTGGATTATAGGTGCATGCTACCACTCCTGGCTAAGTTTTGTATTTTTAGTAGAGACCAGGTTTCACTATGTTGGCCAGGGTGGCCTTGAACTCCTGACCTCAAGTGATCTTCCCTCCTCGGCCTCCCAAAATGCTGGGATTACAGGCATGAGCCACCACACCTGGCACCAGTTGATGTCTTTTAAGGTGTCTTTCTAGGCCAGTGATTCTCAAAGTGCAGTTCCCAGACCAGCAGCCTCAACAATACCTGAGAACTTGCTAGAAATGTGAATTTGTGAATTTTCAAGCTCCACCTTAAACCTTTCGAATCGGAAACTCTGGGAGTGGAGCTCGAGAATCTGGGTTTTTTTTAGTTTTCTTCGGGAGGCCTAGTAGAGACAGGGTTTTGCAATGTTGGCCAGGTTGGTCTTGAACTCCTGACCTGACCTCAGGTGATCCACCCGCCTCAGCCTTCCAAAGCGTTGAGACTACAGGCATGAGCTCCCACACCCGGCATTGTTTTAAGCTTCTTTTAGTCTCCGCCTTGCCATGAGGCCAGGAGTGGTGGCTTCAGTACTCTCTCCTTTTCCCTGTCATAGTGACCACTGATTCCTAAAAGTGGACAGCAGTGCCCTGCTGAACCCAGTTACCAGTTACTGGCTGCCCTCCAGACAGGGGCCAAATGAAAAATCAATGTGTGCCATTGTTAGAATATGTTTTAAAGAAATCTGACTTGAGGCATATTAAACAGTTGGACATAAAGGGGTAGTGTCTCATTATGAGCCATTAGGAATAGGCAAGAAAAAGTGAAACAGAAACTGCTCCACCTACCAGGTAGTGCTCCTGTTCATAGAACGAAGTGCTGCTCACAGAATAGTACAAAGTCATGCAGCAACTGCATCCAGTACATAAATGCAGAAGCTTTTTAAATTTACACCTTGTATAATTTGTTAAGATTACATTGCTGGGCTGGGCACCATGGCTCATGCCTGTAATCTCAGCACTTTGGGAGGCTGAGGTGGGTGGATCACTTGAGGCCAAGAATTCAAGACAGCCTGGCCAATATGGTGAAACCATGTCTTTACCAAAAAAATACAAAAATTAGCTGGGTGTGGTGGCAGGCGCCTGTAGTCCCAGCTACTCGGGAGGCTGAGGCAGAAGAATCACTTGAACCCGGGAGGCAGAGGTTGCTGTGAGCCGAGATCGCACCACTGCACTCCAGCCTGGGCGACTCTGTCTCAAACAAACAAACAAACAAAAAGATTACATTGCTGGCATATATTTCTTTTCTTTTTAGAGATTGGGTCTCACGGTGCTGCCCTGGGCTGGACTCAAACTTGTGGTCTCAAAGCAGTCCTCCCACCTCAGCCTCCAAGTAGTCGGAACCAGGCCTAGCTTCGCTGGCAACTAATGATAGTTGATACTTCCTAAATCATTAGTAAATTTCAATTTCTATTTTTAAAAGTAATTATCCAAAAAGGAAACACAGCACAAATTGCTTTCAGCCTTGTACAAATAAAGAGATAATCAGTGAGTAGTTTATAAAGTGGGAATGATAAATTACTGAGCTTTTTTTTTTTTTTTTTAAAAGGAAATCATTTCTGTTAAAGAAGCATTGATTTAGTTGGGCACTTTAAGAACTTAGTTTCTGTGCTTTATACAGGTGACACTAACTCTGCGTGCCATTTCAAGGGTTGTGCATCTGGTAGTACCAGTAACATCAAAGGTTGATTAATAATCCAATATTATTAATGAATACATGGATATTGGTATTAGAGGTCAAATACTATCTTTTTCTGTGAATTTTTTTATGTAGAGAAGGGTGACATAAAATTACAAATTGAGTGGATTTTTTCATATGAACATTCCCCTATCCTCAAGAGCAAGACAACAGTAAATTCACAGAACAATTGTAAATTAACATAGGTGCTGGCCAGTCTGAAACCAGTATATTAAGTGTTCAAGGGGAATCAGGCTGGGCTCAGCAGCTCACGCCTGTAATCCCAGCACTTTGGGAGGCCGAGGCAGGCAGATCCCCAGGTCAGGAGATCGAGACCATCCTCGCCAACATGGTGAAACCCCGTCTCTACTAAAAATACAAAAATTAGCTGGGTGTGGTGGCGTGTGCCTGTAGTCCCAGCTATGCAGGAGGCTGAGGCAGAAGAATCACTTGAACCCAGGAGGCAGAGGTTGCAGTGAGCCAAGATCACGCTATTGCACTCCAGCATGAGCGACAAGAGCGAGACTCTGACTGACTCAACAAAAAAGAAAAAAGAAAGTGTTCAAGGAGAACGAAGAGACTGAGGGAGTTGGGCAGATTTTATTTTTTCAAAGCTGGCCACAGCACTATTTCCCATCCTATGTTAACTTGCTAAAAAGCCCAATAGTTCTCACATTGTGTGCCCACAGAACACTGACTGACACTGCTTTTTAAGGGAATTAGCATTAATGTAGCACTTCCTATTTATTACTGTCTTTAAGCTGCCTAGACTATGATTATTATAACCACCACCACTAGCATTGAGCATTTACTGTGTCAGCTGCTTACTGTGTCTCATTTAGTTGTGTCATAACACTAAGATGTCATTACACTCATTCTGTTGGTGAGGAAATGGAGAAATACAGTAACTTGCCAAGGTCACAGAAATGTTGAAGCTGGGCTTTTCCTCACACACCACACTGCTTTGTCCCAATATTAAAATGGTGATCTGTCTCCAATTCACAGGAAAATAATTTAAAATAGCCAATAGAATGCTCTTAAGTTGGAAACGTTCTTCTATCCATTTTTTTGACCTTTCGCATTTTTTTTTTTTTTTTTTTGACTCTGAGAGAGTATTTATCTATGTACCCTGGAAGCCAGCCTCTAAATTTAAATATCTAGCGTGGGACCTTGGCCCTCCTGGCTGTGGGTGGATGTAGGGATGGGTCCTGGAGCCCTTCCCTGAGAGTGGAACCCAGAGCCTGGAAGTGGGATGCCCCTGAGCCAGCAGCTGCCAATAGCTACAAAGGGGAGAAGGAGATGGGAGCCAGGCACTCATCCCAATCCTAGAGACTCCAAGGGGAAGGGAAGATGCTTTGGGCCTCACAGCCAGGCTGAGGGTTGGCCAAGCTGGAGGTGCACACATGTGGAAGAAATGGAGGCCCAGTGCCATCGGCAGAGACTATACCCTAGGTGCCCACCCCAGTGCCAGCCAACCCAAGACAGGAGAAAGGGGTTGGCAGTTTTGCGTCTGAGAGATACAAGTCATGCCTGGCCCTCCTGTGAGGTGAGGCAGTATGGGGGAAGGCACCAGCACTGCAGTCTAAGGGCTTATGGAAGGGGGAGTCTCTGAGCCTTTTGCATGGGTGTGTGCCCACCCGCCCCCCAGCTCTTCAGAGGCTGATGTGGAAGGCATCCTGCAGCCACTGGTCACAGGCACTGTGCATCTGGGGCACAGTGAGGAGTGGCGGGTCGGGGGGCAGGCTGGCATTGGGAGGCTCATCATCATCAGACAGGCCAGCATCAGGTGGGTAGGAGCTGTCTAAATGCAGGGAGGGTAGCAGGTCCTGGATGAGCTCATGACCTTTCACATTTCTAGAGGGCAAGTGCCAGCAGATGACAGAACGAATGAACAAGCAGCAAATATACATTCATGGAAAAGGTCAGAGCAGCTGGTTTTGCTTGGTTCACTCGTTTGATTGTGGGTGTGGGTGTGGCGTGTGTGCTTTAGGGCAGGCAATGTGGCAGCTGCTCCTAGTTGTGAATATATTGCACGCCTATAACACTGTTTCCACGTTTGCTGAGTTGTTCTTTGTTTCTATGATGAAATTAAAGATACCTTTTCAGGGAACTACACAAAGATCATCAATCATTCTGTGGCAGCAGCTTTTCATGAATCCCCTAAAACTGTGTGCAAAGCTGCGTTCTGTGTATGTGTATGCACGTGTTGTTTTGGTGAGGGAGTTCTGAAGTCAAGCTATAGTTAGATTATCAAAGAGGTCTGTGATTCCAGAAGGATTAAAAACCACTGACCATCTATCATTCTACCTATCTGCCATCTCTCCATCATGTTTATAACATCATCTATGCATGCATATATCTATTTATCCACTAAGAGACAGATTTCTTTCCAGATGGTAGCATTTGAGATGATTTATTTGTAATTTTCTGTCCTGCTTTACTCCTTCATAATGACCATTGTATTAGTCTGTTTTCACACTGCTATAAAGAGCTGCCCGAGAGTGGGTAATTTATAAAGGAAAGAGGTTTAATTGACTCACGGTTCAGTATGGCTGGGAAAGCCTCAGGAAAGTTACAATTACGCCAGAAGTCAAAGGGAAAGCAAGGCATCGTCTTCACAAGGCAGCAGAAAGGAGAAGTGCTGAGCCAAGGGAGAAGAGCCCTTTAGAAAACCATCAGATCTTGTGAAAACTCACTCACTATCACGAGAACAGCACGGGGGAACCACTCCCATGATTTAGTTATCTCCACCTGCTCTCTCCCTTGACAAGCAGGGATTATGGGGATTATAATTCAAGATGAGATTTGGGTGGGGACACAAAGCCTACCCATATCAACCACGTATCATTCTTAGAAAAATAATGAAGTGATTAAGAGAAAAGGACAACTGATCTGGGTGCCCCACCACGTGTCCAACTTATCTTTATACCTCCATTGATGGGAAACTCAACCAGCTCTCTGGGTGGCCTAGTCTGTTTACCTCAAAGTATTAACATTTCTTCCACATGCTGAATTCATGGGTAGGCAATGAACAAATCAATGAAGAAGGCTGGGCACGGTGGCTCATGCCTGTAATCTCAGCACTTTGGGAGGCCAAAGGGCAGATCACTTGAGGCCAGGAGTCCGAGACTAGCCTGGCCAACATGGTGAAACCCCATCTCTGTTAAAAATACAAAAAATAGCTGGGCGTGGTGGTACACGCCTATAATCTCAGCTACTCAGGAGGCTGAGGTAGGAGAATCACTTGAGCCCAGGAGGCGGAGGTTGCAGTGAGCCAAAATCAGGCCACTGCACTCCAGCCTGGGTGACAGAGCTAGAGTCTCAGAAAATAAATAAACAAACAAACAAATCAGTGAAGCTCCAGGGGGCAGACGGAACAGAAGTGAGTCTTAGGGTAGGAGACAGGGAGAGGCAGCTGTGGCTGGATCCCTAGAAGCCATCTGAGAACACCTGCCTGCTTTGCCATCTCAGATCAGGGACAGGGTGCCAAGGACAGCAAACAGGGCTCAGCACAGCCTGGGCATGCAAATGGCTTGTCTGTGGTTCATGGAACAAGCTCAGGAAGCTGGCAGGGAGGAAGGGGATATAGTGAGGCAGAAAGGAGAAGAACAAAGTTCAGACACAAGGGAAAGGAGTAGGTGGGGCTCACCTAATGTCAGCAGCCCCTGGGTGCAGGAACTCTGTGGGGAATGTGACCCCAAGAAGGGAGTGGTGGCAATGCCAACATGCCTCAGTTAAGAGAAAAGGCCCTTTGGCTATAATACTGTGTCCTAGTTCCCAAGGCAGCCCCCAACTGGATTTCCCTCAAAATGCAGCTGTGTGTATGGGTATGTAGAGAAGGTAGAGTAATCACATGCACCATATTTTAAATGTCGACCTATTTTTACCTAAAAAATTTCATCTGGTCCTCATGGAACCTTTAATGCAGGCAAAGTTAAGACTCAGAAAGGAGATGTGCCTGGAATAAGGACACGCAGCTCAATAAGGCAGCAGAGGCATGAGCAAAAGGACCCATTTTGTGTATGCATTTATTCCAAATTGCCCCCTTTAAAATAGGCTTTTTAAATGTATCATTTCCCCTCCACTCTTTGATTTGCTTTTTTAGAGTCTTCCTGTATTTTATGTATTGGAATTGATCTACAATAAAATACAGGTAGACTGCAACTCCAAGGTCAATAACAGTTGGAGATCCATCGGTTATTCATGATGCTATGGCATTTCAAGACCGCCTGGGAACTGATGAGAAAACAGATGTAAAACCTATGAGCAAGTCCAAACTTAGCCCATGGGTCACTCCAGCAGACCACAAATGACTTAAAAACCACACACGCGTGCACACACACGTGCGCGCACACACACACGCACGCACTCCCAGCTTGCCTTTAGTAAGGAGTCACAAATTACCATCCTGAACTTTTTATTGGAAAAAAAAGTGTCCCCGGACAGTCGAAGAGTCATCTCTGAATAGAAGGACAAGCCTATCACTGACATACTGAGTATTTTTATGGTTACAGTGACAGTGAGGAAGAAAAAACTACAAGAGGGGTTGGGGATGAGAGAGAACAAAATTCAGGACAGTAAACCAAGGGGACTTCACACAGGTGAGAAGAAACTCGGGAGGCTCCTGTGAAGAGCAGTGTGTTTTGTTCCAACCGGCTGGTCGAGAAGGGCTTACTCAAGGTGTGCAGATCCCACCGCCTCTGTTCTGACACCACCTGGTGTACCGCACCACAATTCTAACAACGACCAGCAGAGTTAGATCAGATGCCACCGGCGAAGGGACATAGTCCCCAATGGGGCCACCCTCACTTCAGACACCAGCCCCACGTGGGGATCCCAGGCCACCGGCGCTTGTGACCAACTGGCTACAATCCCAGGAGGGTACCATGACCTTCCTCAGGTTCAATGATTCACTAAAAATCACAGAACTCAGGACTATACTTATGATTAGTTTTATTATAAAGGATACAAATCAGCTCCACAAGCCAAGGAAGACACAGGGAAAGGTCTGGAAGAGTCTCGAACACAGTGCTCCCATGCCCCCTCTTTGTGGAATTAGGGCACACTGCCCTGCCAGCATAGCCACAGCTTCACCAACCAGGAAGCTATGCTGAGCTTTAGTGTCCAGAGATTTTATTAGGGTTTCATGATGTACTGATTAAAGCACTGGCCAGATGATTAAACTCGGCCTCCAGTCCCCCGCCCCATAGGTCAGGCTGACTCAAAAAGCCTCAACCCTCTAATCACACGGTCAGTCTTTCTGGTGACCAGGCCCAGCTCTGAGTCATCCCACCTTTTAGCATAAGCTCAGGTGCGATCCCATGGCCTCACAAATAACAAAGACACTCCTATTACCCTGGAAACGTCAAGGACTGAAAGTCTCCCTCCCAGGAAGCGGGGACAAAGGCCAGTCCAATTCTTTTTTTTTTTTCTTTTTTTTTTTTTTTTTGAGACAGAGTCTTTCTCTGTCCCCCAGGCTGGAGTGCAGTGGCACGATCTCGGCTCACCACAACCTCCACCTCCTGGGTTCACGCCATTCTCCTGCCTCAGCCTCCCGAGTAGCTGGGGCTACAGGCACCTGCCACCACGCCCGGCTAATTTTTTGTATTTTTAGTAGAGACGGGGTTTCACCGTGTTAACCAGGATGGTCTCGATTTCCTGACCTCGTGATCTGCCCCCCTCGGCCTCCCAAAGTGCTGGGATTACAGGCTTCAGCCACCGCGCCCGGCCAGGCCAGTCCAATTCTTTAGACAACCTCCAATCCACACCTCCTGGAACTCCTACCCCAATTGAAACAAGGATAACATCCACTGAACACGGAGGGCCCATTGCTGGCCTGAACTATTTTTGTTTCTTTTTTTTTTTTAAAGCTTTTTATTATAGACATTTTCAAACATATACAACAGTAAAATGAATAATATAATGAACCCTCACACCTCCATCCCTAGTAACTGATTATCTGTGTGTGGCTTACTCTTTGATCCATACTCCCCCGCTTTCCCCTAGCCCCCACAGTTAGACTGTCCCGCAGCAAAGCCCAGACAGACATCCTATCTATCGGTCTGAGAATTCCTTATCAAAAGCTTCCCGAAGAGGAACTCTATCTAGGGCAGGACTAAGTGTGCTGGCTATAGGTCTGCAGAAATCTCAACCCTTGGGAGCCCCTGGGTGGGGCCTGGGCAGGTCCCTGGGCAGTAGCCATCTGTAGTGGGTGGCTCATCTGTTGACAACAGTATGACGAACAAATAGCATTTTCTACCTGCACTACAATGCAGAAGAACGCCAAGCACCGCTTTATTGCATTCAAAGCTTCTAAGGCACGTCAGCCAGCCCCGGCCTTATCTACAGCTGTGATTATCTCCTTAAAGAGTTAACTCTAAAAAAATATTAAGCTCAAGAAATAACAGTTCAAACACTCCTAATTAAAATCAATAGTGAGAGGCAGAATATGGTAAAAGATAACATATTAGTATTATTGATCGCAGATCGATTTCAGAGTACTTAAAACAGGAATAATCAGCTACCACATCTTGAAAAATACAAAGACTTGATCCTAACCTTTTATTTATCATGCCACACTGACTGAGACAGTCCCCAGTACCTGGGTCTAGGATAGTTATTTTATGTTTGCGTTTCTGGGAATTTCCGATACTTCCCAGTGTATCAGTGTTCCCCTCACACATGCTAGCAGGCATCTCCTAATGGAACAGCAAGAGTGGTGAACAGAGTGATCCTCTACTTTCTCATCATATTCCGCAAAATGAGAAGTCAGATGGACACAAAGGTTCCTCCAACTCTAGGACTCCAGGGTTGTATGGCGGCCCTGCAAAGCTAGGTTATGTAAGGTCTTACCATTGCAAACAGAATGGTTCAAGACAGCAAGGATGCACTCCTCAATTTACAACTCCAAAGCACCTTGCACAGAACTTGGCTTTGGTTACCTACTTGACTCTCTTTTAAACAGAGAGTCTCATGCTTCCCTATCCTGAGCTGCACGTTGGTCAGGGAAGTGGTCTCACTGTTGCCCTCATTTCTGCAGAAGAGAGCCCGAGCAGGAGCCATGGATTTATCTCTGGCAGTCTACCTCCAAGCCCAGCTGTTTCCCAAGTATTAATTGGTTTCAGACAAGGCTTTCGTTTCAGGAAATCAATGAAGATGCTTTTGATAATCTTCAAAAGCAGAGAAGAATCACCAAATAACTTTTCTTCCAAGTAGTAAAGGAAGAAAACTTCTAAGGACCACATATCACCTGTTGCAGGGATGTCTTTCCTACAAAGATTATTGCTCTCCTGAGGAACTGAAAATCCTTGTTAGGAGATGACACCGATCAGGTATGTACCTGCATGTCAGGTG
Organism: Hylobates moloch; assembly: GCF_009828535.3. Taxonomy (NCBI): domain Eukaryota; kingdom Metazoa; phylum Chordata; class Mammalia; order Primates; family Hylobatidae; genus Hylobates; species Hylobates moloch. The sequence goes on from NW_026652285.1 coordinate 3,421,546, forward strand.
TGTACCTGTCAGGAATATCAAGTGTTCTGAGCCTGCCTAGAGTGCCCTAGAGTTCCAGCACGAGGCCTGAGATGCATTACATTCTCAAATATCCATATGAAAAGGTCTGGGGTCTCGCTTCCCCAATGGTGACTTCTTTTCATATTATAAGAAGCCTGACGGGAGCTCTCCTCTAAGCAAAGCCCAGAGTTGGACTCATTTCACTGTAAGAGGCTAAATTCCTCATACATCCTGACATCAGGCTATAAGGAGCTTGGGGAAAATCCAGCAATCCATTCACTCCCGCCCCTTAGTGAACTGGGTTATTTTCACCGCACAGAAACACTGCAGGGAAAATAGCCACTTGTGTGACCCTCTTTAGCTCTTTCTGTCCCTCCCTGACCAACGTGAGCTTATATAATTGGCTCAAATGAGGAAGGCAGTAGAAGGGGCTAGGGCCAGCCCCAGGCTCTGATTCACGCAAAGGCCAGTGCTGGGTGTGCAGCCTGTGGCCAGGGATGCACAGGAATGTTCCTGCTCCCCATGAGGTTTGCTGAAAGACCCTTTTGGTGGTAGGTTGACACCCCAGCAAGTGGCCTAGTGTGGTCCCTGAGGCAGCTGCATAGCCTGTCTGCATGATAGCAGGCTTCAGGGATCCAGCTTAGCTGGTGGCTTGACTGTGCTAGCCTCAGTGGTACCTGCACTGTCATTCCATACGTCACAATCCAGGGGAGAGAGGCTATCACCGAGGAGAGCTGTCAGTAGAAGGCAGGACACTCTAACACGAGCAAACCCACCAGGCTTCTGTTGACCCAGGGCAGCGTCCCCCTCGCCTGGCAGAGTTCCTTGCCCCACAGCCAAGGCTATGGGAAGCAAGGCCTCCAGCAAAGCTCATGGCTGCCACCAAAGCATCTCTGCCAAGATGCTTCTTATGATACTTAGGAAGGATTTCCACCCAAACTGGATCAGGGTCACCGTGACCTTGCATCACAAATACAACACAGGCTCATTCCAGTCATGGTTTGAAGCCTTAGCTGAAAAGTTTCCTGTTTGAAAACCATCAATGGAGGGGCGATGAGTGTGCAGGGTAGGAAGGGAATGCACTATTTTCCAGTGGAGGAAGAGGGCATGCCTCTGTTCTGGGTAGAGACTGCTGTGGGTGTTTCCTCAAGCACAGATAATAACCAGGAGATCAAGCCCCAACATGCGGGTAATGGAGGTTATGTAATATTGAAATTCGGTGACTTTGGAATTTTAAAAACATCTATAGTGAGTAATCAAAACACCAAGATCTGAAGGCTACCCCAGAGAGCAAAGGGGCAGCCTTCAGATCCAAGTGGCCCAAGACAGAACCTACAGTAGCTATGGATTTTCTCTAAGAGGAATCAGGCACTCATGACTTCACTCCCCAGAGCTCTACCCAGCTGCCCAGCAGCCTGGAGATTTCCAGAACAATGGGGAGTAGGTCACCCTGCCCTGATAGGCACCAGGGGGTGGAAATACCTCCTCACCCACAACACAATCACTCTCACCCCTTTCCTGGCTAAATCCCAAGTCCCACCCTCCCGCCAGCTCCGCTCCCACGCTCCCAATCCTTGGGACCTCTTGGGGAATTATCCAAGGAGAGTTCTGCCTGCTGTATTTTCACTAGGGTCTTGGGACTTCTGCAGGCAGTCAGCCCAAGTGTCTACAGCCTGCCTACTTGGGGGAGCAGATGGAGAGTGTGGCACCAGCAGAAAATACCCAGAAAGCCGGGTACAAAGCCTCAGTAAACTCCACCTTGAACTTATACATCAGGTGGACCTTGTCGGCAACAGCGAAGAAGATGACAAAGCCGTGGTCACAGTTGAGAAGCACGCCTACCCGCGTGGCCTTGGTGGAGGGCAGGGTTTTCTCCACGTTATTGTGCCAGGCAGAGATCTTGGTGTTGAACCACTCCACGCACCAGGAGGCGCTGTTGCGGCCGAGCCTGCTCTCTGGGCCCTGCCGGTTCATGCTGCCGTAGCAGATGCCTACCCCACAGAAGTTGTTCTTCTGCAGCTCTACCTCCCAGTAGTGGATCCCCTTCTTGTAGCAGTGCAGGCCCAGCACCTGAGAGCAGTATGTGAACCTCTGGGGATGCGGCCGGTAGTTCTGAGGCATCTCGGCCACAGAAGCTACTGTATAGCACTCTGACAGAGCCACTTTATTGTGGGCGGTGTTGTAGTCCAGGATGACTTTAACGTAATCTGAGAAAACATCACCCCAAGGAATTAATTACAAGGGGCCCAAAGTGCTCTTTTAGACCTTTGCCCAAGTGGTACTATTTATTCACTAGTTTTATCCATCCATGCACCCATCTACCCACTGGTCCATCCATCCACTCATCTATCCGTCTGTCTGTCTATTCATCCATCTATCTGTCTATCCATGTATCCATCAATCCATCCATGTATCCATCCATCCATCTATCCATCTACCCGTGTATCCATATACCCATCTATCTACCTATCTATCCATTCTTCCATTCATCTATCTATCCACTTATCTATCCATCCTTCTGCCTTTCCATTTATCCATTCATTCATTCATTAATCTATCCACTCACCTATCCATCTGTCCATTTATCCATCCACCCATCTATCCACCCATCCATTATTCATCAGCTCATCTATCCATCCATTCATCCATCCATTCTGTCCAGCCAGCCAGCCATCTATCATCTATCAGTCATCCATATGTCTGTCCATTCATCCATCCAAAACCATTTACCAGGCACCTGACTGACACCAGATTCTGGCACAAGATGCACAACCACGAACCAGAGAGACAAGGTGCCTGGCCTCATGGAGTTCACACTCCAACGAGCAAGGCGAGTCCATCAGTAACAACACCATGAGACTCACACTCTGCCGAAAGGGTAGGCACACACTGTAGGGACACAGAGACAAGGCAACTGATGCTACAGTTGGGGAACATTTCACTGGCAGGCTGGAACTGGAGCCAAGTAACAGAAGATGAGAACTAGACAGAGGAGAACAGAGAGAGAAAAGCTGTTCCAGACAGAGGGAACAGTGAGGGTGAAGCCACGGAGTGCCAAGAGGGTTGGCATGTGCCGGGATCGGGGAAGCTGGGTGGCTGGGAACACAGATGCAGCAGGAGAAGGGAAACATGTTGGGGCTAGAAACGGAAGGGCTCAGGAGTCTAGACTTTAACTGGTGCACAGCAGGAAGCCATGCGAGGTCTGTAAGCACAGACATGGCCTGACTATATTCTTGGTGTGACACTAGCATGCCCTCCCCACCCTTCCTGCCATTCACAAGCAGTTCCAGGACATCTGAGGATTAAGCTCCCCTTAGTGTCGTCCCCATACTCAATCTCCTCTGCCTCTGCCCTCACAAGCGATCCTGGACCATGGGAGACAGCTTACGGGGCAGCAAGGCAGACAGGGACAAACCCTAGCTTGGGAACTTGGGAACCAAGAGACTTGGGCTTTCACTCTAGTCTCTTTTGTCCCTACTCACTTGCTTGGTGGCTCGGGGCATGACACTTTTCACTGGAGCCCGAGTTTCCCCCCAGACAAAATGAATAAGCTGGGGGTGGAAAGGCCCTAAGTTGATAGAACTTTACTTTCCCTGTTTATGCGGCTGCCACAGAGTGCACAGCAGCTCCTGAAACACGTGGCTCAGCACCGCCGCTGGCAGCTTGGGCAAGTTAGTTGCAGCTCAGGGCTGGTCTGGGCCTCTCATGGGGGGCAGGGACACTGGAGGGCTACAAGAAGGCCAGCCCTGAGAAAGCAAGGGACCCACAGATCCCCACCAAGCCTGCTGCAGCTGCTTATGATAAAGGAAGGGCTGTATTTTTCAGTGATTGGCTTTGGCCACCACATGGAAGTGGGTACCACTGGCAGGTGCTGCCTGGAGTGTTGCACGTGGGTGCAGAGGAAACAAGAAGACGGAAAGTGGGAGGGCCCTAGGCCTGGCCTTGACAACAGAACTCCACCCACTTCCAGGTTAGACGAGCTTGCAAAGGAGGGGGGGGTGGAAACCCAGGGGAGTATAGCGGCTCAAGCGGCAAGGGGAGAGAGTGTCAGAAGGAGGAGGAATGCCACTGACAGATGAAGCTAAATAAAAGCTGAAAGGCGTCCCTTGGATTTTGTGACACGGAGGACACTGAAGACCTCGGAGCTGCCTGGGTCAAGAGCAGGACAGAGGTCAGAATGGCAGTGGCATGAGGATTAGACTTCAGGCTCCCACCTCGGGCCCACATTGCAACCCTGGGCAGCCAAACACCAAGATTCTGAATGAACCAGTCTGGGGGACAGCCTGGGCATCGGAGATTTTAAAAAGCTCCCCAGGATTCCAACACACAGCCACAGCTCAGAGCCACCACTGCAGAAAACCTGCAGAGCTGCTTTTCCTCAACTGTCCTCAAAAGGATCGTGGAGGAAATGAGCTAAACATACAGCTTTCCATGCTTGCCTGAGTCTGATCTTGTAGGACTAGAACAGGGCCCAGGAATTTGTTTTTTTGGGGTTTTTTGTTTGTGTTTGTTTGTTTTTTAAGACAGAGTCTCGCTCTGTTGCCCAGACTGAAGTGCAGTGGCACAATCTCAGCTCACTACAACCTCCACCTCCCAAGTTCAAGTGATTCTCGTGCCTCAGCCTCCCAAGTAGCTGGGATTATAGGCATGTGCCACCACGCCCGGCTGATTTTTTGTATTTTTAGTAGAGATGGGGTTTTGCCATGTTGGCCAGGCTGGTCTTGAACTCCTGACCTCAGGTGATCCACCCGCCTCGGGCTCCCAAAGTGCTGGGATTACAGGCATGAGCCACCGCACCCAGCTAGTAATTTGTATTTTTAACAAGCATTCAGGTGAAAGGGAGGCAGGAAACAGAGCTGCAGCTGAGACAGTTTTGCTGGGTTTGTTTTTGTGATTTGGAGAGATGTAAACATGCTACAGATAGGCAAGCCTAGGTAGAGACGCTGAGGGTGAACAGATGGGAATGGAAAGGCCTAAGAGAGAGCAGAAGATTCCAGAGAGCATGTGGGGAGCAGACTCCAGAGCCCAGCGCCAGGCATAGTCTTGGGAAAGGTGCCAGGAGGCGAGGAAGGGAGCATGGTAGATGCAGATGCGATGACAATAACAGAGCAGGCGGAGCCCCTTTTACAGTGTCTGTCTTTTCCATCAAGCAGAAGGTGGGCAGGACAGGGAGAAGGCTGGAGCTATGGCCAGTGGGAAGTCTTGGGAATGGTGGCTCTGGAGAGCGGTGGGGAGGAGACAGGAGATGCAGGGCAGGCGTGCCGGCAACGGGACGCCCGGTGAAGGCTGGTGACCACAATTGCCCTGCCTTCTCTGCAGGGGACATGCAGGTGCCGACCCACAAAGAAAGGTGAGCTCAATTGGGCCAGACTAGATGGCAAAAGGGAGACACAAAGGACCGATTGTGAAATCTGAGCTGGTTAGGAAAAGTAAAGAAAGGCACTGATGACTGGGAGAAAATAAGGCAGCAACAAAGTAGAGGACAAGTGAAGGGAAGTGGCTGATATAGCCGGCCAGCTGGCCTCACAGAGAGCTGCACAGAGCGGCGCAGGAGAGACAGAACCAGCAGAACTGCACACCAGCCCCGAAGCGACTCACATTCCAGGAGCTCGGGTCTGGACTTGGCCAGGAAGGTCTCCAGCACCTTGGCCTTGAGAGATGCTGAGTTCGGATGCGAGCTGGTGGCTTTGGCTGCAGCTGGGAGAGGAAACAGAGCGATTTGCAGAACAAACTCAGAGTGGACACCCCAAAGCCCCTTGCCCACGATAACTTACCCTCCGAGCCAGCTTGTTTCAAATCCACTGACTGTTCCGGGGGTCCAAATGTGGGAAGCTTGCTGAGTGAGGCAGGGACAGGGGCTGGGGATAAGGAAAGGGAAACATGATACAGAGCAACGGATGGCCTCTACTCCCTTCCACACTGATTAAGAGCTGCTTCTACAAACACACGCCTGAACAGCAGGGCAACACAGGGGACAACAGGCAAGGCTAAAGTCACCTTCTTCATCTCATTTATGCTTGTCCTCCCCTCCAGCCTCAGGCCTGCTGCCATTACAGAATGGAATCATATAGAACCCATCACAGAACCCTGATGAGAGAGGTCGACTCTTACTACCAGCATTTAGTTCTGTGCTCGGGCAGTCTTAAGAAACGAACAGTTGCAGAAATGCATAACTTACGAGGTTTCCTGGATTTCTTTTCCTCTTCTGCAAAAGAAAGTTTTCAGAATTAAGATCTTTTAAGGCACAACACAATGCCATTTTCAAAATAGTAACATTCATGTGCACGAATTTGACCCAGACAAATAAAAGGATGTTTTAATTTGAAAAACAGGAGTCAGCAGGCAAAATGAATTTACGGTGATAGAAACCAGCACGAGCGGTCGTGGGGGCAGGGACTGACTAATAAGGAGCACGAAGGAATTTTCTGGAGAAAGGGAAATTCTTTATCTTGATTTGGACAATGGTAACACATGTATGCATTTGTCAAAATAGATCTAACTGCACATTTAAGATGTACTGCAGGGAAAAAAGAGATTTACTGCAGGTAAATTATATATTTCCATAAAGGAAAAAACATAAATAAAAACCAAATAGAAAATCAGAAAAAAAAAAAAAAAAAAAAGCTTGCCAAGGGCTGGGCGCACGGTGGCTCATGCCTGGAATCCCAGCACTTTGGGAGGCCGAGGCGCAGGAATCACTTGAGTTCAAGCGTTAGAAAGTAGCATGGGCAACATGGGGAAACCCCATCTCTACAAAAAAAAAAAAAAAAAAATACTAGCCAGGCCTAGTGGCACGCACCTGTAGTCTCAGCTACTTGAGAGCTGAGGCAGGAGAATTGCTTGAGCCCAGGAGGATGAGGCTGCAGTGAGCTGTGTTCTCGCTACTGCACTCCAGCCTCGGCAACAAAATGAGACCCTATCTCAAAAAAAAAAAAAAAAAAAAAAAAAAAAATGCTTGCCAAGTCTTTTAAAAATATCTGGAGTGTCTACCTACAGGAACTGAGTTTGGCTAAAATAGTCGTTCTCAAAGTCTGGTGCCCAACCAGCTGCAGTGGCATCACCGGAGGACCCCTAAGAAATGCCAATTATTGGTCAGGCACTGTTTACTCCTCTAATCCCAGCGATTTGGGAGGCTGAGGCAGGAGAATTGCTTGAGGCCAAGAGTTCAAGATCAGCCTGGACAACATATCAATATCCTGTCTCTACACACATACATACAAAAATTGTTTTAATTAGCCTGGCTTGGTGGCACATACCTATAGTCCTAACTACTCAAGAGGCTAAGGCAGGAGGATCACTTGAGCCCAGGAGTTCGAGGCTGCAATGAGTTCTGTTCGCACCATTGCACTCCAGCCTAGGCAAAAGAGCGAGACTCTGTCTCGTAAAAAATAGTAAATGCAAATTCTTGGGCCCCAAGCCAGAGCCACTGAATCATAAAGGCTGGGGGTGAGACCCAGCAATCTGTGGTATACAAGCCCTCCAGGTGAGTCCAAAGTCCACTCAAGTGGGCTAGAAGATCCCAGCTTCCTTCTTTGCCACCTTCCACAACACTGGAACAAAAAGGGGCATTTTTGAAATCATATCCCTGCCCACCTGCAGGACACCTGACATTACAGATAAGCCCCGCTCTCTCCTATTACCCTCTACCTCCCCCAGACCTCCGTCACACCACAAAGCCCCCTTGCTACTGCTTCTCCTACTTTGAAGTCACATCACTCACAGTCGCTCACTCTGTCCCATTTCCTCCCCTTCTGCCACTTTCCCACCCACTCCCTGTGGACCAGCATCTTGGGGGGCCCAGGCTGTGACATCAGTCTAGGGCACAGGCACCTCCCTCATCACCTACCCTTAGACATCTCTCTGCACTGGGACTAGTCCATCCCCCCTCCCCTATTTCCTCATTTCAGCCTAGAGGAGCCTCGATTCATTCCCAAACTTTATTCTCCAGGGTGTCATTCTGCTGTGACAGGAGGACCTCACCTCACCGGGGAATACACCTACCTGCTGGCTGGCATCCCCACCTCATTCATACCGAGAAAGGAGCTTTCAGAGGAAGGTGACTGGGGAAGGATACAGGTCAACAGTACTTTTCCACTTGCTCTTTCACTTCCCTTTTCACACAAAGTACCCTTCGAGGTTTTCCAGCCCAGCTAAGGGCTCCCTCCTCCATCTGCACCAGGCATCCCAGCCCTGACTCTGTTCTATTCGGGCACCGATACCACACACTGCCTGCTACAGGTGACCTGAGCACTAAGCACAAGCAACAACAACAACAAAGAGCAAGCCCTGGTTCTCCCATCCCCCCAACACCAGCAGTGTGCAGCCAGCCCTCCTGAGTTCACATCGACTTTTCAGGGAAGCAATGACAGCTAACATTTCAGTGGTATATGGACATGTCAGCGATATATGAACATGTCAGCGGTATATGGACATGTCAGCGGTATATGGACATCTCAGTGGTATATGGACATCTCAGTGGTATATGGACATCTCAGTGGTATATGGACATCTCAGTGGTATATGGCTCATAAAGAGCTCTCACAATCAGTGTCCCCTCATCACTCAGAATCATCCTGTGGCCTCGATATTGCTATTTTCCACATTTGCAGAACAGGACCACTCTTCTCCTCAACCCCCATGTCAATGGCAGGTGCCTGCCCAATGAGGGGGATAGTACCCCTAGGAGGGCAAAAATGGATCAGGGGGAGTAAAAAAGATTAATCTTTTTATGTGTAAAAGCACAGAACATAAACAGTTATGCAGTAGATGGGTGGTATTAAAATTTCATGGGTTGTAATTAGGAAAAAAAAATTTCTCAAATGGTTCTGGGGATGAAGCAGGAGGAGGGTAATAGTGAGAAACCAAAAAAAAAAAGGTTGAGAAACATGGTAATAGCAGAAGCCCATTACAACCCAGAGGCTGAACACTGTTGAGATGCCAAGGAGGTTTAGCCTCCACCCTTCCCGGACCGCCATCAGTCTCCTCACCCAAGGCTCTGCCCAAGGACTTGGGTATAGCAAATATTTCTCAAAACAAGCCAGCCTCAGGCATCTTGCTGTTCCAGGCAGCCCAAACATGCAATGCTGATGGACAGGGGAGCTTCTGCTACAGCCCCCCATGGTGGGGACTGCTGCCAACTTCTTTCCCACTGAGGTCCAGGCCCCACAGTGACTCAGGATGGGCCGGAAGTGACTTGGCCAGAGCTCGGGGAGGCTACAGCCATGCTGTTGCCATGGAGACAAGGGTGGTGCTACTTACTGGAGACCTTCTTCACAGGGCGTGTGGATTTGTGTGTGGACGCTGGGTCATGCTCTCCAGGGTCACCTGTGTCAGAGAAGAAGGGCTCAGTGTGTGCGGCTCCTCTCACTGACCCTAGCAGCCAGCTTTGCCATGGGTCGGTGGGCAGGCAGAGGGTTCACACAGACGGCCATTTCCTCCGACCTTCCCCATCCCATCGTTTACAAGAGCTACAAACAAGGTGATCTAAGAACCAGTTTGGTGTGTTCCCTCTTTTCTCTGACTTAAAATGTAGCGAGGGTCAAGTCTTTTTTCCACCAGCACCCAGCTTTGTGGCCTCTGAGACTTCTCTGAGCTTTGGTTTCTTCGAGCACACAACGGGGATGACTTCACCTTGCTCATGGCTGATGTGACTCCTGAATGAGATCAAGGTCATGTAGCGGAGGCTGGGTCACTGTTCTTTCTCTCCCCTCCTCCCACACACCAGCCACCTACAGCTTTGCGCCCACGCAGCACTTCCACAATGGGGCTGCCCCGCCACCCATTTCAGAAGCCCTTCTGCAAGGACACTCGGCAGGCCAAGCTGAGATTCAAGCCCAATCCTGGATTACACAACAGAGATTTACTATGGGCCAGGCTCTGTGCTAGGCACTAGGGAAATAGAAATCTGACAGGCCAGGCACAGTGGCTCAAGCCTGTAATCCCAATGATTTGGGAGGCCAAGGCAGAAGGATCACTTGAAGCCAGGAGTTCCAGATCAGTCTGGACAACTTAGCGAGACCCTGACTCTACAAAAAAAATGTTTTAGGCTGGGCCCGGTGGCTCATGCCTGTAATCCCGGCACTCTGGGAGGCTGAGGCAGGCAAATTACTTGAGGTCGAGAGTTCGAGACCAGCCTGACCAAAATAGTGAAACCATGTCTCCATCAAAAATACAAAAATTAGCCAGGTGTGGTGGCACATGCCTGTAACCCCAGCTACTCGGGAGGCTGAGGCAGGAGAAATGCTTGAACCTGGGTGGCAGAGGTTGCAGTGAGCCGAGATTGGGCCATTGCACTCCAGCCTGGGTGACAGAGTGAGACTCTGTCTCAAAAAAAAAAAAAAAAAAAAATTTTTTTTAATTAGCCGGGCATGATGGTGTGTATCTACAGTCCTAGCTAGTCGGAGACTGAGGCAGGAGGATCGCTTAAGCCCAGGACTTTGAGGTTACAGTGAACCATAATCATGCCATTGCATTCCAGCCTGGGCAACAGAGCAAGATCCTGAATAAATAAATAAATAAGCCACAACCCCTGACCTCGTAGAGATCACAACCTAATGAGGGAGATCTACGGGGATCCTGAGGAAGAGTGCGACACTACCCATGCAAGAGTCCCAAGAGGATGATAAGGACCCTGGGCCCAGTCTGAGGAGTGGGAGCAGCGGCAGGGGAGGCTGGCTATAAATGTAAAGTTTTGGTGATCTTCGAAGGGTGAGAGGAGTTAATTAGTGAAGACGGTGGAGTTCAAGCCTTCTGGAGAGTGGGGAAGAGCAAACCCAAAGGCCCTGTCGCAGGAAGTTGTGCATATTTGAGGAACTGAATGCAGAGAGATGCACCAGAGGAGGGTGGGGGGCACCTTGGGGCTGAAGAGAGACCAACAGGGCTTGACCTGGCATCTAGACCAGGTTCAAGGGTTTGGTCTACATCAGGCAGTAATGGGAAGCCTAGTGAGACGGCAAAGCAGAACAGGTCCCAGGACACGAGCTCTGTATCATGAAAATCCCTCTCTGGCTGCAGCGGCAGATGCAGAGGGTTTAGGAAGCTGCCACCGTCATGGGACGACAGCTGATGGCAATGCAGAACAGGCAGGCAGTGCTAGGATCGGCAGACTGAGTCAGGAGATTGAAAGAAGTGAAATTGGGCAATGGATTGGATATGGGGTGATGAAAAGGGGGTGTCAAAGAGGAATTCTAGATTTCTGCCCCAAACGAGCCATTCCCCCACCAAACACAATAACAAGCCCTAGCCCATTCAAAACCCATCCAAGTTGGCCTCAAGATCACAGGCCAAAAGAGCCTATCTGTCCAGAAAGTCCAAGCATTAACATCAAGTCCCCAAAAATGCTTTAGGAAAGATCCTAAAATGTCAGGATAAAGCAGACTCCCCACTGGCCTCCAGACAGAGGGCAGATGTTTCAGGAGCCCTGAAACTCAGGCCCCAGTGCTCAGGATCACGCCCCAATCTCCCATCCCAAAACATTGAGGGGACCCATCGGGTTGCAGGGCTCCACAGGGGGCAGCATAGGGGGCTGCTAAGGTCACCTGAGCTGGGGGTGGACTCCTGGAGCTGCCCGATGCACTGCTTCAGCTCATTTTTGAGGTCTATGGTGCTCTGGTGGATGCCTTTTATCAGCTTGTGGTTCAGTTCCACCTCGGGGATGTAGACTGGCTTTGTTGAGATTCCTCGCAGTTTTGATGCTTTCTGGAACATGCCAGGGGGTTAGTGCAGGCAGCTCTGGTGAAACGGGGACCTGGACTCAGTCCTCACCAACCCCAGGAGGCTCTCCCCTATGCCCATGAGTGCTAAGTCCAATTGGCCTTCTCAAATTACAGGCCAGAGGTCACCAGGAGTTTAAATGACACTTGAAGACAGTAATCTGGAGCTGGAAGGGACCTCAGAGGTCACTTATCTTACAGATGGGGAAACTGAGGTCTAGACATGGCAGGAACTCCGCCAGCTAGGGGTACAGACACAGCTGGGACGGAGATCTTCCGATCCCCCAGGACAATGTTCTTTCCACTTTTCCAGCTGGGGGTGGAAAAGCACAGGAAACTCACGACCACCCCAATCCTAGGGGAACGGCTCTAATCACACATTCTGGTAACAGACAGGGACATCTCAAGGGATGTGGATTCCAGCTAGGGAATATCTTATCAGAAGGGAGGGTCTTCCTGGAAGTCCCAAACTTTGAGAAAAATAGGGTTGTACAGTATCAAGAAGCCTAGATGTGCACTCAGATCCTTTGAGAGCTCGGGGCAGCTGCTCCAACAGACAGGAATGAACACTTGGGACAAAACTTAACACCATCCAGACTAGGCACGCGTCAGGCCCCAGTGCACAGAGAGAAGGTTCCCACCTGATCTGAACAAGGAATCTGGGCCTTTCAGGTATAGCTGCAGGTCACTCAATCAATGGGGCACACCACTATATGCCAAGCACTCTGCTATGTGCTGGTCAGATTGGCAGGAGGATGAATGGGGGTAATAAGAGATGGGCTTACAGTCAAAACAGCCATGAAAAAATGCACGTCTGAAACAACATCACCCAATGCTACTGTAGAAGCAGTGTGGCATGCTTGGGAACACTGATACAGCAGGGCAATGGGATCCAAGGCCCTGGAAGGATACGACTCACTAGGCAAGAATGACGGGCATGGCATCCCACCCACACCCACTGTGTCTGGGGAACAGTGAGTGCACAGGGCATGAGCCAGGGATGGGTGATAAGAGATGAGGCTGCTGGCACAGGCACGGCCCAGTCACCCAGGACCCTGCAGGCCGTGCTAAGGGACATGAGGCCAGAAACAGCCGGGGGCCCATGCTTTAGAAAGATACTTTGATACAGTCTGGATGTTTGTTCCCTCCAAATCTCATGTTGGAATGTGATTCCCAATGTTGGAGGTGGGGCAGGGTGGGAGGTGTTTGGGTCATGGGGGTGGATCCCCCATCCATGGCTTGGTGCCCTCCCATGGTAACAGGTGAGTTCTTGCACAAACTGGTTGTTTAACGGAGGCTGGCACTTCCTCCTCTGTCTCTTGCTCCCTCTCTAACCCTGTGACATGCCTGCTTCCAGCTTCACCTTCTGCCATGAGTAAAAGCTTCCTTCCTCACCAAAGGCCTCACTAAAAGCCAAACAGATGCTGTTGCCATGCTTGTACAACCTGTAGAACTGTGAGCCAAATAAACCTCTTTTCTTTATAAATTACTCAGTCTGGTTGGGCGCAGTGGCTCACACCTGTAATCTCAGCACTTTGGGAGGCTGAGGCGGGTGGATCATCTGAGGTCAGGAGTTCGAGACCAGCCTGGCCAACATGGTGAAATCCTGTCTCTACTAAAAATACAAAATTAGCTGGGCATGGTAGCGTGTGCCTGTAATCCCAGCTACTCGGGAGGCTGAGGCAGGAGAATCGCTTGAACCTGGGGGCAGAGGGTTCAGTGAGCCAAGATCACACCACTGCACTCCAGCCTGAGCGACAAGAGCGAAACTCCATCTCAAAATAAATAAATGAAATAAATAAATAACTCAGTCTTAGGTACTCCTTTATAGCAATGCAAAAGGGACTACTAACACACACTTCCAGGAGCTGCTGGAGGAAGGATGGGAGGAAGAGGTGGAGTGTGTGTGGTAGGCAACATTCTAAGATGGCCCTCAAGCCCTCGACCCCGACTGATGTACATACCCTATACAATGCCCTCCCCTTGAGTATGGGAAGGATGGTGAATGAAATAGAATATCACTCCTGTGATTAGGTTATGTTATATGGCAAAGGGGGTGGAATATTGCAGGTGTAATTAGCATCTCAAATCAATTGATTTTGAGTTCATCAAAAGGGCAATTATCTGGGGTGGGCCTGACTTAACCAGGTAAAAGCCCGTAAAAGAGGGATTGCATCTTTCTAGAGGAGAAATTCTCATGCTGGCCTTGAAGAAGTCAGCTATCAATCTGAGAGACAGCCAGCAGGAAATTGCAGGGGGCCTCAGTCCTACAACCATAAGGAACTAAATTCTGCCAACAACCACATGAGTTTGGAAGACAACCCTGAGCTCCAAAGGAAACAGCCTGGCCATCCCTCACAGACTGTAGCCTGGTGAGACCCTATGCAGGCCACCCATAAAGCCATGTCCAGATTCCTGAGCCAGAGAAACTCTGAGAGAATAAATATGTGTTTTTTGAAGCCCCTACATTTGTGGTAAGTTATTTCCCAGCTCAGAAAACTAATACAGTGTGTGTCTCAGGGATGCTTCCAGTGACCTCTTCCAGTCCCCAGCTCCTTGAGGCCCCATCATCAACAGCATGACATCAGGCAAAAAAAAAAAAAACATTCAACAATGCCTAGTGGTGACCCACCTCCAAAAACTCGAACTCATCCCTCTTGGTCAGGCTCTGTTCAATCTCCTCCTTCAGGGTCTGGATCTCACTCTTCTTCTTGAGGAGAATCTGATAAATGGTGTCAAACTTGCTGTTGACCCTCTTCTCCTCTTCCTTTATCTTCCTTGTCGAGGTGGTCTCTGAGGCGTCCAAGAGAGCCTTCATTTCCGTGTATTCTTGTCGTAGCTGCTCCACCTTTCTGTTAGCAGTCATCTGAGAGGGCCAAGGTAAAAGGATGCTCGTCAAAGGGGCAAAAATGCTAAGGCTGCAGCCCCGAGCGTGGGTGAGATGTGGAGTTCCAGGAACTCTTATCTGTACTTTGTGGGAGAACAAATCACTGTGGGGAGCAACTTGGCAATATCTAATAAACTTGGAGGTGCTCATACGCTATGACTCAGCAACTCCAGTCCTAGGAATATATGCTACAAAAAATTGCAGCCACCTGCCCCTGAGACACGCATAAGAATGTTCACAGGCAGCATTGTCTGAAGTAGCAAAAACCTGGAATCAACCTGAACATCCATCAGAAGAAGACTTGATGCAAAGACTGGGAGGTATTCATAGGATGGAATATTAAACAGTTATGAAAATTAATAAACTGGAGCTATGCCTGGATAAAACTCCATGACAGAAAAACAACTTGCAGAAGAAGATCCACCATATGATGCTCTTTCAATAAAGCTTAGAAACAAACAGAATGGTTATACGCACAAAGAAATGCGTGCGAATGAATAAATAAATTTAGGAGAGTGGTTACTTCTGGAAGAGAGGAAGGGGGATAGAATAAAGGAGAAACAGATGGGAGGGGCTGCACTGATGATATTTTATTTCTTAAGCTAAAGATGGTTCATGGGCAATTCTTAAAAATAAAAGTCAGCAAGAGATCAAGACCATTCTGGCCAACATGGTGAAACCCTGTCTCTACTAAAAATACAAAAATTAGCTGATTGTGGCAGCATGTACCTGTAGTCCCAGCTACTCAGGAGGCTGAGGGAGAAGAATCACTTGAACCCAGGAGGCAGAGGTTGCAGTGAGCTGAGATGGTGCCACTGCACTCCAGCCTGGGAGACAGAGCGAGACTCTATCTCTAAAATAAAATAAAATAAAATAAAATAAAATAAAATAAAATAAAATAAAATAACGTAACGTAACATAACATATAAAATAAAATAAAATAAATAAAATAAAATAAAAAAGTAAAATAAAGTAAAATAAAATAAGTAAAGTAAAGTAAAATAAAATAAAATAAAACAAAACAAAACAAAACAAAAAGTCAGGATGCAGCTGTGGAAAATGTCTAGAGAATATCATGCTCTAGAAATGTACTTTCCAATAACATAGCCACTTGCTACATGTGGCTATTGAGCACTTGAAATGTGGCTAGTCCCAACTGAGACTTGCCATGAGTATAAAATACATACTGGCTTTCAAGGGTTTCACACCAAAAAAAAAGGAAGAGTAAAATATCTTAAAACTTTTAAATTGATATGTTGAAAGAATGATATTTAAGATATACCAAATTAAATAAACTGTAATATTAAAATTAATCTCAGTCAGGTGCAGTGATTCATGCTCATAATCCCAGCACCTTGGGAGACTGAGGCAGGAGGATCACTTGAGGCCAGGAGTTCAAGACCAGCCTGGGCAACACAGAGAGACTGTTTCTCTACAAAAATAAAAAAAAAATTAGATGGACTGTATTCCTGGATAGTGGGGGGGGGCGGTGAAGGGGGGTAGGCTGAGTCAGGATGATTACTTGAGCCCAGTTCAAAGCTGCAGTGAGCTATGATTGTTCCACTGCACTCCAGCCTGGGTGACAGAGTGAGACCTGTCTCTAAAAAAGATAGATAAATAAAATACAACAAATCTCATGTACTATTCAAATTAACTGAAAATGACATCTGCACTCCTACTGTATTTCTGCTGGACAGCACTGCTTTAGTAGCTGCAATTTTGTTTCACATCTTGGGTAGCCTCAATAGCTGCTATGGTTTGAATGTCTCCTCCAAAGCTCATGCTGAGATTTAATTGCCACTGAGGTGATTAGATCACAAGGGCTCTGCCCTCATGAATGGATTCATGTTCTTATCACAGGGGTTTGACCTCCTTTTTCCTGTCCCGCTCTCCTGCCTTCCATCCTTCCGCCATGGATGAGCCTCACCAGATGCCGGAAGCACGCTCTTGGACCTCTCAGCCTCTAGAACTTTGAGCCAAATAAACTTCTCTTCTTTGCAAATACACAGTCTGTGGTATTCCATTATAGCAGCACAAAATGGACTAAGACAATAGCTCGGAATCAAACATAATAAAGAGAAAAACACACAAGAAGGACAGTAGACTGGAAGAGAGGAATTCAAGTATTTCTTCGCCAATCTTTTTTTTTTTTTTTTTTTTTTTGAGACGAAGTTTTGCTCTTTTCACCCAGGTTGGAGTGCAATGACATGACCTCAGCTCACTGCAACCTCTGCCTCCCGGGTTCAAGTAATTCTCCTGCCTCAGCCTCCCAAGTAGCTGGAACTATAGGCATGCATCACCACGCCCGGCTAATTTTTTGTATTTTTAGTAGAGATGGGGTTTCACCATGTTGGCCAGGCTGGTCTTGAACTCCTGACCTCAGGTGATCCACCGGCCTCAGCCTCCCAAAGTGCTGGGATTACAGGCGTAAGCCATTGGGCCCAGCCTTCTTTGCCAATCTTTTACTGTGCAACTTCTAATGTGACTACAAGTGTCCCCCAGTGTTCATTTTCCCTTTTTTCCTTTTGGTAAGAGAACATCCCTGGAGTTTCATCTGGGTGTGTGGCTACTCATACTACATTTCCCAGCCTCCCCTGCAGCTAGACTAGGCGATGTGACAAAACTCCTTCCAGTGACCCATGCCCAGGAGTAATACGTGCAACACTGTGTCACTGGTGTAAAGGAAAATTGCTTTTTGTCCTCCACTTCCTCTTTGTCCCTTTTCTCACAGGCTAGAACAAAGATGTAATGGTAACCCAGCTTCAACCAAAGAGGTTGGGACAATACCTTGTGGAATAGTAGGGTAATAAGAAGGGAGAACCCTTAATCCCTGAATGATCACATGAACCCTTAGTCTGGGTTACTCGTGGGTGGGTTTGGACTGTCAGTTGGCAAAATAAACTTCCATCATGTTTAAGCCTCTGAATTTTGGTGTATCTTTGTTACAGCAGTATAGCCTGCTGTCTAACAAATACGGGTACTTTCACGTGCATTCTTTCGTTTGTCTCACAATCATCTTCACAAAGAACTTGTGATTCCATTGTGCAAATTGGGAAACGAAGGTTCAAAGATCTGTCAACATGACCAAAGTGACATAAACTAGTATGTGACAGAGCTGGTATTCTAACCTAGATCTCATCTAATTAAACCATAACTGCTGCAATAAAACTGGGTGCTGCAGCTCTGAAAAAGGGTAAAAATCTGATCGTTCCATTTAAAAGCAATTTAAACGTACTGAAAATCTGAAAAACCGGGGGAACAAAACCATTCCTAATTCACCACTCCAACACTTACAATATGATCCTTCTATAATATTCCCTTTCAGTTTCTTTCCATGCTCTCTGTAATGGGTTGAATGCTGGGCCCCCAAAAGACATGTCCATATACCAGAACCTGTGACTGTAATCTTACTTAGGAAAGAAGTCTTTGCAGATGCAATTAAAGATCTTGAGATTCGATCATCCTAGATTACCTAGGTGCTCCTTAAATCCAATGACAAGAGTTCTTATTGGAGATGGAAGACACTAAGGGATAAAGAGACCGGTGTGTGAAGACAGAGGCAGAGATCAGAGTGATACAGTCAAAAGCCAAGGAACGCCTGAGCCACCAGAAACTGTAAGAAGCAAGGAAGGGTTCTCCCCTAGAGACTTCGGGAGTGTGGCCAAGCCCACATCTAGATTTTGGACTTCAGGCCTCCAGAACTCTGCCAGAATACATTTCTGCTGTAAGCCACCAAGTTTGTGGCAATTTGTTACAGTGGCCCTATGAAACTAATATACTTCCTTTTTGTAAATAGATGCAACCCTAGGAGGTATATACTTTTGCTTCCTCTTTTTCTCCCACTTTATATCATAACGATTTTTCTGAATTACTACTTTTTAACCCTAATTTATAATGATTTCCCCCACAGTTGGGCTTATAGGTAATTTTTGGTTTGGGTTTGCAAAGGATCTCTCTCAGACACACAGCTGTCTGCACGCTTTGCAGGGCTGATGTTTCATCCTGACACTGTGAGTGCACCCAACACCAGCCTTGTCATGGTCAGAGCCACGCCTGTCCCGCCTGGAGGCCGAGGGAAGCCACAGGGCAGGGCTGGCCTTGGAGAGCCCTGCCACTCACCCGCACATCCTGCTGCCTGTTTCTCACATCATCCAGCGCTCTCGACGCCCCGTTGATCTGACCGTACATGACAGTTAGTTTGTGCCTCAGGGTGGCCTGCAGGGAAAACAAATGAGGTTGAGAATGCACCTCTTCAGCCCAGCCCCACCAGAAGCCATCCCTGGATCTACCCCACAGGATAGATTCCTTCCTCTCCCACTCCACCCAAGTCTTGCCACCCCAAGTTCTGTCATCCGAGTCTTGCCTGCTTGGAACTTTTTGAAGCATTCTAATCCTTACTACCTCCCTTCATCCTTTTCAGGGGACAGTACAGACCAAGGTTCCAGTCCCAACTCCCAGCTGTGCAACTGTGTCCTTCACCTCAGTTTTCTTGGACACAAAATAGATACAACTGTCCCCAGTTCACAGGGCTATTGGGAGGATTAATTAAAACAATGTAAGTACTCAGCCCAATGCCTGGATCTTAGGGAAAACATACTGAATGTCAGCTTATATTATTATGAGTTTTTCTCTAATTACCCATTTTGCAGCCAATGAAACTCAAGCAACGAGGACAGAAAGGTGGCCAAGCTCACACAGGAACAGAACGAGCTGGGACAGCTGCTTCGGTAATCGCAGGTGGGGCCACTCAGACCAATCCTCCCACTGCAAACAGCCAGGAAAGCAGTTCAAATAACGGGGAGATCCCAGCGGGGAGATCTGCTAAAAGATGCTGGAGAACCAATCAAGCAGAGGATTAAGAAGTTAAGGTCCAGGAGAAGGGAGAAAGGGGCCCAGAGATAAGCCTGATATCTAGGATGTTCTCTCCACAGGCATCTGCCAATCCCAGAACAAGGCTGCGAGCCTTTGTCAGCCTCACAGGGCAGGGAGACAGAAATCAGAGTCCAAGGCTCACTGCAGACTGGGACCACCAAGGGCTGGGAATAAGATCAATCAGCCAGCCAGGCGCAGTGGCTCATGCCTGTAATCCTAGCACTTTAGGAGGCCCAGGCAGGTGGATCATTCGTGCTCAGGAGTTCGAGACCAGCTTGGGCAACGTGGCAAAACCCTGTCTCTACTAAAAATACAAAAATTAGCCAGGCGTGGTGGTGCACACCTGTAGTCGCAGCTACTTAGGGGGCTGAGGCAGGAGGATCGCTTGAATCCGGGAGGTTGAGCCTGCAGTGAGCCAGGATGGCATCACTGCACTCCAGCCTGGGTGACAAAGTGAGACCGTGTCTCAAAAAAAAAACAAAAAAAAAAAGATGAAGCAGCTCACAGGGGCTGAAGCCCAGCTGCAAATCTGCTCAGTCCTAGCCACCTCCAGAAACAAAGGCAAACTGTATATGAAGGAAGCTAATATTCTCATCTGATTTCCATTAGTTTTCATAATCAATATCTGAGTCTCCTACCTCCCTGCTCAGATGAAATACTGGGGCACAGAAATGGGAAGGAAAATCACCACCACCGTAACAGCAGCAGCTAGTATTTATTATGCACCTACTGTATGCCAGGCACTGTTCTAGTGCTTTACCTGTATTAACTTACTTAGAGCTAAGAACAACACTGTGAGGTGGGAATTACCCAGCCTTTACAGACAAGGACACTGAGGCACAGAACAATTAAGTGACTTGCCCCAGCTACACTACTAGTAACTGGCACAGCTAAGATCCTGACATTAAAATCATAGACACATGCCCAAACTGAGCATGCTGGAGATTTCTAGAAGAAAACCATTTCCTTCCCGTAACTAGCAGGCTCAACACACCCTGGCCCTCTCTTCCACTTCCCAGACTCTTCAACTCCACCCAAGATATTCTGGGCGGAACCTGATCTTGAATCTGGAGTTGAACAACCCAGTGACAGTCACACGTAGGGGTTGGAGGCAGGGACCAAGGCCACACTAACTCAATCTGAAAAGCCCAAGCTGCTCATGATGTTTCAAACTTGACCTCTGTGACACTGCCCTTCGACCTGGCCTCTAACAGTGGCCAAGATAAGGTGTGGGCCAAAGACCAGGCCTACATACATCCAGCCTTGCTGGCCTCAGAGCAGGAAGAGACCTCAGAACACCCCAAGGCTGCCAACTACTTCACTTTCAAGAGCTGCGCATAGCACTACACCCTGAGCCCTATATTTTGAAAGATTTGATACACCATTAATCAAACACATGCGGCACTACCCTCATCATGAATGGTGCCCAGATGACTCCAGACCAAAGGAAAGTGACCCAAAAACTTTGGTAGCAGCAATAATCCCCTAATCAAAGGTAAAGGACTTTTTGAAATTCTGAGGATCCCTTCACAGACTGGAGACTTGGGTCTTCCACATGGGAGGCACCAGAGTCTCAAGTCCATCCACACCAGTGGCCAAGATAACCCAGCCCCTGAGGCTAAGGGCATTGCCCAGCTGAGACTGGCTCTGCCAACAGTGATGAGCAGCAGTAGCAGGGCTCAAAAAGCAGACCTGTTATAGGACTCAGCAAATCAGGACAGCGGGGGCAGGCGTTGGCAGAGGAAGGCCTGTTGTTAGGATTAAACAGCAGAGTTTAGGCCAGGCTCTTGGCTCACGCCTGTGATCCCAACACTTTGGGAGGCTGAGGTGGGAGGATCCCTTGAGGTTGGGAGTTCAAGACCAGCCTGGACAACATGGGAGATCCCATCTCTACAAAAAATGTTTTAAAATATTAGCTGGGTGTGGTGGCGCGTGCTTGTAATCCTAGCTACTGAGGAGGCTGAGGCAGGAGGATCACCTGAGTCCAGGGTTTAAGGTTATAGTGAGCTATGATCATGCCACTGTACTCCAGCCCGGGTGACAGAGTGAAAACCTGTCTCTAAAAGAAAAGATTAAAAAAATATATAAATGGGCCGGGCATGGTGGCTCACGCTTGTAATCCCAGCACTTTGGGAGGCCGAGGCGGGTGGATCACAAGGTCAGGAGTTCAAGACCAGCCTGGCCAATATGGCGAAACCCAGTCTCTACTAAAAATACAAAAATTAGCTGGGCATGGTGGCGCACGCCTGTAGTCCCAGCTGCTCGGGAGGTTGAGGCAGGAGAATCGCTTGAACTCGGGAGGCAGAGGTTGCAGTGAGCCGAGACCGCACCACTGCACTCCAGCCTGGTGACAGAGTAAGACTCCATCTCAAAAAAAAAAAAAAAAATCTGATTTTATACCCAGGCCCCATGGTAGCACACCTGTAGTTCCAGATACTCGGGAGGCTAAGATGGGAGAAGCATTGAGGCAGGAGTTCAAGACCAGCGTGAGCAACATAGTGAGATCCTGTCTTTACAAAAGAATTTTTTAAAACTTAGCCAGGTGTGGTGGCTCACATTTGTAGTACTACCTACCTACGCAGGAGGCTGAGGCAACAGGATCACCTGAGCCCAGGAGTTTGAGATTACAGTGAGCTATGATCACCCCACTGTACTCCAGCCTGGGTGACAGAGTAAGATCCTGTCTCTAAAAGAAGAAAAAAAAAAGCCAAGTTTATAGCCAGGCATGGTGGCACACCTGTAGTCCCAGCTACTCAGGAGGCTGAGATGGGAGGATCCCTTGAGGCTGGAAGTTCAAGAACAGCCTAGGCAACATAGCAAGACCCTGTCTCTAAAAGAAAAGAAAAAAAAAGCCAAGCTCATGTGCTACACAAAGCTGGATGCAGACCCCCAACTCTGACCTTGCCCAGGCTACTGTCTCCTTTGACAACACGAAGATGGGTCTTGTTCTCCCTGAAGGTGCTGTGAGAATGAAATGAAATCAGGCCATGCTTTGGATCTTAGGCTGATATAACAAAAGGTGGTTTGATTTCAGCCTCTGCTTTGAGTCCACAAGGGGAAGGTATGATACCCAAACCACCTAAAAACATTGCAGACCTGAAAGGCCCTTAGGAATCCACCTAGTTCCACAGCCTCACTATACTGGTGAGGACCCAGGTCCAGGGGCCAAACCCCATGCTCAAAGTCACACGGCCAGGACGGAGGACATTATGGTGCAAGAGTGTTGGCTCTCCCTGTGGCTCTGATCCAGTGATTACTGGGACGCTGCCCACCCTCCCTCTTAGGCCTCTAATAACAACCCTTCCTGATCACAGGAACTCTCCGGCCCACCAAAGGCTTTTGCTTACATGACCTCAAGCTTCCCGGACTGTTTGGTTCTCCCGACTCTAGGGACCTGGATACGAGGCTGGTCCACGGGGAGAAATGCAAACTATGAAATCGAACCAACCCGGGTCGCAGTGCCTGCGTGGCCATTTACTGCATTAGGTCAGGCTAAGTTCATTTCTCTGGACCTCAGTATCCTCAACAGTAAAATGAAACTAAATCCTATCCACCGCCTGGGTGCCACCAGGACTTCGTGAGGCAACAGAGGTAACCTCCAACGTTCATAGTTGACATTCAAAACCCTCTACTAAACACCACCAGATGGTGGGGCGCAGTGGCGCACGCCTTTAAGCCTAGCACTTTAGGAGGTCGAGGTGGGCAGATCGCTTGAGCTCCGGAATTCGAGACCAGCCTGGGCAACATGGAGAAACCTCATCTCTACAAAAAATTACCGAGCCTGTGGTCCCAGCTACTTGGGAGGCTGTGGTAGGAGGATCCCTTAAGCCCGGGAAGTCGAGGCTACAGTAAGCTGTGATTCTGCCACTGCCCTCCAGCTTGGGTGAGAGGGACGAGACCCTGTCTCAAAAAAATAAAAATAAACACCATCAGACAATGACAGGCTTATGGCAAGCAACCTAACCTGTCTTCATGGATGATGGGAAGGGACTATATAATCTCCCAGCCCCTTCCTACTCTGACATTGGAGATGCCCCGGCCTCGAATTCAGGGCCATCTCCCCAGGGCGTCCAGAGTGTGGCAGAGAGGCCCCCGGTGGCCCCTCTGCACCGCCCAGCAGGCCAGGCTGCCCTCTGTACCCTCCCGGGCCATTCCCTACCTCCAGGTCGGCGCTGGCCTGGCTCAGGGACGCGGGAGAGCAGGCCTTATGCTCCACCAGGCAGATGTGGCAGATGCACTCGCTGTGCTCGGGGCAGAAAAATTCCCGCAGCCGGTTGTGCTGGGAACATTTGCGGCGCAACAGGTCGCGAACGGGCGACTGCAGCGGGTGGTCCTGGAAGGCGGGGCTGTCGAAGTGCGGCTGCAGGTGCTCCTGACAGAAGGAGGCCATGCACACCAAGCACGTCTTCACGGCGGCCTCCTTCAGGCAGTGGTCGCAGGCCACCGGGGCACCTGGGCTGGGTGCAGAGGCGCGGGCGGGCGGCGTCCAGCCGTCGGCGGGTGTCTCCCGGGCCAGGTCGGCCTGGAGGAACTGCTCCACCACGTTGCACAGCACCGTGTTCTTGTGCAGCTGCGGTCGCGCCTGGTAGACGGCGCGGCACTGCGGGCACAGGTATGGCGCGCCCTGGACTGCCCACGTCTCGTTCAGGCAGGACCCGCAGAAGTTGTGGCCGCACGGAGTGGTGACCGGCTCCTTGAAGGGCTCCAGGCAGATGGAGCACGACAGCTCCTCGGCCAGGGGGCACAGCTCCGCCATGGCGCTCCCAGGGGTCGGGACGCGACTGCTGCACCCGCACTCCGAGGCGGCGGAGGAAACGGAACCTAGCCCGAGAGGGGCAGTCCCTGAAGCCGTCAGGAAGTCACGTGGGGCGCGGCGGGGGGCGGGCGGCGAGGACTGGGCGGGTCTCGCGAGATCCTCCCGGGAAGTCCTGCGGGCACCGCAGTCCCAGTCGCCCACGAGCTGGCGAAGGTCGGCCGCGCTTCGATCCCCGAGAGCTCCCGCGGGCTGGGCGCGGGACGCCGGGCTCGGCCTTAGCCCCCGGGATTTAGAGGCTTCTGGGGGCCGCTCTGCGGATGAGGAAGCTGACGCCTGAGTGCAGAACCCGGGACCCCCGGATTCAGAGCCCAGGTCCAGCCGCGCTTCCGCACAAACCTGCGCCCGGGGCAAGTCCCCTCCTTCCCAGCGCTCATCTGAGACCGGAGGTGTCCCCACCGTCCCCGCGAGCAGCGCTGGTCATATTATGGGCCACCCTTAAAAAAAACAGAAAAAAGGAACTGTTAAACCACAGTGCTTTTTTTCTTCTTCGTTTTTCTTTTATTAATCCTTCCTCTTTCCTCGTCCGGGATTCAGACATGCGGACGTACAATCCCGGAAGCCTGGAGGCCGTAGTCACACACTCAGATTTAAACCTGGTGATTTCTTTCCATTCTACTGATGTATCATGCTTTTATAACAATTCCCATCTCTACTTTCCTGGGATTTGGAGTTACCCAGTTTAACAAAGGCTTTCTCTCTCCTCTCTCTGTCTCTCTCGTTCGCTCGCTCTCTCTGTCGGACACGGACACACACACACACACACACACACACACACACACACACACAAAATATTGGAACTTAAATATTTTTCTCAAAGTTATTGATTTAAACTTATTTCCTTTAATATTTTCTTTTGCTCTGTTTTCCCTCCTCTGGCTTGACTGCAGGACATATGGGTGGACAGGAGAGTAGACGTGTTCAAAAGAGGGGGGATGGTGGCAAAGAGAAAGATGGTGTTTCGGAAGGAGTTAGTTGGAGTTTGCTTTGGGGACAGAGTGAGTAGCAAAATGAGGAAAAGGCAAATGTCTTAGATTACCTTGTAATAGCTACTGTTTATGGCGTACCTTCTGTGTGCTAGGTAAGTCACATGGTTATCTCTTATAATCCTTATAAACCCTGCAAGAATGCCAGTCCATTTTAGGAATGAGAGTCTCAATTTATGCAAAGCAGGACTGGGATTGTAGCTCAGGATCCCTGACCTCCCCATTGTCACTCACTCCTGGTTCCCCTAATTCTTGTTCTGCAGACTCCTTTTCCCCTAAAACCTTTTACCATTTACCTTTTATGGATTCCCTTTCTTTCTTTTCCTTTCTTTTCTTTTCTTTTTTCTTCTCTTCTCCTCTTTTCTGTTTCTTTCTTTCTTTCCTTTCTTTTCTTTCTTTCTTTTCTTGACAAGGTTTTGCTCTGTTGCCTAGGGTGTGGCACTCCTCCCAAGTAGCTGGGAATACAGCCACGTGCCACCACACCCAGCTAATTTTTAAAAACATTGTTTTGTAGAGACAAGGTCTCTCTACGTTGCCTGGGCTCATTTTGAACTTCTGACCTCAAGCAACCTTCCCACCTCAGCCTCCCAAAGTGCCAAAATTACAGGCGTGAGCCACCATGGGCCTGTCCCACATCTTGTTTGCACGGAGAGGAGGAAGACAGAAAGATGAGGGGATAGGAAATGAAAGCTATGCATAGAATGTCATTTCACCAAAAAAAAAAAAAAAAAAAGTTACAGATGAGAAAACTGAGGCTTAGAGAAACTAAATAACTTGTCTAAGAATGGACATTGGCACACGGCCCATCTGCTTTCCGAAGCCAAGAGTTTCCTACCATAAAATACTGCCTCCAAAGGGAGGAGTGGAGCAGTTCCAGGAAACACTGTGAAATCCCCTCTGACCTATTTATCATGGGTGAGGTGGCCTGGTGATTCACGCCAGAATGTGGAATTCACTTTCCAGGCTGATTGGTTTAGAAGGGCTTGTTAGACCAATGAGGATGAATAGGAGGGCCATACTTTATCAAATTCCATGCAGTAGATATTTACTAAGACCTGCTGTGCAATAGGCATGCAACAGACTGAGTGCTAAGTGAGCAAGATGTGAGTCAAACATGGGCCTGCCTTCTAAAACAGGAAGAAGACGACAGCATAAAGCAGTAAAGAGGAATATGGGGAGAAGTCAGGTCCTGCTAGGGGTATGGATTCCTCATCTGGACAGTAAGAATCCCAATAATACCTTCTTCATGGGATGTTGTAGAATAAAAATGAAACACATGAGCCGGTCACGGTGGCTTACATCTGTAATCCCAGCACTTTGGGAGGATGAGGCAGGTGCATCACTTGAGGTCAGGAATTTGAGACCAGCCTGGTCAACATGGTGAAAACTCCGTCTCTACTAAAAATACAAAAATTAGCTAGGCATGGCGGCGGGTGCCTGTAATCCCAGCTACTTGAGAGGCTGAGGCAGGAAAGCAGGAGAATCACTTGAACCTGGGAGGCGGAGGTTCTAGTGAGCGGAGATCGTGGCACTGCACTCCAGCCTGAGCAACAGAGTGAGACTCCACCAAAAAAAAAGAGAGAGAGGAAGGAAGGAAGAAGGAAGGAAGGAAGGTAGGAAGGAAGGAAGGACAGACACACGTAAATCAAAGCAATTTTATTTAATTTTGAGACGGAGTCTCGCTCCGTCTTGCCCAGGCTGGAGTGCGGTGGCGCCGTCTCGGCTCACTGCAACCTCCGCCTCCTGGGTCCAAGTGATTCTCCTGCCTCAGCATCCAGAGTAGCTGGGATTATAGGCACACACCACCATGCCCGGCTAATTTTTATATTTTTAATAGAGATGGGATTTCATCATGTTAGCCAGGCTGATCTCGAACTCCTGACCTCAGGACCTGCCCACCTTGGCCTCCCAAAGTGCTGGGATTACAGGCATGAGCCACCGTGCCCAGCTGTGCCCGGCCTTGTTTCTTTTGTGTTTTTTGTTTTGTTTTGTTTAAACACACATAAATTACAGTAATACAGGCAGGACTGGGGCATCATGAATGTTAATCCTTAAATGGGCTTTGGAGGTCCAGGGACTGTCCCCAGGGCTGGAGGGTGCGTTTATCATCAGTAACCACAGTAGAACAATGTTGTCGAGTCAAATATGACCCAGCTAGTCAAAAGGGAGCTATATGGCCTAATCCAGCAGATGGCTGGCTATCTTAATCAGATTCTCACTCTGCATCTGTAGGCTGGGAAAATGAGGTGGAGTAATAAACTTTATTTGTCTGCAAATATAATCTGCCAATTATTTCTACCAATGACAATTCATAGAATTTAAGGTCAGATTGTGGCTGTGGTTCTAACACCCGGTGCTCCAATCCTCAATGCTTTATGAAGGACATCTGTTCTTTTTCTCATTTGAAAGATGATCAGAGAAGTCTAAATGACCTACGATCACACAAACGGCCAGAGACAAAGTCCTAGGATCATCATTCCTGAGATATGGAAAAGACTATGGTGCCTATGTCCCCACATGATGAAATTTTAAAACTAGCACACAAACAAAAATCTATTCTTCACCATAAAATAAGTGTAAAGAGTTCTAACAAAGTTTCTGTCTTTTCCATAATAGCTATGATCATTTTGTTGTTGAGGTACTCTCCTTTATTTTATCAATACTTTTCTAAACAACAATGATCATAGTTTTTTTCTTTCTTGATTTGGCCAATATGGTGAATTATACAAATGAAACATCAAACCAACCATGTATTCCTGAAATAAACCCCTTGGTCATGATGCATTATTGTTTTATAAATTGCTGGATTTGATTTGTTGGTATTTTGTTAAGGGTGTTTACATCTGTGTGCATGAGGGATGGTAGTCTAAAATTTTCTTGTAATATCTTTGTCAGGATTTGCTCTCAAGGTCATGCTGTCTTCATCAAAATGAATTGAGAACTGTTCTTTCCTTTATTTTCTGAGCTTGTGTAAAATTGGCATTATTTCTTAAATGTTTGATAGAATTCATGGATTCTGAACCTCTTGGGCTTGAACTGGTCTTCTTTGTCTTTTTACTCTGCCTTCTAGGAAATTTCCTTAACTTTCTCTTCTATTAAAGCTATCCCGGGGCACATGACGTCAGGACCTCCTGAGGCTGAGTCACAGTCATGTGTCCTTTAAAAAAATAAAAAAATAAAAAAATAAAAACTATCTTGGCCTGGAATTTTCTTCACAAGAAGGTTTTAAATTACTAATTCAGTTTTTTTTAACTGTTATAGGAATATTCAGAATTTTTGTTTCTTCTTTTGTTTATTTTTATTTATTGTTTACCTTCCTGTCTGAGTGACTTTTATTTCTTCTTGTGTCAGTTTTTGGTAAGTTGTATTTTTCAAGGAATTTGTTCATTTTCTTTAATGAATTTATGGCCAAAAGATTGTAATATTGCCATATTATTATTCCTTTATTTTTTTTAAATCTGGCTCATTACTGACAGACCTTTTCCATTATTTTATATTTTACATTATATTTTGTATTGAGATATTATTCATATATGATAAAATTCATATTTTTAAGTGTACAATTTAATGTGTTTTAGTATGTTCAAAAGGTTGTACAACCATCACTACTATCTAATTCTAGAACATTTTGTTTATCTGCTCATCACAATGGACATTTGGGTTGTTTGCACTTTTTGACTATTATAAATAATAACTGCTATGAACATTTCTGGTTTTGTATGAACATGTGTTCTCCGTTCTCATGGGGATATATACCTACGTGGAAATGCTATGTCATGTGGTAATTGTGTGTGTTACATTTCCAGGAACTGCCAACTGTTTTCCAAAGCCAGTGTACTATTTTATAATCTCACTAGCAGTATATGAGGGTTCCAGTTTTGCAACATTTGTTATTGTCCATCTTTTTTAGTATAGTTCTCCTAGTGGATGTGAAGTGTTACATCATTGTAGTTATGATTAGCATTTTCCAATGACAATGACTAATGATGTTGAGCAACCTTTCATGTGTATGTTGGGCATTTGTATATCTTCTTTGGAAAAAACGTCTACTGGAATCCTGTGCCTTTTCTTTTTTTGAGACAAGGTCTTGCTCTGTTGCCCGGGCTGGAGTGCAGTGGTGTGATCACAGCTCACTACAGCCTCAACTTCCTGGGCTCAACCTCCCAAGTAGCTGGGACCACAAGTACTTGCCAACACATCCATCTAATGTTTTAGTTTTTTATAGAGACAGGGTCTCACTATGTTGCCCAGGGTGGTCTCAAACTCCTGCCTCAAGCAATCCTCCTGCGTCAGCCCCCCAAAGTGTTGGGATTACAGGCATGAGCCACCACACCTGGCCTCTTCTATGAGATTTATAGTTTAGCTCTTCCATTTAGGTCTTTGATCCATTTGGAATTAATTTTTATATATGGTGTGGGGTAGGGGTCCAATTTCATTCCTTTACATCTAGTTATACAAACACCATTTGTTGAAAAGGCTATACTCTCCCCAGTCGAAATATCTTGGCAACCTGGCTGAAACGAATTCTCCCTAAATGCATGGGCTTATTTCTGGACTCTCAATTCTATTCAGTCTGTCTCTTCTTATGCCAGCACCACAGGCTTGATTACTGTATCTTTGTGATAAATTTTGAAATCAGGAAATGTGAGTCTTTCAATTTTGCTCTTCTCTCTCAAGATTGTTTTAGCTATTCTGGGTCTCTTGAATTTAAACATCAGCTCTTCAATATCTGCTAAAATTCCAGCTCAGATTTTAATGGGGATTGTGTTGAATATGCAGATCAATTTGAGGAGTCATTTGGAGTATTGCCATCTTAACAATATTAAGTCTTCAGAGTTATGTACATGCGATGTCTTCCCATTTATTTAGTTCTCTCATTTCTTTCAACAAGTTTTTTTAATTTGCAGTGTACAATTCTTGCACTTAGTTTGTTAAATTTGTTCCTAAGTATTATAATTTTTTGATTCTATTGTAAATAGAATTGTTTTCTTTTTTGTTTATTTGTTTGAGATGGAGTTTCACTCTTGTCGCCCAGGCTGGAGTGCAATGGCGCAATCTTGGCTCACCACAACCTCCGCCTCCCGGGTTCAAGTGATTCTCCTGCCTTAACCTTCCCGAGTAGCTGGGATTACAGGCACACGCCACCACGTGCAGCTAATTTTGTATTTTTTTATTTTATTTTATTTTTTTAGTAGAGATGGGGTTTCTCCACGTTGGTCAGGTTGGTCTCGAACTCCTGACCTCAGATGATACACCTGCCTCAGCCTCCCAAAGTGCTGGGATTACAGGCGTGGGCCACCACCCCTGGTCGGAATTGTTTTCTTAATTCATTTTCAGAGTGTTCACTGCTATTGCATAGAAATATAATTGAGTTTTGTATATTGAGCTTGTATCCTGCAACTTTGCTGGACTAGTTTATTACCTATAATAGTTTTTATGTGTTAATTCGTTAGGATTTTCTATCTACAAGATTATGTCATCTGTAAGCAGAAGTAGTTTTACTTCTTCCTTTCCAATATTTTACTTTTTAATTTATTTGCAACTTGTAATTTTTATTTTTATTTCCTTTTTGGTCAGTTGTTCTGGCTAGAATCTCCAGTACAATGCTGAACATAAATGGCAATAGGAAACATCCTTGTCTTATTCTTCACCTTAGAAAAAAATTTTTTAGTCTTTCACCACTGAGTATGATGTTAGCTATGGGTTTTTTATAGATGCCCTTTATTAGGTTGAAGAAATTTTCTGCTCCTAAATTGCAGAGTATATTTATCATTAAAGTGTGTTGGATTTTGTCAAATGCTTCTTCTGAATCTATTTAGATAATTATGAGTTTTTACTCTTTTATTAATATGGTGTAATTGTACTGATTTTCATATGTTGAAAAAACTTCGCACTCCTGAGGTAAATCCCACTTGGTCATAGTGTATAATGGTGTGTATTATGGAAAAAAATGCTTTTTATATATTGCTGAATTTGGTTTGCTAGTATTTTGTAGAGAATTTTTGTGTCTATATTCATAAGGGATATGATTCTGTGATTTTTTCTTGTGATGTCTTTGGCTAATACTGGCCTCAAGGAATGAAGTGGGAAATGTTCTCTCTCCTTTTATTTCTTGGGAGAGTTTGTGATGGATTGATGTTAATTCTCTTTAAATGTCTCCATAATTCACCAATAAAGCTGTCTGGTCCTGGGCTTTTCTTTCAGGGAAGAGTTTTGATTACTAATTCAATCTCTTTACCTGTTGTAGGCCTATTCGAGTTTTCTTTTCTTCTTAAGTTGGTTTTGGTAATTTGAGTTTCCAGGAATGTGCCCATTTAATCTAGGTTATCTAATTTGTTGGTATGCAATTATTCACAGTATTCCTTTATAATATTTTTTTCTTTCTGTAAAGTCAATAGTAATATCCTGATTTTTATTTTTTTTTTTTTTTTTTTTTTTTTTTTTTTTTTTAAAGACGGAGTTTTGCTCTTGTCACCCAGGCTGTAGTGGAAGGGAAGGATAAGAAATAAGACTTTTCAGTATACCTTCTGAGTAAAACCTCAATGGTTTTATCATCCATTTTTTTCTTTCCTAAATCAGATATTACTGCAATTATAAAATGTAGATTTTTCCTTTTGAACCATATTAATGTTTAATATATTCCAAAAATAAAATCAACAAGGATGAGTGGTGGGAAGTACAATGGAATACAATAGGAATACATAAATTTAATTGACTATTACACCAATAACTTTACCACAGAAAGAGAAAGAGAAAAAAGATACAAGAGAAAAAGATTTTTTTTTTTT
Source organism: Hylobates moloch (assembly GCF_009828535.3). Classification (NCBI taxonomy): domain Eukaryota; kingdom Metazoa; phylum Chordata; class Mammalia; order Primates; family Hylobatidae; genus Hylobates; species Hylobates moloch. The sequence continues at coordinate 3,453,603 of NW_026652285.1, forward strand.
AGACGGAGTGTCACTCTGTCACCCAGGCTGCAGTACAGTGGCGTGGTCTCGGCTCACTGCAACCTCCGCCTCCCAGGTTAAAGTGATTCTCCTGCCTCAGCCTCCAAAGTAGCTGGGACTACAGGTGCCCGCCACCACGCCTGGCTAATTTTTGTATTTTTAGTACAGACGGGGTTTCACCATGTTGGCCAGGCTGGTTTCGAACTCCTGACCTCATGATCTGCCCACCTTGGCCTCCCAAAGTGCTGGGATTACAGGCGTGAGCCACTGCGCCCAGTGAGAAAAAGATACTTAAGTAATTTTAGACTGCACACCTTTAGTGGCCTATATGTAAGCACACAAAAAATTGCAAAGAAATATTAAATCAAACAGTAGGTTTGTAGCTGGAAATACTATTGGTATTATAATTTTCATTATGCATATATTGTACAACTGAACAAATGACTGCATTTATTTATGTTGTTACCAGAGTTCTCACTGTAGAAAAAAAGGATATCCAAATAGGAACTGAAAGAAGAATGTGGTCAGGCGCAGTGGCTCACGCTTGTAATCCCAGCACTTTGGGAGGCCGAGGCGGGTGGATCACAAGGTCAGGAGTTCAAGACCAGCCTGGCCAAGATTATGAAATCCCGTGTCTACTAAAAATACAAAAATTTGCTGGGCATGGTGGCAGGCATCTGTAATCCCAGCTACTCAGGAGGCGGAGGCAGAGACTTGCTTGAACCCAGGAGGTGGAGTCTGCAGTGATCCGAGATTGCACCACTGCACTCCAGCCTGGGGGACAGATCGAGACTCCGTCTCAAAAATAAAAAAATAAAAATAAAGGAGAAGAACGCTATGGAATTCGACTAGAATTAGGGCTAATAATATGAAGCACTTTGGGAAGCCAAGGCAGGTGGATCACCATGTTGGCCAGGGGTTTGAGACAAGCCTGCCCAACATGGTGAAACCTCATCTTTACTAAAAATACAAGAATTAGCCAGGTATGGTGGTGAGCACCTGTACTCCCAGTTACTCCAGAGGCTGAGGCACGAGAATCACTGGAACCCGGTAAGCAGAGGTTGCAGTGAGCTGTGGCAGCCTGGTGTCCAAGGCTGTGGTGAGCCATGATCATGCTACTGCACTCAAGCCTGGGCAACAGAGGAAGACCCTGTCTCAAAAAAGAAAAAAAAAAAAAGGGCCAGGTGCAGTGGCTCACACCTGTAATCCCAGCATTTTAGGAGGCTGAGGCGGGCAGATCATGAGGTCAGGATTTCAAGACCAGCCTGGCCAACATAGGGAAATCCCATCTCTACTAAAAATACAAAAATCAGCCGAGTGTGGTGGCACATACCTGTAATCCCAGCTACTCAGGAGGTTGAGGCCGGAGAATTGCTTGAACCTGGGAGGCGGAGGTTGCAGTGAGCCAAGATCGCATCATTGCACTCCAGCCTGGGCAACAGAATGAATCTCCATCTCAAAAAAAAAAAAAAAATTTAAAAAGGGAGTATAGGGCCAGGCACGGTGGCTCATGCCTGTAATCCCAGCACTTTGGGAGGCCGAGGTGGCTGGATCACGGGGTCAAGAGATCGAGACCATCCTGGCCAACATGGTGAGACCCCATCTCCACTAAAAATACAAAAAATTAGCTGGACACAGTGGCGAATGCCTGTAGTCCCAGCTACTCTGGAGGCTGAGACAGGAGGATCACCTGAACCTGGGAGGCGGGAGTTGCAGTGAGCTGAGATCATACCACTGCACTCCAGCCTAGTGACAAAGTGAGACTTTGTCTCAAAAAAAAAAAAAAAATAGGAGTATAAAAAAATCTTTACAGAAGAATGACAATATAGAAAAAATACAGAAAAGGCAGGGCGTGGTGGCTCACGCTTGTAATCCCAGCACTTTGGGAGGCTGAGGCGGGAGAATCACGAGGTAAGGAGATCGAGACCACAGTGAAACCCCGTCTCTACTAAAAATACAAAAAAAATTAGCCGGGCGTGGTGGCGGGCGCCTGTAGTCCCAGCTACTCGGAGAGGCTGAGGTAGGAGAATGGCGTGAACCCGGGAGGCGGAGCTTGCAGTGAGTCGAGATTGCGCCACTGCACTCCAGCCTGGGCGACAGAGCGAGACTCAGTCTCAAAAAAAAAAAAAAAAAAAAATACAGAAAAAATAGAAAAGTCTCCATTTTCTAATCACTATAGTAATATTTGATTTGGGCAAGAAGCAATCCAGATGAAAGCATCAAGTAAAGATTATTATGGGACAGAATATTCACACTGTTTCTATCATTCCATAGATCACTTGTTAATTACAAAAGGAAAAAGAGGCCAGGAACGGAGGCTCACGTCTGTAATCCCAACACTTTGGGAGGCCGAGGAGGGCGGATCACCTTAGGTCAGGAGTTTGAGACCAGCCTGGCCGACATGGCAAAACCCCATCTCTATTACAATTACAAAAATTAGGCAGGTGTGGTAGCAGTCACCTGTAATCCCAGCTACTTGGGGGGCTGAGGCAGGAGAATCGCTTGAACCCAGGAGGTGGAGGTTGCAGTCAGCCAAGATTGCACCACTGCATTCCAGCCTGGGCGACAGAGTGAGACTCATTCTCAAAAAAAATAAAAAAACGCTCTTATTCTTAGCAGACATATAGAACAAATTAGGGGT
>NW_026652285.1:3456343-3467624 GCF_009828535.3 Hylobates moloch
ATTTCTGAGGGCTCTGTTCTGTTCCATTGATCTATATCTCTGTTGTGGTACCAGTACCATGCTGTTTTGGTTACTGTAGCCTTGTAGTATAGTTTGAAGTCAGGTAGCATGATGCCTCCAGCTTTGTTCTTTTGGCTTAGGATTGACTTGGCGATGCGGGCTCTTTTTTGGTTCCATATGAACTTTAAAGTAGTTTTTTCCAATTCTGTGAAGAAAGTCATTGGTAGCTTGATGGGGATGGCATTGAATCTATAAATTACCTTGGGCAGTATGGCCATTTTCATGATATTGATTCTTCCAACCCATGAGCATGGAATGTTCTTCCATTTGTTTGTGTCCTCTTTTATTTCATTGAGCAGTGGTTTGTAGTTCTCCTTGAAGAGGTCCTTCACATCCCTTGTAAGTTGGATTCCTAGGTATTTTATTCTCTTTGAAGCAATTGTGAATGGGAGTTCACTCATGATTTGGCTCTCTGTTTGTCTGTGATTGGTGTACAAGAATGCTTGTGATTTTTGTACATTGATTTTGTATCCTGAGACTTTGCTGAAGTTGTTTATCAGCTTAAGGAGATTTTGGGCTGAGACAATGGGGTTTTCTAGATATACAATCATGTCATCTGCAAACAGTGACAATTTGACTTCCTCTTTTCCTAACTGAATACCCTTTATTTCCTTCTCCTGCTTGATTGCCCTGGCCAGAAATTCCAACAGTATGTTGAATAGGAGTGGTGAGAGAGGGCATCCCTGTCTTGTGCCAGTTTTCAGAGGGAATGCTTCCAGTTTTTGCCCATTCGGTATGACATTGGCTGTGGCTTTGTCATAGATAGCTCTTATTATTTTGAGATACGTCCCATCAATACCTAATTTATTGAGAGTTTTTAGCATGAAGGGTTGTTGAATTTTGTCAAAGGCCTTTTCTGCATCTATTGAGATAATCAGGTGGTTTTTGTCTTTGGTTCTGTTTATATGCTGGATTACATTTATTGATTTGCATATGTTGAACCAGCCTTGCATCCCAGGGATGAAGCCCACTTGATCATGGTGGATAAGCTTTTTGATGTGCTGCTGAATTTGGTTTGCCAGTATTTTATTGAGGATTTTTGCATTAATGTTCATCAAGGATATTGGTCTGAAATTCTCTTTTTGGTTGTGTCTCTGCCAGGCTTTGGTATCAGGGTGATGCTGGCCTCATAAAATGTGTTAGGGAGGATTCCCTCTTTTTCTATCGATTGGAATAGTTTCAGAAGGAATGGTACCAGTTCCTCCTTGTACCCTCTGGTAGAATTCGGCTGTGAATCCATCAGGTCCTGGACTCTTTTTGGTTGGTAAGCTATTGATTATTGCTACAATTTCAGAGCCTGTTATTGGTCTATTCAGAGATTCAACTTCTTCCTGGTTTAATCTTGAGAGGGTGTATTTGTCGAGAAAGGTATCCATTTCTTCTAGATTTTCTAGTTTATTTGTGTAGAGGTGTTTGTAGTACTCTCTGCTGGTAGATTGTATTTCTGTGGGATCGGTGGTGATATCCCCTTTTTCATTTTTTATTGCATCTATTTGATTCTTCTCTCTTTTCCTCTTTATTAGTCTTGCTAGTGGTCTATCAATTTTGTTGATCTTTTCAGAAAACCAGCTCCTGGATTCATTAATTTTTTGAAGGGTTTTTTGTGTCTCTATTTCCTTCAGTTCTCTCTGATTTTAGTTATTTCTTGCCTTCTGCTAGCTTTTGAATGTGTTTGCTCTTTTCTAGTTCTTTTAATTGTGATGTTAGGGTGTCAATTTTGGATCTTTCCTGCTTTCTCTTGTGGGCATTTAGTGCTATAAATTTCCCTCTTCACACTGCTTTGAATGTGTCCCAGAGATTCTGGTATGTTGTGTCTTTGTTTTCATTGGTTTCAAAGAACATCTTTATTTCTGCCTTCATTTTGTTATGTGCCCAGTAGTCATTCAGGAGTAGGTTGTTCAGTTTCCATGTAGTTGAGCAGTTTTGAGTGAGTTTCTTAATCCTGAGTTCTAGTTTGATTGCACTGTGGTCTGAGAGACAGTTTGTTATAATTTCTGTTCTTTTACATTTGCTGAGGAGAGCTTTACTTCCAACTATGTGGTCAATTTTGGAATAGGTGTGGTGTGGTGCTGAAAAAATGTATATTCTGTTGACTTGGGGTGGAGAGTTCTGTAGATGTCTATTAGGTCCACTTGGTGCAGAGCTGAGTTCAATTCCTGGGTATCCTTGTTAACTTTCTGTCTTGTTCATCTGTCTAATGTTGACAGTGGGGTGTTAAAATCTCCATTATTATTGTATGGGAGTCTAAGTCTCTTTGTAGGTCACTCAGGACTTGCTTTATGAATCTGGGTGCTCCTGTATTGGGTGCATATATATTTAGGATAGTTAGCTCTTCTTGTTGAATTGATCCCTTTACCATTATGTAATGGCCTTCTTTGTCTCTTTTGATCTTTGTTGGTTTAAAGTCTATTTTATCAGAGACTAGGATTGCAACCCCTGCCTTTTTTTGTTTTCCATTTGCTTGGTAGATCTTCCTCCATCCCTTTATTTTGAGTCTATTTGTGTCTCTGCACATGAGATGGGTTTCCTGAATACAGCACACTGATGGGTCTTGACTCCTTATCCAATTTGCCAGTCTGTGTCTTTTAATTAGAGCATTTAGCCCGTTTACATTCAAAGTTAATATTGTTATGTGTGAATCTGATCCTGTCATTATGATGTTAGCTGGTTATTTAGCTGGCTATGTTAGCTGGTTAGTTGATGCAGTTTCTTCCTAGCCTTGATGGTCTTTACAATTTGGCATGTTTTTGCAGTGTCTGGTACCAGTTGTTCCTTTCCATGTTTAGTGCTTCCTTCAGGAGCTCTTTTAGGGCAGGCCTGGTGGTGACAAAATCTCTCAGCATTTGTCTGTAAAGTATTTTATTTCTCCTTCACTTATGAAGCTTAGTTTGGCTGGATATGAAATTCTGGGTTGAAAATTCTTTTCTTTAAGAATGTTGAATATTGGCCCCCACTCTCTTCTGGCTTGTAGAGTTTCTGCTGAGAGATCAGCTGTTAGTCTGATGGGCTTCCCTTTCTGAGTAACCCGACCTTTCTCTCTGGCCACACTTAACATTTTTTCCTTCATTTCAACTTTGGTGAATCTGACAATTATGTGTCTTGGGGTTGCTCTTCTTGAGTAGTATCTTTGTGGCATTCTCTGTATTTCCTGAATCTGAATGTTGGCCTGTCTTGCTAGATTGGGGAAGTTCTCCTGGATAATATCTTGCAGAGTGTTTTCCAACTTGGTTCCATTCTCCCTGTCACTTTCAGGTACACCAATCAGACGTAGGTTTGGTCTTTTCACATAGTCCCATATTTCTTGGAGGTTTTGTTCATTTCTTTTTATTCTTTTTTCTCTAAACTTCCCTTCTCGCTTCATTTCATTGATTTCATTTTCCATCACTGATACCCTTTCTTCCAGTTGATCGCATTGGCTGCTGAGGCTTCTCTATTCTTCACGTAGTTCTGGAAACTTGGCTTTCAGCTCCATCAGCTCTTTTAAGCAGTTCTCTGCATTGGTCATTTTAGTTATACATTCATCTAATTTTTTTTCAAAGTTTTTAACTTCTTTGCCATTGGTTTGAATTTCCTCCTGTAGCTCGGAGTAGTTTGATCGTCTGAAGCCTTCTTCTCTCAACTCGTCAAAGTCATTCTCCGTCCAGCTTTGTTCCGTTGCTGGTGAGGAACTGCGTTCCTTTGGAGGAGGAGAGGTGCTCTGCTTTTTAGAGTTTCCAGTTTTTCTGCTCTGTTTTCTCCCCATCTTTGTAGTTTTTTCTACTTTTGGTCTTTGATGATGGTGATGTACAGATGTGTTTTTGGTGTGGGTGTCCTTTCTGTTTGTTAGTTTTCCTTCTAACAGACAGGACCCTCAGCTGCAGATCTGTTGGAGTTTGCTAGAGGTCCACTCCAGACCCTGTTTGCCTGGGTGTCAGCAGCGGTGGCTGCAGAAGAGCGGATTTTCATGAACCGCAAATTCAGCTGTCTGATCGTTCCTCTGGAAGTTTTGTCTCAGAGGAGTACCTGGCCAAATGAGGTGTCAGTCTGTCCCTACTGGGGGGTGCCTCCCAGTTAGGCTGCTCAGGTCCCTGACCCACTTTAGGAGGTAGTCTGCCCGTTCTCAGACCTCCAGCTGCGTGCTGGGAGAACCACTACCCTCTTCAAAGCTGTCAGACAGGGACATTTAAGTCTGCAGAGATTACTGCTGACTTTTTGTTTGTCTGTGCCCTGCCCCCAGAGGTGGAGCCTACAGAGGCAGGCAGGCCTCCTTGAGCTGTGGTGGGCTCCACCCAGTTCGAGCTTCCTGGCTGCTTCGTTTACCTAAGCAAGCCTGGGCAATGGCGGGCACCCCTCCCCTAGCCTCGCTGCCACCTTGCAGTTTGATCTCAGACTGCTGTGCTAGCAATCAGTGAGACTCCGTGGGCGCAGGACCCTCCTAGCCAGGTGCAGCACACAATCTCCTGGTGTGCCGTTTTGCAAGCCCGTTGGAAAAGCGCAGTATTAGGGTGGGAGTGATCCGATTTTCCAGGTGCCGTCTGTCACCCCTTTCTTTGACTAGGAAAGGGAACTCCCTGACCCCTAGTGCTTCCCAAGTGAGACAATGCCTCACCCTACTTCGGCTCAGCTCGCGCATGGTGTGCTAAACCGACTGTTCTGCACCCACTGTTTGGCACTCCCTAGTGAGATGAACCCGGTACCTCAGATGGAAATGCAGAAATCACCCATCTTCTGCATCGCTCATGCTGGGAGCTGTAGACCAGAGCTGTTCCTATTTGGCCATCTTGGCTCCACCCCCTCATAGTGTATCTTAATGGTGTTCTCTGTATTTCCTGAATGTGCATGTTGGCCTGTCTTGTTAGATTGGGGAAGTTCTCCTGGATAATATCCTGAAATGTGTTTTCCAGCTTGTTTCCATTCTTCCATTCTTCCCATTTCCTTGTACTCCAATCAATCATAGGTTTGGTCTTTTTATGAAATCTCTTATTTCTTGGTGGCTTTGTTCATTCCTTTTCATTCCTTTTTTCTCTAGTCTTGTCTGTATGCCTTATTTCAGCAAGGTGGTCTTTAAAACTCTGATATCCTTTCTTCTGCTTGGTCGATTTGGCTATTGATACTTGTGTATGCTTCACAAAGTTCTTGTGCAGTTTTTCAGCTTCATCAGGTCATTTATGTTCCTCTCTAAACTGGTTATTGTAGTTAGCAGTTCCTCTAAACTTTTATCAAGGTTCTTAGCTTCTTTGCATTGGGTTAGAACATGCTCCTTTAGCTCAGCATGGTTTTTTATTACTCGTCTTCTGAAACCTACTTCTGTCAATTCATCCATCTCATTCTCCATCCAATTCTATGCCCTTGCTGAAGAGATATCGCGATCATTTAGAGGAGAAAAGGCACTCTGGCCTTTTGAGTTTTCAGCATTTTTTCGTTGATTCTTTCTCATCTTCATGAGTTAGTTTAGTTTCGATCTTTGAGGCTGCTGATCCCTGGATAGAGATTTGTGGGTGATTTTGTTGTTTTTGATGATGCTGTTGTTGCTTTCTGTTTACTTTTCTTTCAATGGCCAGACCCCTCTTCTGTAGGGCTTCTGCAGTTTGTTGGGGGTTCACTTCAGGCCCTATTGATCTGGTTCACTCCCATAGCTGGAGATGTCATTCAAGGAGGCTGGAGAACAGCAAAGATGGGTGCATGCTCCTTCTTCTGGGATCTCTGACCAACCTGATGCCAGTAGAATCACTTCTGTATAAGATGTCTGACAACCTCTGTTGGAGGGTCTCACCCTGTTGGGTGGCATAAGGAGTAGGACCCACTTAATGAAGCATTTTGTCCCTTGGTGGAAGGGGTGTGCTGCGCTGGGGGAAAACCCACTCGTCTGGGCTGCCCAGATTCCTCTGGACTAACAGGAGGAAAGGCTAAGTGTGCTGGTCTTCAGAGACTGTGGCCACCACTCCCCCTAGGGGCTCAGGCCCAGGGAGATCTGGGTTCTGTCCCTGAGCCTCTGGCTGGAGTTATCGGAGTCCCTGCAGGGAAGCCCTGCCCAGTGAGGTAGGATGAGCCAGGGTCAGGCCTGAAGAGGCACTCTGGCCACAGTCTGCCACCGCTGGTATGTTGGGGCTGTGGGGACACATCTTGAGACCAAGCTGTCCAGCCCCCCTGGCTCCAGCAGGGGAAAAGCACAGCCTGGAGCTATAGCGATAGATGCCACCTTACCCCACCCAGGCAGCTTAGCATGTTAGGCAGTTGTGACTCCCAGTACTGGCTGCTGCCTCTCCCCTAAGGAGCTCAAATGGCTTAGACAGCAGGCAGCTGCAGCTGTGGTGCTGGTCACCCCTCCCCCCAGGAGCTAAGTAGGCTTAAGCAGATTCCAGCTGAGAGGATGTTGAGACTCTGTGCGCCTCCCGGGGTTGGGATGCTAGGCTCCAGTGGTGTGGATTCACGAATAGGATCTTCCAATCTGTGGGTTGCACAATTCTGTGGAAAAAGCATAGTTTCCCCACCTAGGTAGCACATTCGCTCACCACCTTCCTTGGCGGGGTGGGGGGGGCTCCCCTGCCCGTGGGACTCTCAGGTGAGTCACTGCACCACACTGTTCTTCCTCTCTGGATCACACCAGCTGCCTAGTCAGTTCTGATGACAGAACCTGGATGCCTTCACTGGTGCTAAAGGATCCTCATGCTTATTATGGTTCTTTTCAATGGGAGCCTCAGATTGCCGCTGTTTCTAGTCAACCATCTTGGCCCTGCACCTCATTGTCTTATCTATGCTATTGCTTCCAACTTTTCTTCTGAAGCTTCTTCACCTCTCTCAGCCTTCACAGAATTGGAGTTAGGGCCTTGCTCTAGACAAGGCTTTGGCCTAAGGGAATGTTGTTACTGGTTTTATCTTCTATTCAGATGAGTATGACTTTCTCCATATCAGCAGTAAGGCTGTTTGGCATTCTTACCATTCATGTGCTCATAGGAGTAACACTTTTTATCTCCTTTAAGAACTTTTCTTTTGCATTCACAACTTGTCTTGCAGCTTGGCACAAGAACTTAGTTTTTGGCCTATCTCAGCCTCTGACATGCCTTTCTCACTAAGTTTAATCATTTCTAGCTTCTGATTTAAAGTGAGAAAATTGCCATTCTTCCTTTATTTGAACACTTAGAGGCTGTTTTGGGGTTATTAATTGGCCTAATTTCAATATTGTTGTGTCTCAGGGAATAAGAAGGCCCAAAGAGAGGAAGAGAGATGGGGGAATGGTTGGTGGAGCAGTCAGAACACATACATTTGCCATTTAAGTTATCTGTCTCATATAGTCATGGTTCATGGCACCCCAAAACAATTACAATAGAAACATCACAGATCAGATTGTAGGTCACCATAACAGATACAGTAATAACGAAAAAGTTTGAAATATTCTGAGAGTTACTAAAATGTGGCACAGAGACAAAGAGAGCACATGCTATTTTAAAAACGGCCCCAATAGACTTACTCACTGCAGAATTGCCACAAGCCTTCAATTTATAGAAAATAAAATATCTGCAAAGCTCAATAAAGTGAAGCAACAAGATAAGGTATGCCTGTGCCTATGACCACACCTTAATGACATACCAACAGGTTAGAGCTAGAACAAAGGCCAGAACAGCAACAACAAGGGATTACCTGAGACACTGGAGGTGGCTCAGTGGCCTCTTCTGATCTGTTTTGGCTTAGAGTCCTGTGATAGCTTTTAGATCACCCATGCATGGTGCTACACAAAACACTTAGATCACAGCCCATTCCTGGTAGTGCTCAAAGGCAAGTTCCTAAAGGAAGAAGGCTTGGAGAAGTATCACCATTGGGGAAGTCATTGTACACTTATAAGAGAAAGAAGAACCCAAGCTGAACCCCCACCTCTGTTCAGTGCTCGGTACCTGTGCTGTCTAATATGCTAGCCATTAGCCACAGTTGGCTACTGAGCATTTGTAATGTGGCCAGTCCAAATTGAGATGTGCTATAAGTGTGCATATACATACCAGAATTCAATAACTTAGTATAAAAAAGTAGACTATCTGAATAGATTTGCATTGATTGCATATTGAGGCAAAACTATTTTACATATAGTGGATTAGATAAAATATATTATTAAAATTAATTTTACCTGTTTCTTTTTACTTTTGAAAAAATTGTGGTGAAATATGCATAACATGACGTGTATCATCTTAACCATTTTTAGGTTAAGGTTCAATAGTGTTAAGTATATTCACATTGCTGTGCAAACAATCTCCAGGACTGTTTTCTTCTTACAAACTCTGTACCCATTAAACAACTTCTTGCCCTCCCCATAGCCCCTGGAAACCACCATTCTACTTTCTTGCTCTGAATTTCACTACTCTACATGCCTCATATGAGTGGAATCATACTGTCTTTTTGTAATTGGCTTATTTCACTTCATAACATTGTCAAGGTTCATCCACGTTGTAACGTGTCAAAAAGTTTCCTTCCTAGGCCAGGTGTGGTGGCTCACACCTGTAATCCCAGCACTTTGGGAGGCCAAGGCAGGCAGATCACATGAGGTCAGGAGATCAAGACCATCCTGGCTAACACAGTGAAACTCCATCTCTACTAAAAACACAAGAAAATTAGCCAGGTGGTGAGTGCCTGTAGTCCCGGCCACTCAGGAGGCTGAGGCAGGAGAATCACTAGAACCTGGGAGGCGGAGGTTGCAGTGAGCCGAGATTGCACCACTGCACTCCAGCCTGGGCAACAGAGTGAGACTCCATCTAAAAAAAAAAGTTTCCTTCCTTTTTAAGTCTGAATAGTACTCCATTATATATATACCACATTTTGTTTATCCATTTATCCATCTGTGGACACTTGGACTGCTTCCACCTCTTTTTCCTTTCTTGACTGTGTTTATTACAATATTTTAAATTACATCAGTGCTTCATATTTGTGGTTTACATTATATCTCTGTTGAACAGTGCTGCTCTGAACTTTTCTGCATTCCTTGATGCCTCCTTTATCTCATGGCCTCTCTTTCTCACTCCCATACATGAAGACTCAACTACCCTTCACCAGGTGTTAGTTTGGCCTCTCTCCTTCCCCTTCCCTAAGACCTAAGCCAAGAATCTCAGCTCTGATCAACCACTAAGATTATAAGGATCTATGAAAGGCTGTCACATTTAGCTAAGTGTTTTTGTAATTAGATGAAAACTGTGACATTTCTCAAGAGGAATTTTACCTTTTTTTCCTTAATACATAAGTAGAAGTCCCAATAAATTGGGACTGAGAAGGAAAAGCTTTTGAAGTAATTTGATTTTTTAAAAAGTCAACAGCTTTACTCAGCTTACCAGCTGCGAGTAAATTTTATTAACTACCAGGCAGGGAAGAGTGCAAAACCCAATAAAGCATAAATTCAGAGCAGAGATCGACACCAGCTTCTCATTTCTGGAATACAGTTTTCCTGGAAAGACCTGGGCATCTAGAGATGCAAGGCATTGGAATGTCATCAGGGTCTTTGGAATTTCTCATCACTTCCAGAATAAAACCCCAAAGCCTTAGCCTAACACCTAAGGCCTTTCTGCTTGTCAGTTTCCTTTTCTGCCACTCCCTGCAGACCTCTCTATGTGAAGACAAGTATTCCTTATTACTGCCCAAATACGTGGTGCACTCCTGGGCTTCCCAGCTTTCATACTTCTTTTAACCTCGGCCTGGGAGACCCCATCCCACCTATATGCATCTGGTGAAACTTTACCCATTCATCAGGACGTAGTTCAAAGGTCAGCCCTTTGTGAAGCATCCCTTGACCCCAGTATCCATCAGGGTTCCAGCAGGAAATAGATGTCACACTCCAATGAGTGGTTAAAGGGAGTTGAACGATGGAACTATTTACAAAGGTGTGGGCCGTGTTAAGAGAAATTGAGATGAGAAGGTGAAGCAGCCTAAGGCTGCTGCTGGAAGCCGGAAGAAGGAAGGAGTTGCTGGGACATGGCCAGATTCGTAAGAGTGCTCTAGGTAGAGCAGTGGCTACACCTAGTGTGGCAGAAAAAGAGATGTCCCTCTTACATCTTCTCATGTCTTGCCATTGTCTCCCACTGACTGAGCCATCTGAAAGGCAAATGGCATGAGTGCCCATAGAGCTCACCAGCCCCAGGGCACAGAGCAGGTGGAAGAAGGTGGTGGAAGATTGAGAGGGCAAGCAGAAACTATCCAGCACAATTCCACAAGCTCTTTCTCCAGAAACACTCCCTTCTCAAGACTCCTTAGCAGCACCGTTTACACTGCAGGATAATCTTTTTCATATTGTATTCATATCGTTCAATGAAATGCCTTTTCCCCAACTACACATGAGACAATGAGTTCTTTGAAGGTCACACTCCTTCCTCTCATTCATACACATATTTCTAATACCTGGCAAAATACCTGGTGGACAGTAGGTATTAAATACAGACAGAGTAAATGAATGTATTCCTTTATCACATATGTATTTCTAAAGCCCTCTTTGGAATCTACCTGATGTATGTTGATTCTAGAATGGGAATTTCTCAATGAATTAGATATATAGAATTAAAGTCCCTCTCCTATGGATCTCAGCCAGGGAGTTAAAATGATTTAAATGAATGATTATTAGTGCTTCATTATTCTGTAATTGGTGGCATATTAAGTCATGAGGAATTGAGGAAATTGAACTTAAGTGGAAGGAATTAGCAGTAATTTAGGCCAAACATGAAAATAAGGGTTTGTGTGTGTGCTTACGGAGAACAATACAGTAGTTTGAATAAAAATTGGGGAGTAGAAGTTTCATATCTTTTTTTTTTTTTTTAATTTATTTTATTTTTTATTTTTTATTTTTTATTATACTTTAGGTTTTAGGGTATATGTGCACAATGTGCAGGTTTGTTACATATCTATCCATGTGCCATGTTGATTTCCTGCACCCATTAGCTCATCATTTAGCATTAGGTATATCTCCTAATGCTGTCCCCGCCCCCCCCACCCCACAACAGTACCCGGAATGTGATGTTCCCCTTCCTGTGTCCATGAGTTCTCATTGTTCAATTCCCACCTATGAGTGAGAACATGCGGTGTTTGGTTTTTTGTCCTTGCGATAGTTTACTATACTGCCCAAAGTAATTTATAGATTCAATGCCATCCCCATCAAGCTACCAATGACTTTCTTCACAGAATTGGAAAAAACTACTTTAAAGTTCATATGGAACCAAAAAAGAGCCCACATCGCCAAGTCAATCCTAAGCCAAAAGAACAAAGCTGGAGGCATCACGCT
>NW_026652285.1:3467724-3654285 GCF_009828535.3 Hylobates moloch
CCAGGGCTTTCTGGGGACAGACCTGTCCAAGCAGCAGCCATTCCCAAGCGAGTTCTGTTTCTGGAAAGCCAGGCAACAGCTGGGGCCGGGCCCTCTGGGATTTGTTTAGTGACCCGATTATGTGGGAGGCCTGGAGTGAGTGGTTGGGTGGGGGGGTGGTACCAATGCAATGATGCCCAACCTCATTGCATCACTCACTTCCCAGGCCCTGCCCTCAACCCCTCCTGACCAGGCCCTGTCCTGGTTCTCAGCCACCCTGTCCCAGTGGGTGCTTCGGCCCACTCACTGACCAAGTGAGGGACTGACTCCAGGTTACAGAGTGCTGTGTTTATGTGACCTGAGAATACGTGTGCACAGACTGTGCCCGCAGTGTCCTTGTACAGTTGAGCATGTACATGTCCTGCCCGTGTGTAGGCAGCCTGTCCACACATGCCTAGGAGTGTGACTCCGTGTCCTGGTAGATGGGGAAGGAGAGACGGAGTTGTGCCCAGGGTCCCCTGATTACTTCTATGGATGCATGTTTGTGCGTCTCGTTAGGGGTGCTTGGGGGTCTGGAAGATTCTGCCCTGGGTGCCCTTGATCACCTGTGTGTGTGTACGCGCACACGCGTGCATTAGGGGGTGTACTGTGTTACAGCATCCTCGACCAACTCTGTATGTGTGCATATGTTTGTGTGTGTGTGTGTGTCCTACAGGTGTGAGCGAGTGGATGCTTCCACTACGTGTCTGCACATGTGTGTGTGCACTTGCATTGTCCTTGCACACCTGCGTGTGTCCCGTGAGAGCGAACGGAGCCCAGCACGTGCTGGCACCTGCAGGAACGTGTGAGCGTGCGTTCTGTGGGTCCCTGTCCTGATGGTTCTCCACTTGTCCCGAGTGTCACGACGACGAGGATGGGGACCATATCTTCGGAGCCGGAGGATCCAGCCCAGGTCCAGCCCTGTGCAGCCGCCCGCCAAGCCGCCAGAGAACAAGCCGGACGCCGAAGGCTACGAGTGGACGATTGCAGTTAGTTTCCAACTCGCCGACTTTGCGCCCCTCCACTGGCTTGGGTCCTAGTGGTCCCGGCTTCGCGGTGCCCTTGGTCCCTCCCCATCGCGTCCTCGCGTTCTCCCTTGGCATAACACCCCGCCGCGGGGCCGCAGACCCCTAAGAGCTTCGCGCGCTCTCCGCGCCCTGCCCACGGGCCCGGCCCCGACCCCTCCCCCGACCGGACCAGAGAGGTGGGAAGTTTGGGGGCACCGGCTGGGGGTGTCCCATTTCCGGGGCTGGGCTCCGGGGAGCCGGCGCGGCGCCCGCTCCCTACCCGCCAGCCCTTTGGGAGCTCAGGCGCCGGCAGCCGCTTTTGTTCCCGGGAAGGGAGGAGCTGCGTCCCGGGGAGACAAGCGTTGCAGCCGGCAGCGTGGTCGCTCCCCGCTGGCCGGCCGCTCCGGGAGGGCCCCGCAGCAGAGGGTCGGGGCTGGGGCGGTCTGGGGAGGGGGCCCAGGGCTGGGGCCGCTTCGGCCTCCCGGGTGGCGCGCGGGCCGAAGAACTAGGAGGACCGCCGCGCCGGGCCGGGCCGCTTGTCCTTTGGAAAAACCTTGGCGGTTCCTCCTCTGGTGTCCGTGGACCCCGCCGCGGCGTTCTCCAGGGCCGCGGACCTTCGCCCACCGATTGCGCCAGCTGTCCTGGAGCAGAAAGGACCCCCCTCCTCCCCTACCGAGCCCGGAGCCCCGAGCCCCGAGCCCCATGGAGCAGGCAAGCGCCGGAGTCCCGGGGCTGAGGCCCGCCCGGCGGGCTCTCCGGCACCTTTTCCCGCCCCCGAGGGCGCCTGTCCGGTCCGGCCGGGACTGGCTGGGAAACGGAGGCCAGAAGAGGTCGCAATCCAGCGAGGAATCGGTTTGTGTGGGGTGGGGGTGGGATGGGAGACCCCTCCCCAACCCCACCAGTCTCAGCCCAGCTGTGGCCCCAGCCATGTCACTCAGAAAACCAGCGTCAAACCCCAGCCCTGCCTGGGATGTGGACCTTGCCTGGTGAGAGTCCCGTTCAGGCTTTTCCAGGGCCCCTCTCCTGAGCAACAGGGGTGTCTGCGCTGGGCCTGGGCACTCACCAGGGCCTGCAGGCTGCCAGCCTGGAGTTTCCCTAGCATCAAATGTGCCACCGGAAGCTGCAGGTGGAGATGACCAGTGCCCCCCGGAGCGAAGACCCCCCCCATCTCTCCAGGATTGGGGGTCTGCTTAGGGGTCCACTTAGGGGTGTATCCCTCAGGCATTGGAATATAGAGTATAACCAATTAATGAATTAAAGCAAACAGTGGGTTTATTTCTTTTACTAAATATGATCAAATATATCATCTTAACAATGACAAAGCCTCTTGGTATTCAATTCTACTTACCCCAAAGGTTTTGGCTTGTGCGTATCTAAGGAGTGCAACTGACATCTCTTATTCTTCTTACTTTTTGGAAGAGCATCTATCATGTCATTTAGTTTGGACCTAATTAAAAATAAAACATATTAAGGGTTTAATTCATTTTACTTTCAAATTTTAAAATCTCTATTTACTGTCTTTTAGAGAGGAGTCTCAAAACAAAACAAAACAAAAAAAACACTGAGCAGTAGGGTGACTCCTTCCAACCTAGAATCCCAAGCTGCACAGTAAGGACGTAAGAGGACCGCCAGGCCCAGCACCCCCACTCTCCCTATGTGAGGATAAAAGTTGATGACACCTCCCAGCCCTGCGAAGGTCCCGCATCCCACTACCTGCCCTCCCGCAGCTCGAAGGGCTGACTCCTGGAGAGGGAGGATTTACCTGAGGGCTCTGACCACCTTAACTGCCCAATGCCTCTCTGGAAACAGTGGCTGCCAAAGGAGACACGGACCTGTTGCCCATCTAGACAGTGCTTGTCAGGGAAGAAAGGGCAGCTTATGCAGCAGCCAGGCAGCACCAGGGCGGAGCTGGGTTGCTCCCGCCTTCCCGTTTGCATCACGCGACTCCGCGGGTCCCAGCGCGGCCCTGGCTAACCCAGATCCGCGCCACTGCCGGGTCACTGAGCCTCTCCAGGACGGAGCCTCGCTTCGCGCAGGAGCCCACGCCATCCGTCTCCTGACCCATAGTAAATGGAGCTGCGCTGGGGCGCGGGGAGCAGACTGCTTTTCTGGGGAAGCCGTGGGGCTCTCCACTTTTCGGGGTGGGGAGGGGAGGCTGAGCAGGGCGCAGACCAGGGGCCTGCCACATGGCCTCTGCGCCAAAAGAGCAGAGCCCAGGATGAGGGGCCCCTAGCCAGGCAGACCCAGCCCAGGAGGGTTTGGGTCCTGGGGCCTTGGGTGTGGACTGGTCAGAGATGGGTGCCAAGGTTGGGTGCCACCGGCCTTGACGGGTTCAGGAGATGGGACGTTATGTCTAGACGCCGCCACGCTTTATCGCAAGCCCGGGCCTCATCTAGACCCCAAGGGGCACCCCAACCTGTTCAGGGTTCCCGGGCCTCGTGCGCTTGCCCGCCTAAGGCAGTAAATTGCCATCGTCTCCAAAGGCCGCCCCCACTTCGTCAGCTCCCCACCCGCCCCCAACCCCAGGCTCAGAACCCGCCAGGACAATCCAGGCCCGTTCTCTAGGTGAGAAATGCTGGCCCTGGGGGCATTTGTCCCTGTAGGGAGGGCGCCACCCGCCGGCCCCGGGGTGCTGTCCAAGCCGCGGTGCTGAAGCGCTCCGGGCCCTGACTCAGCGAACACACAGCAGTCACTGCGTGCAGCCGCCACTCCCCAGCCCGGGCCGGCTCCAGGCCGCTCCCACACCGGCTAATCATCCGCCCGGATGCACGTCTGCCTCAGCAGGATTAAACTGGAATCGCCTCGGAGGTTCGAGATTCCTGAGGAGGCCCAGAAAGGGCCGATGGTTGTCCCGGGCCAGGCAGCTGGGAGAGTGTGGAGCTCCATTCCTGCGCTCCATCCCGGATTCCTCAAGTACCTGCTCACTCTGCCTGCTCCAGACCTGTCCCCTCCAGTGAGATGTGGACCCAAATCTGACTTCAAAACCTGTTTTCTTTCCACGATGTCAGTGGTTCTCCAAGTGTGGTCTATGGACTCTTGCCCTCAATACCCTTTTAGGGATCTGCAAGATCAAAGCTACTATTATGATGTTGTCTTTTCACAGCATTGATGTTTGCTCTGATGGTGCAAAACCAATACGGAACGAACCGCTGCACTTCAGCGCAAATCTGCTAGCCAGTGGCAGCACTGGGCCATGCACTCATAGTAAGGGGCAAAGCCAACTGTCTTTAATATCCTTGATAGAGTAACAATTATTAACATTATTAAGTCTTGACCCTTAGAGACACACCTTCATAAGAATACATAAAGCACTTCTGCATTCCATAATACAATGGTTGTCTCAAGGAACAGCACTTATGCAATTATTTGAATTGTAAGCTGAACTAGCCATATTTTTCAAGAAAATACCATGGTTACTTGAAATACTGACAGAAAACTTGTGGTCATTCAGACTTGGTGATTGGTATACATTTTCTTTTTTGAGACGGAGTCTCGCTCTGTTGCCCAGGCTGGAGTGCAGTGAGTGACACGATCTCCACTCACTGCAACCTCCACCTCCTGGGTTCAAGCAGTTCTCCCTGCCTCAGCCTCCCGAGTAGGTGGGATCACAGGAACGTGCCACCACGCCCAGCTAATTTTTGTATTTTTTAGTAGAGATGGGGTTTTGCCATGTTGGCCAGGCTGGTCTTGAACTCCTGATCTCAGGTGATCCGCCTGCCTCGGCCTTCCAAAGTGCTGGGATTACAGGTGTGAGCCACTTTGTCTGGCCCATATTTTCTTGACAATAAAGTGAGCCACTTAATTCAAGAACAAACAGTATTTGTTGCCAATGAAAAACTGAGCTTTCAAGCAAAAATTAGAATTTTGGAAAACTTGTATCTGTCATCGTGAGCTGACAACTTCCCGATACTTAAGACTTTCCTGGTAAGATCACATATTTGGCAATATTAACAAATACAATTTTAAAATATCGCTTAATTAAATGTGTCAACATTTGGAAGATGACAGGTTTCCAGCAAGTTCTGCTCGTGCAGTATCGCGGTGACTCCTCATGTCCTTCAGTGAGGTGGAGCCATGCCTTCCCAAAGGAGTCTGCTCACAGCCTGAGGGCGGAGTGTGGGGGCTCTTCCTTGGGTGTCTATCTCAGCCCCAGGGTAGTAGCTGCTCCTTTTATCTGCTATTCCTGTATTTTGAGTTCTCTTTACTTCTTACTAGCCAGTTCCTCATCACTCCGATCCCAGTGAGAATCAGGATTCTTTAAACTTTTACTGTTTGGATTACTATGTGGTTTCTCCCTCCTGATGAGACCTACACTGATACAGCAGGTCTTGCAAGCAAGAGCTGTGAACAGTCAAGTGGGGAGAAAAACAGATCAGTGCATTCATTACAATGAAGGGAAAGGCACAAAAGAGAGGTACATGTTCCTGCCTGTCTTGGTTTGTGAACTGCAAAAGGTTGTCAAGCTGACACTGGGGGAAGAAGGCTTAAGGAAAAAGTTTGCAACAGCTGCTTTTAAGTATAAAGAAGTTGAAAATTAGAACCAAACAGTATCCACGTGTTGAGTGGGCTAGTTCTTTTGCCTGTGAAAAAGAGTTTTTGTGATGTCATCCCTTCGGAACAGTTGAGGGAGCAGAAAGTGAATGACCCAACAAATACAGATTTGGAAGTAGCTAAACAGGAAGGTTAGCAGGTAATTAAGTTACCACCGCAGTGCCCAACAGGAGGACAGCAAAGAAGAGACCAACTGTATCAGTGATATGGTTGGAGTTGGAGAACTTAAGCACTTCAAGAAAACGGAAAAATGGTGGCCGGGCGTGGTGGCTCATGCCTGTAATCCCAGCACTTTGAGAGGCCAAGGCGGGTGGATCACCTGAGGTCAGGAGTTTGAGATCAGCCTGGCCAACAGGGTGAAACCCTGTCTCTACTAAAAATAGAAAAATTAGCCGGGGCGTGGTGGTGGGTGCCTACAATCCCCGCTACTGGGGAGGCTGAGGCAGGAGAATCACTTGAACCTGGGAGGCAGAGGTTGCAGTGAGCCAAGAGAGATCATGCCACTGCACTCCAGCCTGGGCGAAAGAGTGAGACTTGGTCTCAAAAAAAGAAAAGCATAGCTGGATGTAATGCACTTTTTGTTTTTCTATTCTATTGTATTTTATTTTTCAAAATGCTGGTCATGGCCCCCCTAAATTGACTTCATAATCCTTCTAGGGGACTCTATTCATAGTCTGACAAACACGACAGAGGAAAAAGTGACTCATAAACTGGTTATAATCTGAGGAAAACACACCCTGAGGTCAACATTTTCCTTTGGTCAATGTTTACTAGTTATCTTAATTTGTTTTCCAAACCCTGAAGGCAACTGTGCTACACAGAACCCCAGTGCCAAGATCTCACCGTTCACATTACTCTCATCCTTTCGGGAGTAATACTTCTCATTACAAATCAATAAATGCACATTTTGAAACACATTCATGTCATGCAAAGTAAAACTGGCCAGCATCTCCACTGGTGCGGTGGCTCCCAGATCAGATGAACTCCACTGGACCAAACTTTGCAACATCAGATTCATCAGTCAAAGCAAACCTTATTACAGAAAATTGTAATCTCTCACGTTATTGTAAAATAAGGCAACAATTTGCAATACTCAACATAACTCGGTAGAGATGTTTAGTTCGATACGATTTTATTTAAAAATGTGTAGTGTACAGCTGAGGGAGGGATCTGATCTTTTGTTAAATGAAACCAATTTTCACAGTATATATTTGGCCATTTTAGCTTTGCAGTGAGTAATAACGAAAAGGAAGTTTCTGTTCAAGATCCTCACTCCAGCACACTCAGCCAGGTGCCTGGCAAGATGACACATTTCCTGGTCTGAAGCTCACAGCCAATCCTTTCACTCAAGTGGAACACCAATTCTCCAGGCATACACACATCTTATTTTCACTGCTCTACACAGGGCCCTGAGAATCCTTAATTTTAAAGTTGGGAAAAACGTGAAAGGATTCCTTAACTCATTGTCTGTGACAAATCCAACTACCTTTTAACTCTTAACAATTCCAAGTATAAAATACTTGAAATTTACAAGATGCTCCATTTAATGGAACTCAAATGCTAAAAAATAAGGTCAAGTAACATGCTTTAATATTTTTAAATGTTACTTAAAACATTGAGACAAGATAACGCAGCACATTCTTGGTATTATAAACTCCTACTGACGATTGCTACTTGATGGCCAAAAACATTTAAAGAAAGAGAAGAAACCATACTGGTATACAACAATATCTGCAGGGAATGTCATGTTTTACATTTTGTTAACTGAAATTAAACCTGACAAAAAAACCAAAGATCTACAAAACCGACACCCATGTCATCTTAAATGATGAGGTAGATTGTTTCCTCTGCAGTAAAGTGAAGATAACAAAAAAATCCATACAACTTCCAAATCCTCTTAAAAAAAAAAAGTTCGGGTTATAGTCACTTTCACAAACAAGACATTCATAAACTATAAGGTGGAGAGGTCATACTCAGGCAGGTTCTGTACTTGATGTGTTACTTGGAGATTCAATAATCAGTCTTGGGTCAATCAACTCTCTCCAAAATACAGTGATCTGAGGAAAAAGACAAAATACCCAGTTTAGGCACTTCATTTTGAGGTCATACAGGTTTTAGTAAGTTAAAATTTTCAGCCAAGTAAATTTTCCATCTGTGTAGAATGATTGAAGAACAGGAATAGTTTGGGTTCCAATAAACTGAGTTCAACTGCAGTATAGTAACTCTTTAGGCCAGGCGCTGTGGCTCGCACCTGTAATCCCAGCACTTTGGAAGGCCGAGGGGGAGAAATGCATGAGCCCAGGAGCTCAAGATCTGCCTGGGAAACCTAGTGAGACCCCATTTCTATTTTTTTTTTAATTAAAAAAAAAAAAAAAAGAGGCTGGGCATGGTGGCTCATGCCTATAATCCTAGCACTCTGGGAGGCCAAGGCAGGTGGATCATCTGAAGTCAGGAGTTCAAGACCAGCCTGGCCAACATGTGTCTCTGCAAAAATACAAAAATTAGCCGGGCGTGGTGACGCATGCCTGTTGTCCCAGCTACTCGGAAGGCTGAGGCAGGAGAATCGCTTGAACCCAGTAGGTGGAGGTTGCTGTGAGCAGAGATCGCGCCACTGCACTCCAGCCTGGGTGACAGAGTGAAACTCTGTGCTGGGAAAATAAATAAATAAATAAATAACTCATTTACTTAGAAGGAAGCTAAATTTTACATTAAACATATTTCATCTTTCTTTAATTAAGAGCAGGAGATGCAGGGATTGCAGGAGGGAGTAGCTCCCCCAACCCCTGCATTTGATCTGCCCTGTGGACAGGTGGCCTGGAGACCTTCTGGGAACTAGATGTGGTCCAGATGGGTATCACTAGGCTGCTGATGCCCTTTTGCGCTGCTCTGTAGTTCTTATCCTACACTACCTAAAAACAGGAATTATTTCACAGCCCACCAAGAGAAAAACACTAAGGCTTGGTCCTATGAATGAATAATGAGGGCCATCTAGTGTCAAGAAAGGTAATTACAGGCTTTTTGTTTTTGAGACAGGGTCTCACCTCTATAGTCCAGGCTGGAATGCAGTGGCATTCAGGACTCACTGCAGCTTCAACCTCCTGGGCGCAAGCGATTCTCCTGCCTCGCCCCCACCACCCCCAAAGGTGGCTGGGACTACAGGTGTGTGTCACCACTCCTGGTTAACTTTTGCATTTTTTTGTAGAGACGGGGTCTCTCCATGTTGCCCAGGCTGGTCTTGAACTCCTGGACTCAAGGGATCAGCCCGCCTCAGCCTCCCAAAGTGCTGTGATGACAGGCATGAGCCACATTGCCCAGCCTAATTACAGGCTTTCTATTCTACTTCAAGCCTCTGTTTAGGGCATAGAGAGAAAAGCCTCCAAGGTTTAATTTTCCAATGAGGTTTCCAATTTCAACCAAAAAAAACTATTGCAAATAAAGAAATACAGGAGACCAGGCCAAATCTGCTGATACTACCACAAACACTAAAAATGTGTTTCTGGAATAAATCCCTAAAAGTGTCATCTACCTTAAAGACAAGGTAAAACATACAGTCTGGCTAGGGTTTCTCCAAGTTCACACTTCAGAAAAAATATGTTTGCAATATTGAAACTTACAGAATAATATCTGTAACATTTCAAGTATAAACACCTTAAAAGAGAGCATTTTCTTAAATCTAACTTCTATTTAATGCCACCGTAACCTAATGAGCTAGCCACTGCCAGCAACTCTGGTAGGTCTGGCTGCTCAAAAAGGTATAAACCAGCCGGGCGCGGTGGCTCACGCCTGTAATCCCAGCACTTTGGGAGGCCAAGGCATGCAGATCACGAGGTCAGGAGATTGAGACCATCGTGGCCAACACAGAGAAACCCTGTCTCTACTTAAAAAAATACAAAAAATTTGCCAGGCGTGGTGGCAGGCGCCTGTAGTCCCAGCTACTCGGGAGGCTGAGGCAAGAGAATGGCGTGAACCCGGGAGGCGGTGCTTGCAGTGAGCCGAGATCACGCCACTGCACTCCAGCCTGGGTGACAGAGTGTCTCAAAAAAAAAAAAAAAAAAAAAAAAAAAAAGGTATAAACCATATACTTCCTAAAATGGCAATTTAAGGATTTAAACAAAGTCAGAGGATGGGATCATCATTTTATGTCACTCTTCAAACTGTTGTGCTATTATAAGTTGGAACTCGGGCCAGGCACGGTGGCTCACGCCTGTAATCCAACACTCTGGGAGGCCTAAGTGGGCGGATCACTTGAGGTCAGCAGTTCGAGACCGGCCTGGCCAACATGGTAAAACCCTGTCTCTACCAAAAATACAAAAATTAGCTGGGTGAGGTGGCAAGCGCCTGTAATTCCAGCTACTCCAGAGGCTGAGGCACGAGAATCACTCGAACCTGGGAGGTGGAGGTTGCAGTAAGCCAAGATCATGCCACTGCATTTCAGCCTGGGCAACACAGTGAGACTCTCTCACAAAAACCAAAAGTTGGAACTGTGGTAACACTTGGGGGATAGTGGTGACTGCAAGGGGACATAATAGAGGCTTCTGGGAGTGGGTGTTATATTCTATTTCCTGATCTGGGTCTGGTTACATGGGTATGTTCATGTGAAAATTGTTCAAGCCATGTAATTATATGTGCTTCTCTGAATGTGTATGCCAATAAAGTTTCTAAATATGCTACCCTTTCCTACTGGAATCCTTATATAGCTATAATTTTAAACAACTGTACACTCTTAAAGAAAAGTTTGTTATTTGTGCATCTTATCACATAGGCTCTGTGAGGGCCAAGATAGCGCCTATTTGGCACTTGGCACTGGTATTGCCACACCATAAGAAGGTCAGATTCCCCCCCAGGGCCTGTAGTGCAATGTCACCTTCCAAACCACAGGTAATTGGTCAAGAGAGAACGAATGGCCAAGCAACGCAAGAAGAGAAGCACACCTACCTTGCTCTCCTGTGTCACAGCGTACTCCACTACCTCGGCTCCATTTTCATTGTGATAAACTAAATCAAATTTCCCAGGTTCTCTCAAGGCTGAAACAAGAAGATAGGGAGGAAAGAGAGTAAGTCATTTTTCAATAGTTAAAAACGTTCCTCTACGGGGAATTTATATCATTAAGAAAACAGCCACAAACAGTCAATTAACGTGAAGGCTGGGTATGTACAGGAAAGCACGGGATGCTCAATACAGGCGGATCCTGAGAAAAACCCTGGACCAGGGGGACTTCTCAGCCATTTATCAGAGAAAATCTTTCCTTCATAAGCTTGATGAACTGTCATTATACTACCAGAATTGAATATGGCACCACAAGATAATCCCCAAAATTAATTATGTGTTTAAACAAGGGAAGGTAATATGAAATGCTGCTCTGTCCTTAGAAATCACATATGCTTCCTACTATTTGGTAACACAGGCAGTCCCCCCTTTTTTTAAGACCAGAGTTTTGCTTTATCGCCCAGGCTGCAGTGTAGTGGCACAATCTCGACTCACTACAACCTCTACCTCCTGGGTTCAAGTGATTCTTGTGCCTCAGCCTCCTGAGTAGCTGGGATTACAGGCATGCACCACTATGCCCAGCTAATTTTTGTATTTTTAGTTGAGACAGCGTTTCACCATATTGGCCAGGTTGGTCTCAAACTCCTGGCCTCAAGTGATCTGCCCGCCTCGGCCTCCCAAAGCGCTGGGATTACAGGGGTGAGCCACCACACCCGGCCTCAGTCCTTGCTTTCTATGGTAAAATGGGACTGGAAAAATGATTGTGCAAACTGAAACCATGCAAAACAATCTTAATAATCAATAGGAAAAATTATTGTCTTATGAGTTTTAAAAAATTTTGCCAAAACATTAAAAACCTTTACTACATAGGGAAATTAAAAAATAGTAAAGTAAATACACTGTACTTATGAGTACACTGTAATTACATTAGGAACACTGAGAACTAACTTTCTTTTTCTCTTTCTTTCTACACGTTTTATTTCTTTGTAAGAAACTTGTCAAGGGGAGTTTGAACAGTGCTTGTGTTCTTGCCCTGTAACTTATAATACAGAGCAAGCATCTTCTCTCTGCTTTGTACAACTGTTGTACTCTTTTCTAAGTTTGAAACTGCTTTCTACATTTTATCCTTTGAACTTCTAATGTCATGAAATAGCTCAAAGAATTTATTTTTTACTTTGTAAAATCTTTGTTTTTGCTGGTGTCACTTTGGGGACATTTTCATCCTTTTTGCCACGACCACTTTCCTCATTTATGTCAACAAGTTCACCTTACTGGCAGTGTCAACATTCCTACAGTGAGCTATTTCTTCTACAGACTCTCCTTAAACTCAGTTTGGATGGCACTTTCAGCATCACCACTTTTGTTTCTTTGCTGTGCCTTTATCTTTGTGGGCCAATTCCCTACTTCGATTATACGTGTTGTAAAATGTCATGCAGGTTTATCAGTGAGAGACAAGGAGGCACCACAACTGCATGCTCTGCTCTGTATGTGAACTGAATAACAGATGCACGGTGACCAGTCACTGATGGACTCTGAAAGTACTGACTTGACTGGTAATGGATCATGATGCGTATCTGTTACTTATGTTATACGGTGATATGTGGACTAAAGAGCTAGCTGTACTTTATGCACTTACAGTTAACATATGCAATGTTGCTGGGGGACTGGTATTACTTAACTAAACCAGGGTAACTGAAATTTATGTATATCAGAACCACCACATCAAGGACAAGTGACATTGCTATTAGAGAACAGATAAATCCATTTCTTTCTTTTTTGCTTTTGAGACAGGGTCTTGCTCACTCAGCCTGGAGTGCAGGGACGCAATCATGACTCACTGCAGCCTCGACCTCCTGGGCTCAAGTGATCCTCCCACCTCAGCCTCTCAAGTAGCGAGGACTACAAGCATGTACCACCACACTCAGCTATGTGTTTTTTTTTTTTTTTTTTTTTTTTTAAGACAGAGTCTCACTATGCTGCCCAGGCTGGTCTTGAACTTCTGGGCTCAAGTGATCCTCCCACTTTGGCCTCTGAAGCCAGTTCTTTTTTTTTTTTTTTTTTGAGATGGAGTCTTGCTGTCGCCCAGGCTGGAGTGCAGTGGCACGATTTCGGCTCACTGCAGGCTCCACCCCCCGGGGTTCACGCCATTCTCCTGCCTCAGCCTCCCGAGTAGCTGGGACTACAGGCGCCCGCCACCTTGCCCAGCTAATTTTTGTATTTTTAGTAGAGACGGGGTTTCACCGTGTTAGCCAGAATGGTCTCAATCTCCTGACCTCGTGATCCGCCCGCCTCAGCCTCCCAAAGTGCTGGGATTACAGGCATGAGCCACCACGCCCGGCCGCCATTTCCTAATGCCCTAAAGAAGAAAAGTTCTAAGTGGATGTCATCACTATTAATCACCTGACAAGCACTGATCAGGCTGTATGTACAGAATTTCACAGTGGACAAACTTTTCTGTCCACCATTCCTAAGAAAGGGGATTTCTATAAATGAAACCTCATCAGAAGAAAGGTAGGAAACCTGGCCAGGCACGGTGGCTCATGCCTGTAATCCCAGCACTTTGGGAGGCTGAGGCGGGTGGATCACGAGGTCAGGAGATCGAGACCATCCTGGCTAACATAGTGAAACCCCGTCTCTACTAAAAATACAAAAAATTAGCCAGGCATGGTGGCAGGTGCCTGTAGTCCCAGCTGCTCCGGAGGCTGAGGCAGAAGAATGGCGTGAACCTGGGAGGCAGAGCTTGCAGTGAGCCAAGATCGCCCACTGCACTCCAGCCTGGACAACAGAGTGAGACTCCATCTCAAAAAAAAAAAGAAAGGTAGGAAACCAGTGTAAGTTATATATAAACATTTACTTAATATCATAAAGGAACTTTGTTCAAAAACTCTTTTGACTGATTACTGTTAGCTGAATCTTTTATTCAATCCCTTATTTAAAAATAAACAGAAGGCCGGGTGCGGTGGTTCATGCCTGTAACCTCAACACTTTGGGAGGCCTAGGTGGGTGGATCACGAGGTCAGGAGATCGAGACCATCCTGGCTAATATGGTGAAACCCCGTCTCTACTAAAAATACAAAAAATTAGCCAGGCATGGCAGCGGGCGCCTGTAGTCCCAGCTACTCGGGAGGCTGAGGCAGGTGGATGGTGTGAACTCGGGAGGCAGAGCTTGCAGTGAGCCGAGATAGTGCCACTGCACTCCAGCCTGGGTGACAGAGCAAGACTCCGTCTCAAAAATAAATAAATAAATAAATAAATAAATAAACAAACAAACAGAAAACAGGCTGGGCAGGGTGGCTCACACCTGTAGTCCCAGCACTTTGGGAGGCCAAGGCAGGTGGATGCTTGAGGCCAAGAATTCAAGACCAGCCTGGCCAACATGTCAAAACCCATCTCTACTAAAAATACAAAAATTAGCTGGACATGGTGGTGTGTGCCTGTAATCCCAACTACTCTGCAAGCTGAGGCATGAGAATCGCTTGAACCTGGGAGGCGGAGGCTGCAGTGAGCCAATATTGCGCCACCACACTCCAGCCTGGGCGACAGAGTGAGACTTTGTCAAAAAAAAACAAAAAAACAAAAAAAAAACAATTAACTGCTTTAGGATCTTCTAAAGGAAATGGGATCCCCCCTGCCCTCTGGCCAGGGACCCCTACAGTACAGCCCAAGTTAAGCTACATATTATAAAAGCCCTCTTATTCCAGGCATTCAGTTCCAGTAACAGGTGGGGTTCATCAGAGATAAAGC
The DNA here is from genome assembly GCF_009828535.3 of Hylobates moloch. NCBI lineage: Eukaryota > Metazoa > Chordata > Mammalia > Primates > Hylobatidae > Hylobates > Hylobates moloch. The sequence continues at coordinate 3,482,031 of NW_026652285.1, forward strand.
CAGTAACCATTTAAAATGATATGTGAAAGTGTATGTATACACACTTTAGACATTTTGTTTTGACTTAATATACAAAAGTATACTCATTTGACAATCTTTTGAAATAGAGCTGAGTAGGTCTTATGAGTTCACTGAATAGAGCTCTTTTTTTAATAAACCATACCATTGTATTGTCTGCAATTTCCACAATTTACAGTTTTGGGTTTTTTTTAATTTTTTTTGAGACTGAGTCTCGCTCTGTCACTCAGTCTGGAGTGCAGTGGCACGATCTCGGCTCACTGCAACCTCCACCTCCCGGGTTCAAGCGATTCTCCTGCCTCAGCCTTTCCAGTAGGTGGGATTACAGGCGCGTGCCATGATGCCCGGCTAATTTTTGTATTTTTAGTAGAGACAGGGTTTCACCATGTTGGCCAGGATGGTCTCAAACTCCTGACCTCAAGTGATCCACCACCCTTGGCCTCCCAAAGTGCAGGGATTACAGGCGTGAGCCACCATGCCCAGCCTGGGTTTTTCTTAAATAAGGCAAGATTGCAAAAATTTGCAAGGCAATCTAAGTGCTGAACCTTCCTCAGTTTTTACAAAATTCCTCCCAATCTTTTATAGCTGGCCCACTCATCCATAATTTCATAGCATTTCCTGAGTCAGCATTCAACTTAGGCTTCCCAGGAATAATTCTTATAATCAATTTTCATCAGTTCATATAATCTTTTATGAAATTATATAATTACAGTAATAAGAACTAGCCCAACAGCTTTGGAATATATCCAACATCTCTATGAGCCCCCAGGGCTACAGTGTGCTGAAAGAAGTGGGGAGCGCCAGTTATAGGGAGGCCAAGGAAGAGAACATCTCCTGTGTATAAAAGCTATTTATAAACCACTGTAGATAGAGTCTACATTTTCAAATTCTTTTCTAAAAGCGACTCACCAGGTAAGGATGAAAGAATTTCTATATCTACTTGCTGGGTCTCTGGATTGTGGCTTAATATTTTTCCTTCCTTTCAAAAATAAAAGTCCAAGTCAAAATCAACATGTAAAACACCGTGAATATACTAAAAACTACTGAATTGTAGACTTGAAAATGGTTAAAATGTTGAATTTTATGTTATGTGAATTTTATCTCAGTTGAAAAATTAAAAAATAAATCCACATATAAAGAAAATAAAAATAGGTGGACTGATAAACACTTTATGTGAATATACAGAAATATCTTCAGAGGCAAAATAAAACATTTAAATCATAAATGGCAGATGCTACCTTAAATAACTCGATGGAAGTAAAGATTACAACAGGGAACCAAAAGTGACTGAATAAGGGAAAAGGAGAAAAAATCACACCAGGTTGATATATTCAAGTGAGCATTGACCATCACAGCATTCATCAAGAGAGACTAGATATATCCTAATGGTGCAGCCTCGGTTCCTGATGCTTTTAGAACCCTTCTAAAACAGTGATCACAACCCCCCAGGAGAAACCAGAAGGCACTTTATCACTGATAAGATCCCAATTCCCCTTCTCCCAGGTCTCCAGGTGTGCGAGCTGATTTTCTAATGCATCAAGAGGATGCACTGCCCATGCGCATGGGCCATGGGGAGACACATGGTAGCCTCCGGGGATACATACTGAGAAGCCAAGCAACCAGTTCCTCCTGCCTCTACCTAGAATTTCTAAGCACAGTCAACAGTGTTTTTTAAAACCAGACTCAACAGGGAATCAGGGGCTTGGGAGACTACATTTTTGAGTACAGAATTTTTAACCAGTTTAATTTTTGGAGACAAGGTTAATGAATAAAGCAGATGATCAAGCTGGATAACTGCGTCTGAGGTCAAAGCAAAAAAGTAGGACCAATTTTCATTCTTAAAATGATTTTGAAAGCAATTTCAAAAATCTTCAAAAAATTTTGCCAACTAAAGTAGGCAAATCACCTTCCAACGTCAATAACTATGAAGACTAATACCAATTTAATATGCAATTTTTTTAAGTCTCGTTTTGTCACCCAGGCTGGAGTGCAGTGGCATGATCTCAGCTCACTGCAACCTCCACCTACCAGGTTCAAGTGATTCCTGTGCCTCAGTCTCCTGAGCAGCTGGGGCTACAGGTGCACGCCACCACGCCAGGCTAATTTTTGTATTTTTAGTAGAGATGGGGTTTTGCCATGTTGGCCAGGCTGGTCTCGAACCCCTGACCTCAATTGATTCACCTACCTTGGCCTCCCAAAGTGCTGGGATTACAGGCACGAGCCACTGCGCCTGGCCGTTAATATGCAATTTTTAAAAATCAGTATCATCTAGAATTACAATTTATAGAGGTTGTGGGATGTATCAATACAATGTTCATTTCCATTTCCTCATATATCACACAATTAAATTAGTTATCTACGGTAGGATGACAAAACACCCTGGTTTGTTCAAGACAGGTCTGTACATCTTTCCAGCATAACTATTAATAACACTCCCTTTGACTCACAAGTATCCTGATTTAGGTGATAAATTACATGATCACCTCATCCATAGGAGATAGTAAGTGCCTAAGAAGATAAAAAACAAAACACCAACGACCTAGAACTAACCCACCAGATCCCTTCATTAACTGATTCTTCCAGCCTGCTTTTGAGGAAAGATTTTTTTCTTTTTTTTTTTTTTTTTTTTTTTTTTGTTGAGACAGAGTCTTGCTCTGTTGCCCAGGCTGGAGTGCAGTGGCGTGATCTCGGCTCACTGCAAGCTCTGCCTCCCGAGTTCACGCCATTCTCCTGCCTCAGCCTCCCGAGTAGCTGGGACTACAGGCACCCACCACCATGCCCCGCTAATTTTTTTTTTTTTGTATTTTTACTAGAGAAGGGGTTTCACTGTGTTAGCCAGGATGGTCTCAATCTCCTGATCTCGTGATCCACCCACCTCGGTCTCCCAAAGTGCTGGGATTACAGGCGGGAGTCACCACACCCAGCCTTGAGGGAAGGTTTTTATAAAGATTTTAAAAGTCTTCCAAGGCATCAATCCAGATTAAATCAAATTCCCTTGTGTTTTATCTATGTTACTATATTAACATTACCAATTATTACCTTAAAAAATGGTCTTACATTCCATATAGTACATCAAAAAAAAGAAAGAATGCACTTTAACAAGATTTTCAACAAAATTTTGGTGGGTGAAAAAGAAACATGTAATTCTGTGATCCCACTGACTGAGTTAAGCTTTTACTGAACTATGAAAAACCTCACATGCCAATATAAAGACTCATACAGATATTAAGTAAGTAAATTCCATGAACTACCTGTGGTTAACTGATAATGCAAAAGAAATCATACTAGATCATAATAACCAGAAGTAATTCACAAATATGTAAAATAGAGTCCCATGATGAAAATAATCAAATCTTCTTGCTGAGAACTATTTATTTTCTTTCAAAGTTTAGAATCATGAGGGAATGAATACCCAAATAAGTTGGTCTAAACTAATTAGAAAAAAGTAACTAAAAAAATTAAACTGGCTGGGCATGGTGGCTCACACCTGTAATCCCAACACTTTGGGAAGCCAAGATGGGATTGCTTGAGCCAAGGAGTTTGAGACCAACCTGGGCAACATAGCAAGATCCCGTCTCTATGTAAAAACAAAAAATTAATATATTTTTTTAAAAAGTAAAAATTAAGCTCATCATTCTCCTACTCTATTCTTCCCAAGTATAAGGTAAATAACACTAGGAGACTTCCCAGTGATACTATTAAAAAGTTGACATTTCGATTAATGTTTTCATTTTCTACTTTCTGGTATTTTTATTTAGTAAAAAAACAAATCTGTATTATCCATACAAGTAGTATTAAATATGACTTTAGTTTTATTAATATACTGACAACTTACTTTTAAATAAACATCCTTACCTTGTAGTCAGAGACATCAGGAGAGTAACTGGATGTTAGTTCCAAAAGCTAAAGAAGAAGAAAAAATCCACAAATACATAAGCCTTCTTATCCTCTCACATTCCCACAGCTCCTCCATCATGCCATGTTGGGGTGTCCACCCCCACCAGTTTGGGAGCCCTACCAGGAACCCATGACAACACTGGGGTTCCAGTGGGAAGGGCTTTTACAAACACATTTAACCTGATTTGCTAAGTAAGTTTACTTGGAAGGGGAATGAACCTTCTTTGCTGTGACTATTGTTTTGAAATATACCTTAAATGCAATCTTTTCTCCAACTTGAGGGGCAGCTGCTAACAGTGGTAACAGACTATAGTCCTTCTTGGGTGTCTCTACTGGATTCTGAAAAACAGTGTTAGTCATGTGACATCATTACTGGTGAGAAAATGTGAATCCACGACATGAACTCCACACACATTCTAAGGGGAAAGGGAGGAGGTAACTTACAAAAAATAATACTTACCTGGATAATAGTAGATGAATTTGTTACCACGTCATTTAATTGCTGTTGCCTCTGGTTGTCAGTGCTTCTATTTACAACACAGGAAACAGGATGCCCTCGTCCTCGACCTCTCCCCCGCATACCCCGTCCCCTAGCTCCCTTCCAAGAAAAAAGGCTCTCTTCTCTACCCCATCCTCTTCCTAAACTAGCAGGGAGAGACACACTGGGAGAAGGACCAGGAGCCTGTCCACCACCATTTGAGCCAGAACGCCTCCACCCAGCAGCACCTGCAGTCTGTGATGACAGCCCTGGGCCTGGACGACCTCTTCCTGCAAAAAAGCCTAGTGTCTTTAAGAAACCCGCAGCACACTCCGGGATGCTCGATGACATCACGCATTGGTCATCTGACTCTGAACTAGAGTCTGAACTAGAAGATGTTGTTCCAGAGGTCTTGCCCTTGCTGGGGGTAAGGCTAAAGCCAAGTTTTATAGCCAGTTTGTCTGCAGTTGTATTTTTGGTAGAGGGTTCTTCCTTTGATAACTCAGTTGGTAATTTCTCTGAGGAATTTCTGGCCTCCAAAGTGACTTTGCTGGGACCATCACTGATAGATTCATCACAAGACTCAGATTCCGAGGAGGAACTGGGACTCTCTTTTGAGCAAACGCTTACACTACCTTTCCTTTTGGCTTTAACAAGGCTGTTTCTAGCAGAACCTTTTGGAGAACTACATCTCTGATTGGCCCAGTCTTTCACTGCCTGTATTTTAGGAGACTTGGGATTCTTGGCCTTTTTTTTATATTCACATTTCTCTTTTTTCTTTGGTGATTTTCTTTTCGTCTCTTCGTTATCATCACCCACTGTGCCACAGGTTGCTTTATTTTTTCTCTTGTTTTTTTTGCTGACAGTCTGATCTGTGACAGCTTTTGGTTCCAGATCCAAGACCTTCTCATTATTGTTATTGTTCTCTTGACTCTTCCAATGCTTCTTTGAATATTTGTAATCTGGTTCAGTTTCTTCATCCTCCTCTAACTGAAATGCCCGCTTCTTTGCTTTTCTAAGAGGTAAATTAGTGTCACCATTACTGATGACTACAGAATTCTCAGCAACTCCTCTCTCTTCTAATTTAACTCTGTCAAAAGAACAAGAGAGAAAGCTAGAGTGAGCAATTTGTAAACACATCTCCAGGACACAGTTATATACTGAGATGACTCTACAAAATGTAACTCCATCAGTCAATGAAAAAATGTCACATCCCTTAAAGACAAAAGACTCTTTCTGGCAAAATGGCCTATATAATAGCATTATTCACAGTCAACTTTCAAATGGCTAGTTTTATTTATTGAATAGCTACTGCATCCCAAATATATTTTATACATTTTTCTCTAAACACCAACACAAAGTAGGTATTTTTAATTTTACAGATCGCAAAATTACAGCTCAGACAAGTTACTTGCCCTAAATCTAGAGCTGATAAGTAGCAGAAAGGCAATTCAAACTTCAGTCTGTCTAACTTCAAACTCACAATCTTTCCACGATATGCATGTCACCTACCCTAAAAGGTGATAATGCTGATTATCCATTTTGTTTCAGAATGTGGGCTGCTTTCTTTAATAAGATTTTACTCTTGTTTTAAGTTAGGTGAATACTAAACAATTTATGTTCTCTGGGGTAGTGACAGCCATCTGTACAATTCCATGACACTCTGTGAAGCTTAATTTTATGTATCAATTTGTCTGGGCTATTGGGTGTCCAGATATCTGGTTAAAATTATGCTGGCTCTTTTCACACCACCACAGTGGTGCACATGAATATACTGGCTGATGCTCTCAAGAGCATCAACAAAGCTGAAAAGCAAGGTAAATGCCAGGTTCTTATTAGGCCGAGCTCCAAAGTAATTGTCCAGTTTCTTATTTTAATTTTAATTTTTTTTTTTTTTTGAGACGGAGTCCCAACTCCGTTACCCAGGCCGAAGTGCACTGGTGCATTTCTCAGTTCACTACAACCTCTCCCTCCCAGGTTCAAGAGACTCTCGTGTCTCAGCCTCTCAAATAGCTGGGATTACAGGCACCTGCCACTATGCCTCGCTAATTTTTGTATTTTTAGTACAGATGGGGTTTTGCCATGTTGGCCAGGCTGATCTTGAACTCCTGGCCTCAAGTGCTCAAGTGATCCGCCTGCCTTGGCCTCCCAAAGTGCCGAGATTACAGGCATGAGCTATCGCGCCCAGCCCCATTGTCCAGTTTCTAACTATAATGATGAAGCATGGTTACACTGGCAAATCTGAAATCACTGACGATCACAGAGCTGGGAAAACTGTTGTGAACCTCACAGGCAGGCTAAACAAGTGTGGAGTAATCAGCCCCAGATTTGATGTGTAACTCAAAGATCCAGAAAAATGGCAGAATAATCTGCTCCCATCCCACCAGTTTGGTTTCACTGTACTGACAACCTCGGCTGGCATCATAGACCACGAAGAAGCAAGACGAAAACACATATGAGGAAAAATCCTGGGATTCTTTTTATAATGATGTAATACATATTTACAAATATATTGCCTCAGTGGAAAAAAAAATTATGCTGGGAGTATGTGCAAGGTTGTTTCTGGATGAGATTAACATTTAAATTGCTAGACTGAGTAAAGTACACTGCTGTTTCCAATGTGGGTGGGCCTCATCCAATCCCTGCTGAAGGCCTGAATAGAACAAAAAGGCTGAGTAAGGGAGAATTCGCTTCTCTGCCTGACTCTTCAAGCTGGGACATCAGTCTTCTGCCTTCAAACTCGAACTTGAACTAGAAATATACCATTGACTCTCCTTGGTCTATAGCTTACCAACTGAACTTAGGACTTCCCAACCTCCACAATCCTATGAGCCAATTCCTTACAATAAATCCCATGTCTGTGAGTGAGTGTGTGTGTGTGTGTGTGTGTGTGTGTGTGTGTGTGTGTGTGTGTGTGTGTGTGTGTGTGTGTGTGTGTGTGTGTGTGTGTGTGTGTGTGTCTGTCTTACTGGTAATGTTTCTCTGAATAACCCTACTTCATCCAAAGTTTCACTATAGGAAAGCAATTTTGTTCCTCCATCAACAGGCAACAGCTAATCCTCGTATGTGCAGTCTGATGATGATGGAAGTCTTGAGATTGTCCTCGATGTTAAGCAAATTGTAAGTACTCAAAAATGCCTGTTGGCCAGGCACAGTGGCTCACGCCTATAATCCCGAAACTTTGGGAGGCTAAGGTGGTAGGGTCGCTTGAGCCCAGGAGTTTAAGACCAGCCTGGGCAACATAGGGAGACCCTGTCTCTCCAAAATACAAACATTAGGCTGGGCGCAGTGGCTCACGCCTGTAATCCCAGCACTTTGGGAGGTCAAGGCGGGCGGATCACAAGGTCAGGAGATCAAGACCATCTTGGCTAACACAGTGAAACCCCGTCTCTACTAAAAATACAAAAAATTAGCTGGGCGTGGTGGCGGGCACCTGTAGTCCCAGCTACTCCGGAAGCTGAGGCAGGAGAATGGTGTGAACCTGGGAGGCAGAGCTTGCAGTGAGCCGAGATTGCACCACTGTACTCCAGCCCGGGCAACAGAGCAAGACTCCATCTCAAAAAAACAAAAAACAACCATTAGGCAAGCATGGTTTGCACATGCCTGTGGTCCCAGCTACCTGGGGGGCTGAAGTGGGAGGATCACTAGAGCCCAGGAAGTCGAGGCTGCAGTGAGCTGTGATTGCGCCACTGCTGAAAACACACATTATACTTACAAGGCATTTACATCCAGCTATATATTTCATCAAGTTTTTTTTAGTGGCCAGGGAAAGATGTAGACAATCGTATTTGAAAATAAAGAACAACTGGTGAATGATAGGAGCATATGTTACAAACATTCTTTAAATTTTTTAAGGCATAGTAATCCCGTGGATTTACCTCAATGTGGTAGTTGAAAAAACTCCTCAATTATTTGTCAGAAAACATAACTATACAGACACACAAATCAAGATAAAATAAAATAAGAGTTACTGATATCAGGAGTAGGAGAAAGAGAGAAATAAAATGCTGAGTGACCAGGGATTTTAAATTATAAAAACACATTCCCCTCTGTTCCCAGCTGGGGACCTTGGCATCTAATAGCAAGGAAATAATTCTTAATCTGGCAAAAGCCAGTTTGGCATCCTGTGAATCTAAGAACTACCACGGAAGCGCTACAATATCAGATTTTTTTCTTGACATTTCTGATCAATTTGTTTTCACTTGTAGCAATGATTCAAGCTTCAATTCTGAGACGACCAAATAGGACCAAACTTTCTGTCAAATGTTGAAAATGGTTGCAAGACTCTGTTCAGTCACTGTGGTTTATTAAGGCCCTGGAAAACAGCACATGTAACATCCAGTTGATGAGAACCCCTTCCTTCCCTGGAAGCTGGCAACACCCTCATCCTTCCAAAGCAGCTCTTGGCATCGTCTCACCCATTCTTAAGACCATGCATTGGCCAGGTGCGGTGGCTCACGCCTATAATCCCAGCACTTTGGGAGGCTGAGGTGGGCAGATCACGAGGTCAAGAGATCGAGACCAGCCTGGCCAACATGGTAAAACCCAGTCTCTACTAAAAATACAAAAATTAACTGGGCGTGGTGGCGTGCACCTGTAGTCCCAGCTACTCGGGAGGCTGAGGCAGGAGAATCGCTTGAACCCGGGAGGCAGAGGGTGCAGTAAGCCGAGATCACGCCACTGCACTCCAGCCTGGCGACAGACAGAGACTCCATCTCCAAAAAAAAAAAAAAAGACCATGCATCTACAGCTATTTGACTTGAAGGTATGACCTGTGATTCCTGCAGCCCTACTACCTACTGTTCCCCAAGACATTAATTTCAGTTTTTAAAATATTAAGATTATAAACTGGTGTGGTGGCACATGCCTGTAATCCCAGCTACCGAGGAGGCAGAGGGAAGATCATTTGAACCCAGGAGTTCAAAACTAGCCTGGGCAACACAGTGAGCCCTCATCTGGGAAGAAAAAAAAAAAAAAGAAAGAAAATATTAAGATTGATAGGCAAAATACCATCCAGAGAAAAAGAAATGGTTCTCCTGGGTCTGCTTAGTTACCATTCCTGTCAGGTGCACCTTCCCTGGCAATATTCTCTATTTCTTTACCTGGATTACAGACAAAGAACAGAGCTATCCTTTTACAAACAAAAGTACATGCAGTTGTCCTTTCACAAGTAGAAGTGAATTACCTAGGTCACTAGTGATGAAAGAGAGTTGATTCCAAAAATCTTTAAAAACAGATCTCCACTTTTCTTTTTTCGAGATGGAATTTCGCTCTGTCACACAGGCTGGAGTGCAGTGGCATGATCTGGGCTCACTGAAACCTCCTCCCCCTGGGTTCAAGCGATTCTCCTGCCTCAGCCTCCCAAGTAGCTGGGATTCCGGGTGCCTGCCACCATGCCTGGCTAACTTTTTGTATTTTCAGTAGAGATGTGGTTTTGCCACATTGGTCAGGCTGGTCTCGAACTCCTGACCTCAGTTGATTCGCCCACCTCGGCCTCCCAAAGTGTTAGCGTTACAGGCGTGAGCCACCATGCCCAGCCATCCCCACTTTTCATTCTAACTCTTTGCAAGGCAAACTGGGTGGTATTATCAAAACGTTAAGTCCACCCTTAAAGTCTACAATTTACCTTCTAGGATTCTGTTATGCAGAAACACTGACATGCCCATCTGTCCAACCTGATACCCCCTACCCATTGCCTGCCAAGGCCAAAGTGAATGCCTGGGTTCAAATGCTATTTCTGCCACTGTAATTTTTTAAAAAATCACTACCTCAGCCTTTCTCATCTATAAAAATGGGGATAATGACAATAATTACAGTACTCAGTGAATTATTATACAGAGAGAGCATGCCTGACTCAGAACAAGTGATATCCAAATGTTAGCTCTAATTTTTATTAATACAACGAATGTTGTTAGTCCTATCATGGGTAAATTGGTGAATGTTTAAAAGTTGTACAAGTCTGTATAACTTTTCTGGAAGCTAATTTGATAGTACTTATGAATTTTTATATGTACCTTCTCTTAGACCAATGAGTATCTCTTCTAAGAATAAATCCAACTGAATCATTTTCCCAGTACAAAAAAAATACAAGAATATTCACTAAAGTACTATGCAGCAAACAGAAAAGAATGATGTACATCACATACTTTATATACTGAGATAGCCCATGATAGGTAAAAAAGCCAGATGCAGAACAGTATGTTATGATATTTGTATTTTAAAAGTATAAGTACATATGGTTGCACATGTATAGAAATCTGGCAAAGATATACCCCATACCCCAAACTTAACCAAGGATACTTCTGGAGAGTGAGGTGTGGGAAAAAGTATATGATAAAAGAAGTAGGAAACTTTTTACCTTGGACTATCCAAGGAGCCACTAACTACAGCAATGTGAAATGAGAACTCATCTCTAATATTTTGTTTTGTTTGAGATGGGTCTTGCTCTGCTGCCCAGCCTGGAGTGCAATGACACGATCGTGGCTCACTGCAGCTTCAACTTCCGAGGCTTAAGTGATCCTCCCACCTCAGCCTCCCAAGTAGCTAAGACTACAGGCATCCATCACTCAGCCTGGCTAATTTTTTTGTTTGTTTTTTGGGGGGTTTTTTTGTAGAACAAGGGTGTCCCTGTGTTGCCCAGGCTGGTCACAAACTCCTGGACTCAAGTGATCCTCCCACCTTGGCCTCCCAAAGTGTTGGTATCACAGGCATAAGCCAACATGCCTGACCCATCTCTAATATTTAATCAATGTGTTTTGTTTTGTTTTGTTTTTTGAGGTAAGATCTCACTCTGTCGCCCAGGCTGCGGTGCAGTGGCACCATCTCAGCTCACTGAAGCCTTTAATTCCCAGGCTTAAATGATCCTCCCACCTCAGCCCCCCAAGCAGCTGGGACTACAGGCATGTGCCACCATGCCCAGCTAATTTTGTTGTATTTTTCTGTAGAGATGGGGTTTCACCATGTTGCCCAGGCTGGTCTCGAATTCCTGAGCTCAGGCAATGGGCCTGCCTCGGCCTCCCAAAGTGCTGGATTATAGGCATGAGCCATGGTGCCCAGCCTTCATCAGGTATTAATTGCCAGAGTTAAAAGGGGCAGGGAGGACAGAATGCACTGTTTCCTTACAGAATTGACTCTTCAAAAGGGAGTTTCTCAGGCCGGGGACAGTGGCTCAGGCCTGTAGTCCCAACACTTTGGGAGGCCAAGGTGGGAGGACTACTTGAGCCCAGGAGTTTGAGACCAGCCTGGGCAACTTAGTGAGACCTCTCTACTAAAAATAAAAAACTGTACCTGTAGTCCCAGCTACTCAGAAGGCTGAGGCAGGAGGAGCCCTTGAGCTCAGGAGTTCGAGGCTGTATAAGCTAAGGTTGCGCCACTGCACTCCAGCCTGGGCAATGGAGTGAGACCCTGTCTCAAAAAATAAGGGAGTCTCTCTGAATCTACTGTAATTCTGAGGGCTGCACGATTAAAAAAAATTTTTTTAATTAATTAAAAAAATTAAAAACCGCCAGACACAGTCACTCACCCCTGTAATCCCAGCACTTTGGGAAGCTGAGGAGGGCAAATCACTTGAGGTCACAAGTTCGAGACCAGCCTGGCCAACATGGTGAAACCCCATCTCTACTAAAAATACAAAAAAAATTAGCCTGGCACGGTGGCAGGCGCCTGTAATCCTAGCTACTCGGGAGGCTGAGGCAGGAGAATCACTTGAACCTGGGAGGCAGATGTTACAGTGAGCCAAGATCGTGCCACTGCACTCCAGCCTGGGCAACAGAGTGAGACTCTGTCTCAAGAAAAATAAATAAATAAATTAATTAATTAAAATAAAATAAAAAAACCAAATCTGCCAACATCCTGATCTTGGACTTCTAGTCTCCAAGAGTAAGAAATAAATTTCCATTTTTTTAAGCCATACAGCCTGTGGTATTTTGTTATGGCAGCCCCAGCAAACTAACACAGGGAGCTCCAAGCCAATGGAAGCACCGCCTCCTCCTCCCAGGAGAGTTAGAGACCACCTTTAGGAACTCGCTGTCAGAAACCTGGGGGCAGACGAAGCCAGATTCCTGGGGCTTAAGAGAATGGGCTATGAGGAAACAGCAGTGGAATACAAGCGTGCGGTGCATCTAAAGCCTCAAAGGCTGTTTCTCAGGATTCCCACAACCTGGTTCCACTTTTCCTCATTAGACTTCTCAGTACTGCCAATGATCCCAACAGAATGCTTTGGCTGGTCAGACTCATCTTTTTACCAAGTCCAGCCAGCTTTTGTCTCTACAGCCGTGCTTTGATCATCCAACATTTCCCACCCATTCTTCAAGGTACTGCTCAATTCCCTAACCATTTTGTTCCATGCTGACCTCCCTTTTCTCAACCAGCTTCTGCACTTACCGGTATAACTTGGTCTAACTATTCAGTCTAATTGTCGGTATCACAGAAGGTAATATACAAAGGTATGAAACTCATTATTTGGGTCCCAGTCCAACAATATTCGGTACTTTGAGAATAGAGACTATGTTTTCTTCTGTAGCTCTGAAGAAAAGTGAATTTGTCAGGGAAAAACAATCATTGTGGGCATAAAACAACAAAAACAAAGATGACGTTTCCAGATTCATCTTTTTCTACGGTCTGCCCATTTGCCACTGAAGCCACTAGAGAGGTATTTTTTGCCACATGCAGCTATGCATTTGAAGCATTTAGGAAAGATTTGCCTGTCGTCGTGTTGTAATTATTACTTATAACAGTTTTCATGGTTTGTTTTTGTCATTGTTAACTTCATTATGAAGAATGTAATGCCCAGATGATTCATTAAATATAATTATAGTTAGCTAGCACAAGTTATTAACTCATTAGGCGAGAGACAGTTCAGAAAGTAAAATTAATAAGATGGGACACAATCCTTAGAATTGTAACATTTAAATAATCCTTGAATTGCAGAGAGAATAGAGACCTATTTCACAGTCAATAAAAAGGGGGAAAAAACTCTTTGAAATTTGGATTATTTCAAATTGTCATTTGAAACAGCTGAACATTATTCAATAAATCATAGCATCCTGATTTGAAGATGCAGTTACCATTCCAAATTAAATTCCCTGATGTTGTAAAGAAATCTTACGGAATCTGACATGCTTGAGGGTAAGGAATATTCAACGACAAAGGGCAGCAAGAGAAAACAGCCTGGTTCACAACTCTGGAATTAATTCACTGTAGCTGAAGCTTAAAGGGGGTGGGGGGAAGGAAGGCTGGCACAGTGGCTCACGCCTGTAATCCCAGTGCTTTGGAAGGCTGAGGTGAGAGGACAGCTTGAGCCCAGGGATTCGAGACCAGCCTGGGTAACATGGCGAAACCCTGTCTCTACAACAAATACAAAAATTAGCCAGGCGTGATTGCCTGGCCTGAAGTCCCAACTACTCGGGAGGCTGAGGTGGGAGGATTGCCTGTGCCCAGGAGGTCGAGGTTACAGCAAGCTATGATCGTACCACTGCACTCCAGCCTGGGCATGGGAAACCCAATCTCTTTATTTAAAAAAGAAAAAAAAAAAAGCCTGAATAAATCAGTCCAAGATATGAATCCAAACTGGAATGATCAGATACCATCATCTTACTGTGGCAACTCAACCACATTTCAGCAATTCATACTACAATTGCTCCTAGATACTCACCTCATTATCATTTTTTTAACTTCCAAAAGCATATTTAAGATTATTTTGTGTTTCCCAATTTACAGCCCAAAAGGACTCAAGACACTTATTTGAGAGAACCCCAAAATGTGTGGGTGAGACACAGAATGATACACCACCAGAAGTCTCAGGGGACACTGGGCACATGAGAACTAAGGTTGGACAACAGCATGTTATGAAGAAAACGCAACGATTCCCCTTTGTCAGCTTCCTGCACCTGACCCTGAAGGCCGCCATGGGTAAGGCCGGGTCTCCCGCACATCTGCACCATGGGCACGGAACACAGTCGTACAGTGCCTAGCTAAGCGTGGATGTGCTAAATCAAGGCTGAAAGAAAGCCTGGCCCTGCCCTTAGGCATCAGGGTTTTTCCAAGTTTGATTCTCCTGTCATCAGAAGCATCCCGGGAAGGATGCTCGTTACAGTGCAGATTCCAGCCAGGCCCGGAGGCTCACGCCTGTAATCCCAGCACTTTGGGAAGCCGGGAGGATCACTTAACGTCAGGAGTTCAAGCCCAGCCTGGCCAACACGGTGAAACCCTGTCTCTACTAAAAATACCAAAAAAAAAAAAAAAAAAAAAATTAGCCGGGCATGGTAGCGCCCGCCTGTAAGCCCAGCTACTCGGGAGGCTGAGGTGGGAGGATCGATTGAACCCGGGAGGTGGAGGCTGCAGTGAGCTGAGATCGCGCCACTGCACTCCAGCCTGGGTGACAGAATGAGACTCAGTCTCAAAAACAAAAATAATAGGAGCCGGGTGCGGTGGCTCACGCCTGCAATCCCAGCACTTCCAGAGGCCGAGGCAGGCGGATCAACTGAGGTCAGGAGTTCGAGACCACCTTGACCAATATGGCGAAACCCCATCTCTACTAAAAATACAAAAATTAGCCGGGCGTGGTGGCGGACGCCTGTAGTCCCAGCTACTCGTGAGGCTGAGGCAGGAAAACTGCTTGAACCCGGGAGGTGGAGGTTGCAGTGAACCGAGATCGCGCCACTGTACTCCAGCCTGGGGGACAAAGCAGGACTCCGTCTCAAAAAAAATAATAATAAAAAATAATAAAATGCAGATTCCTGAGCCCCAAAGTTGACTCCAATCAGGATCTCCGGGGTTCGCGAACGTGCATTTTTACAGCCCCACTCCCCTCCAACCCTCGTCCCCTTCCCCATCCCCCATCCCCTCCACTACCAGGTCTAGCGGCCTCAGGCCCGGGCGTGCGCAGGCGCGTCCCCCGCCTGCCGCCCACCCGGCCGTCCCGCTCCCTGCGCCGCGCACCTGAGGCAGTCGTTGTCTCTCACGAGGCGCGCGCTCTCGGCGGGGGGCAGGAGCCCCCCCTCCAGGTAGAGGCCTAGGAGGGCCCCAGAACTGAAGCCGAAGCGCTGGCGGATGAGACTAATGAGATCTGTGACGACTCGGCATCTGTTCAAGTCGACCAGAAGCCAGAAGGCCGTACAGTGCGGCGTAGCTGGCGGCGGGTAATCAAATTGAAGCCGTAGCCTAACCGTCTCGGAAGCTGCCATCTTGCTCGGTGCTCAACGGAAGCCGAGAGATACCACGGGGCTACCGAGAGGCGTGCTCGGGCGGCTCGCCCCTCCCCAGAGCCTTTGGCGTTTGCCACCTAGTGGTGGAACCTTGCTACTACAGGCTGCGTCTAGGCGAGAACTCGGAGCGAGGTTGATTTCAATTTTGTTCACGGCAGGACTGAGGAAGGCAGTAAGTGAAATGCCTTTATTACATTTCTACTGGGCGCTATGTAGGGTCTCCTAATTAAGGCAAGTCTATGGATAAATAACATTTCTCCTCAGCAGTAGTCTTCTAAGATATTTGCTCATCGACGTGAAAGATTTTTTTTTTTTTTTTTTAGACGGAGTCTCGCTCTGTCACCCAGGCTGGAGTGCAGTGGCGCGATCTCGGCTCACTGCAAGCTCCGCCTCCCGGGTTCACGCCATTCTCCTGCCTCAGCCTCTCCGAGTAGCTGGGACTACAGGCGCCCGCCACCACGCCCGGCTAATTTTTTGTATTTTTAGTAGAGACGGGGTTTCACCGTGTTAGCCAGGATGGTCTCGATCTCCTGACCTCGTGATCCGCCCGCCTCGGCCTCCCAAAGTGCTGGGATTACAAGCGTGAGCCACCGCGCCCGGCCAAGATTTTTATAAAACAATCGTAACACATTTCGCTGACAACATTTTTCATCATAATGAGTTGAAAAAGATGTAAGTCCTAGTGTGTTTTCAATGTTGAAATTTTGAAATAGCACTGTTAATCATTCTTCCAAATGTATCCAGTGGAATATAAATACCTTAGCCTTTTAATACCCACCACCAAACAAAAATGTCCTTGCATTTCTCACCAAATAAATAAATCAGTATTTACATTATTTCTTCTATTTTTTGAACTAGAATTTACATTTCTCCACGTAATATATATTAACTCCTTTAATTTTCATGACAAAAGTTAGTAATTATGAACTGTTATCCTTATTTAGAGGATTTTAAAAAAACAAGGTTGAGTTTAAGAAGTAACTAGAGGCCAGGAGCAGTGGCTGACGCCTGTAATCCCAGCACTTTGAGAGGCCAAGGTGGGCGGATCACTTGAGACCAGGAGTTTGAGACCACTCTGGCCAAAATGGTGAAACCCCAACTCTACTAAAAATATAAAGATTAGCCGGGCATGGTGGCATGTGCCTGTAAGTCCAGCTACTCGGGAGACTGAGGCAGTAGAATCGCTTGAACCCAAGAGGTGGAGGCTGCAGTGAGTCAAGATCATGCCACTGCACTCCAGCCTGGGCAATAGAGCAAGATTCTGTCTTTAAAAAAAAAAAAAGGAAGTAACTTCCCCAAGTTCACTAGACTAGTTAAGTTGTAGATACCAGGGAGTCAGTAGATGAATTGAAAACAAAAATTTTTAATTGAAAATAAGGGTTTTTTGGATTTTCTTTTTTTAGAGTCTTGCTCTGTCACCTAGGCTGGAGTGCCGTTGTGCAATCTCTGCCTCCCGGGTTCAAGTGACTTTCCACCTCAGCTTCCCTAGTAGCTGGAACCACAAGTGTGAGCCACCATGCCCAGCTAATTTTTGTATTTTTTGTAGAGATAGGGTTTTTCCATGGTGGCCACGCTGGTCTCGAATTCCTGAATTCAAGCAATCTGCCTGCCTTGGCCTCCCAAAGTGGTGGGATTACAGGTGTGAGCCACCACCTCCGACCAAAAGAAAGTTTATTAGAGAATTAAAGGAATAAAAGAATGGCTACTCCATAGAAGAGCAGCGAGCCCATACATAAGTATACTCAGTCAAGTATACTTATAGTTACTTCTTGACTGTGGGCTAAACAAAGGATGGATTATTCATGAGTTTTCTGTATCCCAAGGAAAGGGGCAGGGATTTCCCTCAGAACTGAGGGTTACTCCCCTTTTACACCATACAGGATAACTTTCAGGCATTTCCGGCCGGGCGCAGTGGCTCACCCCTGTAATCCCAGTTTCTCCACCTCCTGACTACCATTTGGCATTGTCACTATTTTTTAGTCATTCTGGTAGATGTGTTGTGGTATGTTGTGGTTTTATTTGTTTGTTTGTTTGTTCTGAGGCTGGGTCTCATTCTGTCTCCGATGCTGAAGTGCAGTGGCGTGATCACAAGGCTTACTGCATGCAGCCTCCACCTCTGAAGCTCAAATGAACCTCCCACTTCATCCTCCTGAGTGGCTGGGACTACAGGCATGCACTGCCATGCCCTGCTAAATTTTGTAATCTTTGTAGAGATGGAGTTTTGTCACATTGCCCAGACTGGTCTCAAACTCTTGGGCTCAAGCTATCCTCCCACCTCAGCCTCCCAAAATGTTGGGATTACAGGCATGAGCCACCATGCCCAGCCTCTTGTGGTTTTAATTTGTATTTTCTAATGGCTAATAATGTTGAACATTTTTCCTGTGTTTATGTGCTTCTTCAGTGAAATTCTCTTCAAGTCTTTTACATCTGCTCTTATTAGATTGTTAAATTTTGAGAGTTCTTTATATATTCTCGATAGTAGTACTGAGGCAGGCAAATAGGATCTGGAGGCAGGGAACATAAGGCCAATTCACACTTCAGCTGTGACAGGAAATATCTTCTTCATTTACATAGGGCATACGAGGAGTAAATGACTTTCTAACTTCCTCATCCTCTCCATTTACATAGGACATACACCAAGAAACCAGTGGAAACCTCTGGAGGCTATTTAAGCCCCCAAAAATTCTGTAACAGGGCCCTTGAGCCCCTATGCTCCGGCCTGCTCCCACCCTGTGGAGCATACTTTCATTTTCAGTAAATCTCTGCTTTTGTTTGTTGCTTCATTCTTTCCTTGCTTTGTCTGTGCGTTTTGTCCAATTCTCTGTTCAAGCTGCCAAGAACACCCTCCACCGGTAACAGTACTTTGACCCCTCCACCGATAACAGTACTTTGTCAGATATGTGGGTTGCGGATATTGTCTTCGACTCTGGAGCTTTTTTTTTTTTTTTTAAATCATTCTCTTAATAGGGCCTATCACAGACCAAAAGTTCTAAATTTTGATGAAGTCCAGTCGATCCATTTTTTCTTCACTGCTACCTCTGCCTCCCAGGTTCAAGTGATTCTCCTGCCTCAGCCTCCCGAGTAGCTGGGGACTACAGGCACCCGCCACCACACCTGGCTAATTTTTGTATTTTTAATAGAGATAGGGTTTCACCATGTTGGTCAGGCTGGTCTTGAACTCCTGACCTCAGGTGATCTGCCCACCTCGGTCTCCCGAAGATCTGGGATTACAGGCGGGAGCCTCTGTGTCCAGCCTGTCTGTTTTTTGCTCTGTTGTCCAGGCTGGAGTGCAGTGGCAAGATCATAGTTCACTGCAGCCCCTACTTTGTGGGCTCAAGCAATCCTCCCAGCTCAGCCTCCCAAAGCAGTGGAATTAGTCATGTGAGCCATAGCCTGAGTTGATTTTTGGGTAAGAGTTATATCAGCGTTCATTTTTGTTTGTTTGCTTGCCTCTTGATGTCCAACTGCTCCAGCACTATTTGTTAATAACACTCTATGTCCTCCATTTTGAATCTTTTGAATCTTTGTCAGAAATCAGTTGGGCATATTTGTGTACATCTATTTCTGGATTCTCTGTTCTGTTTCATTGATCTATATGTCTATCCCTCCACCAACACCACACAGTCTTTTTTCTTTTTTTTTTCTTTTTTTATTGAGAGGGAGTCTCACTCTGTTGCCCAGGCTGGAGTGCAGTGGCGTGATCTTGGCTAATTGCAACCTCCGCCTCCCAGGTTCAAGCAGTTCTGCCTCAGCCTCCCGAGTAGCTGGGACTATAGGTGCGCACCACCACGCCAGACTAGTTTTTGCATTTTTAGTAGATACAGGGTTTCCTAGGTGCACACCACCATGCCAGGTTAATTTTTGCATTTTTAGTAGATACAGGGTTTCACCATGTTGGCCAGGCTGGTCTGGAACTCTTGACCCCAAGTGATCCACCCACCTGGCCTCCCAAAGTGCTGGGATTATGGGCTTGAGCCACCGTGCCTGGCCCTTGTTTTCTTTTAGAGACAGATTGCACCCACACTGCAGAGCAGTGGTGTGAGCATAGCTCACTGTAGCCTCAGACTCCTGGGCTCAAGTGACCCTCCCACTTCAGCTTTTCAAGTAGCTAGGACTACTGTGCCCATTAATTTTTAATTTTTTTGTAGAGATAGTGTCTGGCTATGTCTTCCAGACTGATCTCAAACTCCTGGCAGGTGCCACCACGCCTGGCTAATTTTTTGTATCTTTAGTAGAGATGGGGTTTCGCCATGTTGGCCAGACTGGTCTTGAACTCCTGACCTCAAGTGATCTGCCCACCTTGGCCTCCCAAATTGCTGGGATTACAGGCATGAGCCACTGCGCCAGGTCTCACTCACTTTATTTATGCTTTGCCCTATTTGCTTTAGCTATTCTACTTCCTTTTCTTTTTCTTATAAATTTTTAAATAATCTTGTTTGTGTATATCTCCAAAAAATCTTGCTGCGATATTGGTAGAAATTGTGCTACACCTATATATTAATTTGGTATGAATTGACATCTTTAGGATGTTGAGTGTAAATCCATGAACACATCATGTCTCTCCATTTATTCAGCTTTCTGATTTCTTTCATCAGCGTTGTATGGTTTTAAGCATACAAATCCCATACAGGTGTTGTTAGATTTGTATGTACCTATTTCCTTGTGTGTTATGTGCGTAGATTCCTCGGGATTTTTTATTTACATAATATTATATGCAAATGGGGACAGTTTTATTTCTTCCTTTCCAATCTGTATGCCTTTTCTTTATTCTTTGCTTATTGCACTGACTACAAGTGCTAGTACTATGTTGAATATGAGTGATAAAAGTAGTGTGAACCCCCAAAATTTGAGACAGGTCTCAGTTAATTTGGAAAGTTTATTTTGCCAAGGTTAAGGAAGCAAGCCCATGACACAGCCTCAGGAAGTCCTGATGACATGTGCCCAAGGTGGTCAGAGCAGAGCTTGGATTTTTTTTTTTCTTTTTTTGAGATGGAGTCTCGCTCTGTCACCCAGGCTGGAGTGCAGTGCCATGATCTCGGCTCACTGCAAACTCTGCCTCTGGGTTCAAGCAAGTCTCTGCTTCAGCCTCCCAAGTTGCTGGGATTACAGGTGCCTGCCACCATGCCCAGCTAATTTTTGTACTTTTAGTAGAGACAGGGTTTCACTATCTTGGCAAGGCTGGTCTTGAACTCCTGACCTCGTGATCCACCCGCCCTCAGCCTTCCAAAGTGCTGGGATTACAGGCTTGAGCTACCACATGAGCTACCACACCCAGGCCCACACCTTGGATTTTTTACATTTAGGGAGTCATGAGACATTAATTAATATATGTAAGAAGTACATTGGTTCTGTCTAGAAAGGCAGGGACAACTTATAGCAGGGATGGGGCTTCCAGGTCACAGGTAGGTGACAGACAAATGGTTGCATTCTTTTGAGTTTCTGATAAGCCTTTCCAAAGGAGACAAACAAAATATGCATCTATCTCAGTGAACAGAGGGATGACTTTGAATAGAATGGGAGGCAGATTTGCCCTGGGAAGTTCCCAACTTGAATTTTCCCTTTAGCTTAGTGATTTTGGGGGCCCAAGGTATTTTCCTTTCATGGTAGACATTCTTGCCTTATCCCCAAGCTTAGGGGGAAAGCATTCAGTCATTTGCCATTAAGTATAATGTTAGCTGTAGGTTTTCGCAAATGCTCTTTTTTTGTTTGTTTGTTTGTTGTTAGGGTTGGATTTTCACTGTGTTGCCCAGGCTGGTCTCAAACTCTTGGGCTCAAGCCATCCTCCTGCCTTGGCCTCCTAAAGTACTAGTGTGGCAGGCCACGTCTCACTAATGCAGGCCTCCATAACAACTGTTTCAGTACTGACTGAGGGGTTACGTTAAATATTAAAAGCCAGTGCCCTTATACAAAGGTTGGGATGTAACAAAAGCCCACCAAGAGTTTTGTCCAGGCCTTTCCTGGGCCTTAAAGCATGACAAAATAATGAAGGAAATCTTAACAGACCTATTTAGGACGAAACACGTTTTATTGTGGATCTGAAGAAGCTCCCTAGGCCTCCACAAACAAGTTTATTGGAGGTCTGAAGGTGTAGCAGGACAAGCCGCAGACAAAACCCCTCAGACACTGAGTTAAAGAAGGAAGAGATTTATTTGACTGGGAGCTTTGGCAAGACTCACGTCTCCAAATACTGAGCTCCCTGAGTGAGCAATTCCTGTCCCTTTTAAGGGCTTACAACTCTAAGGGGGTCCGCATGAGAGGGTCGTGATCGATTGAGCAAGCAGGGGGTACGTGACTGGGTGCTGCATGCACTGGTAATCAGAACAGAACAGAACAGGACAGGGATTTTCACAATGCTTTTCCATACAATGTCTGGAATCTATAGATAACATAACCGGTTAGGTCGGGGGGTCAATCTTTAACCAGACCCAGGGCGCGGCTCTGGGCTGTCTGCCTGTGGGTTTCATTTCTGCCTTTTAGTTTTAACTTCTTCCTTCTTTGGAGGCAGAAATTGGGCATAAGACAATACGAGGGGCAGTCTCCTCCCTTATTCCCCGCGTTTGAGACTCACCCAATAGTGGGAGTTCTCACTTTTATTTTTACTACCCATGTCTTCTTGCAAGACAGATCAATAGTGATTCATATAGTACACTTGTGCTGAAGCATTTTGGTGAACTAAGGTAGCGATGAAGCTTTTTTTTTTTTTTTTTTTTTGAGACGGAGTCTCGCTCTCTCACCCAGGCTGGAGTGCAGTGGTGCAATCTCGGCTCACTGCAAGCTCCGCCTCCCGGGTTCACGCCATTCTCCTGCCTCAGCCTCTCCAAGTAGCTGGGACTACAGGCACCCGCCACCACGCCCGGCTAATTTTTTGTATTTTTAGTAGAGACGGAGTTTCACCGTGGTCTCGATCTCCTGACCTCGTGATCCGCCTGCCTCGGCCTCCCAAAGTGCTGGGAGGAGTTTCGCTCTGTCGCCCAGGCTGGAGTGCAGTGGCGCAGTCTCGGCTCACTGCAAGCTCCGCCTCCCGGGTTCACGCCATTCTCCTGCCTCAGCCTCTCCGAGTAGCTGGGACTACAGGCGCCCGCCACCACGCCCGGCTAATTTCTTTTTTGTATTTTTAGTAGAGACGGGGTTTCACTGTGGTCTCGATCTCCTGACCTCATGATCCGCCCGCCTCGGCTTCCCAAAGTGCTGGGATTACAAGCGTGAGCCACCGCGCCCGGCCTAAAGTGCTGGGATTACAAGCGTGAGCCACCACGCCCGGCTGCGATGAAGCTTCTTATCATTTGAAGAAGTACAGGTAGAAAACAAGGGAACAGTAAGCAGGTTTCTATTCCTACTATAAATCCTATTATAAGAGTATTAAATCTTCTTGGCTCTGGGAACCATTTTTCAAACATGGCCCCATGATCAAATCCATGCCACATTTGCATGGGCACATGTGCCAGTTTTGTCATATTTCTAACTATGTCTTTAACTACTTGCCCTTGATCATCTATGTGTAGACAGCAATTAGTAAGGTTAAATTTCCCACAGACCCCTCCTTCAGCTGCTAGCAAGTAGTCGAGAGCCAATCTATTTTGATAGCATTTCTCATCTGAGTTTTTTGCTGGGCCAGAATAGTCAAGGCTCTGCCGGTCTTATTAGTGATTATTTCTAAGACAGCTTGTAACCGTATGATTCAATTGAGCACGTAAATGGGGGTCCAGTATCCCCACAAGCCGTCTTGTGCCAAAGTAGCTGGCCCGTAATATTGTATGATTCTCTCAGGGGGCCATTCATTATTTTTCCAATTTTTTATAGCTATACTTTTTTTTTTTTTCGTGGGAAGCATAGACAGGGAAGCCCAGGAGTTCACGTGTCTTTATGGGCAGTAGAAAGAAAGATAGTTTAATAGTGCCAATAACACAACTACCTGCCCACTGGTCGGGTAATCTGGCATAAGCTCTATGCGCACATATCCAGTATAATCCAGTGGGGGCTGTCCAGTCCCGGTGGGACTCTGGGTGGGTCCACATGGTTTGCAACTTTGGGAATTTACTAAATAGATTTTACTTAGTGTGGTTTGAACTCCACTAGGTGACTGTTTTCGTAGTACTATTATACAGTTTTTGCCCAAGGCAGCTGAGTCTTCCCACAGGAAGCATGAAGTCCTTCCCTATTCTTGCTATACAGTATTGTCTAATGCTTGAGGATTTTAGGGCCCAGAAGTTATCAGGGTGATTCTTTTGAGCCAGGAGTTTATCAGGAACTGGGTCTGTAGGTACTAATTCTCAGGCTTCCCATGGCCATTGATCTCCCATTACAGTTCCTCCACATACATAACATGAGGTGACATTGAGAGACTGGGCTACATGCTCGGCTAATTGCAAAAACAAATTTATTGTTTTTCCTGGAATTTCTGGTACTGGCACATTTAGTTCATCATAGAAGGTTTGAAATACTGGCTCAGGAGACAGTTTATAAACTTCTCCTCAAACCACGATATTCACTCGAGGATCCAGTACAGCCCCATCAATTTCTAGGGTTACACGCTCCCCTTTTCTCCAGCGAGGATCAAGGGGGTTGGTTATTACTAGTTCTAAGGGTATTACTAGTTCTAAGAGTCCTGTACCTGACCACTGGTACAGGAAGGGCCACTTTTCCCTTTCTGAAGGTGGACAGGATTCTTTTTATTTTTTATCCAAGTAGCCTGAATGACACAAGACCATTATCTACATTTATTTCCACACAGTCCTAATTCATGACAAACGTACTTATTTTCTGCCATATAGCCTCTTTCCTAACTAAGAGAACCACATCCTATTTCTAACTCATTACTATTAATGACATCACAGGCATCAAATTTCAAGGTGACTTGTTTGGGCACCCCTTTTTCTTCTGTTTTGGCTGACACTTTACTCGTATCGTTTATAAGCCCCCACCAGTCCTCAGTCCTTCATCTTATTTTAAAAACTGTGGTCATGGGAGGCTCAGATGGGTCATAACACACATCAGGTTGGTCATTTCCTGGGCTACATACCTTGTATAGAATAGGATTATAAAAACAGTTTCTTTTTACAGTCCCGGTACGCTTATAATAACCATAAAATAATAGGACTGTGGCAACTTTTTCTCCTACCTCAGTGACTTGATGTATACACTGGGAACAGTCCTCCGTCTGAGAAAGGTCAGTTGAAGTCCTTACTGTACAAGTCCAAATTTTAAGGAAAATGAGTCCTGCGATGAGTTTTCTCATGCTTTGGCTGTGCGTGGACCAGTCAGCTTCCAGGTGTGACTGGAGCAGGGCTTGTCATCTTCTTCAGAGTCACTTTGCAGGGGTCGGCGAAGCTGCTCCCGTCCACATACAGCTCACAGTCTACTGATGTTCAAGGATGGTCTCGGAGGTTGGGCCTGCTAGAATAAACTGAGTCCAATACTTCTACACAGTTTTGTTCGGCTGGGCTCTCTGATACCGGGAGCAAGGTGGCAGAGTTTAGAGTGTTGCAAATTTCAATGGTTATGCAGGGATTTTCACATAGCAAGCTTTGGTACTTTGTTAATCTAGCATTTGTTAGACAATGATGTATTCATTAAAGTCACCACAGCATGGGGGGCCTTTAAGTTTAGGTTTTGCCCAAGAGTGAGCTTATCTGCCTCTTCTGCTAGCAGGGCTGTTGCTGCTAAGCACAGGCGCCAACCCTTAGAAACTCCATCTAGCTGTTTGGAGAGGTAGGCGGGCCCCAGCCAGGGTCCCACAGTCTGGGTCAAAACTCCAACCACCTTTTTTTTTTTTTTTTCTCTGACACATATAGTGTACAAGGTTTTGTGAGGTCAGGTAGCCCCAGGGCTGGGGCCAACATGAGTTTTTCTTTTAACTCATGAAAAACTCATTGCTGTTGGTTGTAATAGACGTAGTTTATCCAATCTACATTTTTATTAACTGTCACCCACCCAAAATATTGACTCAAATCCTGTAATTATTTGATTTTGGGCTTTAAATTGATCTGGTATTCCCTGTGGGACTCCAATTGCATCTAAATAGACATGAGAGTCGAAAGACCCATGAGGGACCTCTCTCGCTTTATGATGTCTTATTTTTCCTCCCTGTGGTTGATGAAATGCCAGGGTGAAAGGGATAGCCAGTTGGACTAAAGTACAAGTGCCACTCCAGTTATTCGGCAGAGTGCCCAGTAAAGGTCCACGACAATACCACCACACATCTGCTCGGGGATGAACAAGGGCCGACTGATTGATAAGCTCTTGAAAATTCTTAAGCTTACTGCATCCCTTCAGGTCTCCAAGGAATGCTAAGTTTCCTCCCTGTCGTGAGAGACACGAAGTGAACTTACTGTTGGGAGACAGAGGCTGGATGGTCCTCAGGGGCTGACCCACAGGGTGTCAGGCTTTGGGATATAGCAGAGAGAGCTTGGCACGACTTCTTACTCCAGGCTGTAGAATCCTGGAAAAGAGCTGCCATGCAGCCCACGCCTGATTGACTGGAGGACCACCTTAGTGGAAAGGGGACAATCTGGGCCTCTGGCCTGCCATGTGCACAAGCATAACAATTGCTTTTGTTTAACGTGTGGACGGAATATTTGATCCATTACAACCAGGCATTTGCATCTTGGTATCCTGCTTAGTTGCCAAAGCTTGTTTTAAGTCTTTCTGTGATCCTCTAGTAAAATGAATGTATGATTTTAGGAAATTACAAAACCCGGTTGGGGCAGTCTATCCTTGCTCTTCAGTGGTCCACAGAACGTTGGACCAACTGCGGCATAAAAGCTCTACATCGAGGGGCAAGACTCCTGGTTGACACTGGGGTCTTTATCAAAATCTCCCTGGATTAAGTAGTCCCAATTTACTAATGCCCAGTCTGAGGAGAGTCAGGAGGGACAGAGGTACTTTTCTGAAGTAGAGAGCTGTCTTTGACTTGGCAGGTCCCCACAGGGTATAACAAGGCAAGCATTAAATGCAATAGTTTGAGGCGAAATTGACTTGTTTATATTAATAACTAGATGGTCAGAAATACAGCGAGGAAAGAAGAAAGAGTATTAGAATAGATGAAGGAGTTAAATTTTTCTTAGCTTTAGTTTGGTAGGGTCTTCCCCTGGGACTATGGCCCACGACTCTGCAGGGGGTGGCGCTTTCTTGATTCAGGTGTGATGAGTCCATCCCCTTTTCGCTGTACGAACAGCGGTCTTGGAGGTTAACAGCACAAGGTAGGGTCCTTCCTAGGCTGGCTCGAGTTTTCCTTCTTTCCACCCTTTGATGAGAACATGATCTTCAGGCTGGTGCTGGTTTACCGGAAATTCTAGGGGTGGTACATGTGCTAAAAGACTTTTAGTTTTGAG
This sequence comes from Hylobates moloch, assembly GCF_009828535.3. Classification (NCBI taxonomy): domain Eukaryota; kingdom Metazoa; phylum Chordata; class Mammalia; order Primates; family Hylobatidae; genus Hylobates; species Hylobates moloch. Next base: position 3,508,958 of record NW_026652285.1, read on the forward strand.
GGAAAGGATAGTGGAAGATAAAACAAGTATATAATTTTTAAGAAATGGACCTTTTGTTTTAAATGTTGGGACATCAGCAGTGGATTTTATAGTCCTTGGTGCCTTCTTATTGAGAAGCTTCATTTAGCACCTATTTTTATTAGTTTTTAGACCAAAGAAAGCCAAACACCTTTTTATATTTGACAATGCTTCCATAAAACTTTGTAGACATATTTATTTAATTTTTAATGTCTGATCATAAGGTAAGATTTTTATAGACTTTTTTAACCTTTTATAATTTTTGTTAAAGAGCAGGTTAGTGCTTTAAGAAAAACCCATTGTGTTTTTATTTTAATGTTCAGTTCACAGAAAAACTGGATGATACACCGTTAACTTTAGCCAGTATGTTTACACATAGAATTTTCTTTATAATTAACATTTCAAAACTTGCTTAAACCTTCAAAACAATTTTTTTAACCTTTTATTGTAGGTAAAAATCCACATTCTTATGCCTCTTTATAATCGTTTTACCAAAGGTATATTTTACTTTTCTTATACACCTTGCATATAAACTTTCTCCAATAGTTTAACATTCAGGAGGCCTAATTACTTTTAAATTATACATTTCTTGGATAAATTTATTTTTCTAACACATTTTTTTCATGACTTTAACAGACAATTCTTCGACATGCCTCAACTTTCTGACTTATTGCAAATCTCCCTTTCTTTAAACAACTAGTTAATTTATTTCCGGATGAGAATTTTCAATATAACATCCCTTTTTATATAAATTCTGCCCCCCCTTTTTTCCTTTTTTTTTTCAAGGATGATAACCATTCTTTTCCAAATTGAACTTCTTTTATGTCTGAGGACTAGACCGTCTAAGGCCACAAGATTAGAAGTTACTATAGTACGTGTTACACTGTTAACTTTTAGCAAACTTTATTTTTGTTGAAAACTTTGTAAGTTTGGGATTTCAATTATCCTTTGCTATTAACCTTGTTTAGTCCAAATTAACTTAGAATTGGTATAGATGGCTTGTTTTTTATCTTTAATTACCCGGGAGGAACCATCTATCGTCCAGTCCTGAAGGGAGTTCCTCCTAGGTTTGGCTGACCCTTTGTACGGTAATTAAGATTTAGATCCCCTGTTAGGAAACCTGCTGGGTTAAGGGAATTTTCAGTGGTTAATGTTAAATCATCTTTTTTTTTCCCCCCTTAGGATACTTCTGAACTGGTGAGGTGTGCTCACAATGAGATTTCCTCTAAAAGTTATTTTTTAAATTTCTTCCGTTAGCAAAGCAGTTGCCGCTACAGATTGAATGCCTCTGGGCCATCCGCGGGTTACTGGGTTAAGGATTTTTGATAGGAAGGCCTCAGTGCTTTCGGGATACGCCCTTGTTTACACTGACAACAAAGTGGTATTGGAGTGTTATAGGGTTACGGAGAATACCTTTAATTATCAATTATAGGTTTTTAATTTACCTTGGCTTTTAACAGAATAGGGTACACTTTTTTTTCTTAACTACTTATATATCTCTCTTTCTTTCTCTCTTTGATTTTCTGTCTCTTTTTCTCTTTGACTTTCCTTTTGCCTCTCTTTCTCTCTCTCTGCCTCTCTCTCTCTCTCTTTCCTTGAATCCCTCTTTGTCTCTCTGTCTCTTCCTCTTTCTCTCTCTGCTGGTCTTTCCTTGCCTGTGCCAGCCACTTATGCTGCTGTTCTCTCAACCACTGTGGGGGGCGTCTAAAACAAGTTGTAACCAAGTGTCTATGTACCGGAACTGGTCTGGGTGCCCTGGGTTACAGGTTACCTTGTGCCATACCTTTGAAACAAGGGACCTGTCCAGGATTCCTTCTGAGGGCAAACTCACTTCTAATGCTGGCCAGTCTATTTCACATAAAGTTCTAAGTTTTCCTGGTGTCATAGTAATACCATAATCTCCCTTAAATCCTTTCTTGAAATTTTTCAACATAGTTCCTAGTGGGGTGGGCTTACTTTGTGCCTGGCCCATGCTTCTTCGAGACAAAACACCACGCTCACATCACACGCACACCACAAAACAAAGAATGGGTAAAAAGGGCACACACACACTTTTACGGTTTACACCAAACCAGAATCAAAACCAAATCAGAGTATCCAGAAATCCAAGCCAGGTCAAAACCAAAACCAAAGTATCAAGCAATTCAAGTCAAGTCAAAAACAAAAACCAAAGTGCTGGTACGGGCACACCATGGGTGATCAGGCCTCGCTTCCACTCAAATGGAGTGGGCAAGTTCCAAAGACCAGACTTACCAAGTTTCAGATGTCCAAACTCCAAGTGCCAGTTCCTTCCTGGTGTTCAGCCACTGCGTTGATCCTCCACAGGGGCCTGCCATGCGCTGCTCTGATGAGGCGTTCCACTGGGGCAATTGCCTACCAGGGACCGCTCTCAGGATCCGCGTCACTCAAGCTGGCTGGAGTCCCCCACAAGGATGCTCCACAGGGCAGGCCTAAGCCACCTAAGGGACTGCCTCGACTGTCGGTTAATCACCTCGCTTCCCGGTCAGGGAACCAAGAAATGTAGCAGAACAAGCCACACATAAAACCCCTCAGACACCGAGTTAAAGAAGGAAGGGCTTTATTCAGCCAGGACCTTCGACAAGACTCATGTCTCCAAAAACCAAGTACCCTAAGTGAGCAATTCCTGTCCCTTTTAAGGGCTTACAACTCTACGGGGGGTCCGCATGAGAGGGTCGTGATCGATTGAGTGAGCAGGAGGTACGTGACTGGGGGCTGCATGCACCAGTAATCAGAATGGAACAGAACAGGACAGGGATTTTTCACAATGCTTTTCCATACAATGTCTGGACTCTATAGATAACATAACCGGTTAGGTCGGGGGTCAATCTTTAACCAGACCCAGGGCGCGGCTCTGGGCTCTCTGCCTGTGGATTTCCTTTGTGCCTTTTAGTTTTTACTTTTTCTTTCTTTGGAGGCAGAAATTGGGCATAAGACAGTATGAGGGGTGGTCTCCTCCCTTAAAGGAACTCCCCAAACCTCCATGATTTAGCAGAAGACAAAGAGAAGGGTAATCACCCCAGCACCTAGACCCATTTAGATTAAGTAAATTTACTGAGGCTCCAGAGGAAGGTCTTCAGGACTCAGACCTTAATTATAGATTAAAAGTAGTTAATCACTTATGCCTTTCGAAGAATGTACTCTTACACGTAGACATACACTTTAGAAGGTATATAAGCTCTGGAAAATGTTGTAATTTGGAGTTGGTCTGGCAATAACTTCCAGGCCTTCCCCCTGTAACTGGTTACAGAAATAAAAACTCTCTCCCCAATTCATCTGCATCTCATTATTGGGGCACAAGAAATAGCAGCCCAACCTTCAGTTTTGTCCGGGAACACTAGAATTACCAGCGTGAGCCACAGTAGCTTGCCTGTAAATGCGCTTTATCAAGTTGAGGAAGATCCCCTCAATTCCCATTTTCTGAATTTTTTAAATAATAAATTTAAAAATTATGTGTTAACCTTGTGATGTTAAATTTTGTCAAGTATTTTTTCTGCATTGATTTATATGATTATATGATTTTTCTTCCTTTTCCTTTTAATGTGGTTTATCATTTTGATTGTTTTTCAAATATTGAATCATCTATGTTTCCTTACAATAAATTATATTTGGTTATGGTGAATTAATTCATTTTATGAAATGCTGAATTCTATTTGCTAATATTTTATTAAGAATGTTTGCACCTACATCAAGTAGAGTTTTATGGATGGAAATTAAAAGAAAAGAATTTTGGGGCTGAACATGGTAGCCCCTGCTGTAACTGCCCAACAGGTTCACCTTGCCCACTGCCTGGAAAGAACCAATTTATCAAGACAGGGGAATTGCAATACAGAAAGAGTAATTCATGCAGAGCTGGCTGCGCAGGAGACAGGAGTTTTATTATTACTCAAATCAGCCTCTCTGTGCATTCAAGGATCAGAGTTTTTAAGGATAATTTGGTTGGTGGAGTGCCAGTGAGTCGGGAGTGCTGATTGGTCAGGTTGAAGATGAACTCATAGGGAATCTAAGCTGTCCTCTTGTGAGTCAGTTCCTGGGTGGGGGCCACCAGAACAGATGAGCCAGTTTATCGATCTGGGTGATGCCAGCTGATCCATCCAGCTCAGGGTCTGCTGAATATCTCAAGCACCGACCTTAGGTTTAACTATAGTGATGTTATCCCCAGGAGCAATCTGGGAAGGCTCAGAATCTTGCAGCCTCCAGCCGCATTACTTCTAATCCATAACTCTAATCTTGTGGTTAATTTGTTAGTCCTGCAAAGGCGGTCTAGTCTCCAGGCAAGAAGGGGGTTTGTTTTGGGAAAGGGCTGTTAGTTAGCATTATTAACTAGTTCCCTCAACCATAAACATCTTGTAACCAAGAGTGCCCAACCCCCTGGGAATATAACCCAGCAGATTTGGCTTTTTCTGGCCTTTATTCAAGATGGAGTCACTCTGGTTAGGTTGCCTGACACAAGTGCACAGAGACTGATATGCTCAAAGGGAAGATGATGTGAAGACACATGAGAAGATAGTCACATAATGCCAAGGTTTACCACAAGCGTCTGCACCAAGAATTCGATGGATGTGTCTTTAGGAGCTCCCAACCAATTTCCATCAGCCTCCCAAACCCTTCTCAGAATAAATATATAATTTTAAAAACAGTTTTGAGGTTCAGTACCCAGTATCTTTCTTCCAGTCCTATTGCCTCCTTTGTAGCCATATTTTATATACATATAATTTTCTTTTTTTTGAGACGGAGTCTCACTCTGTCGCCCAGGCTGGAGTGCACTGGCACGATCTCGGCTCAGTGCAACCTCTGCCTCCCGGGTTTAAGCAATTCTCCTGCCTCAGCCTCCCAAGTAGCTGGGATTACAAGCACACGCCACCATACCCGGCTAATTTAGTTTCAGCATGTTGCCCAGGCTGGTCTGGAACTCCTGAGCTGAGGCAATCTGCCCTCCTTGGCCTCCCAAAGTGCTGGGATTACAGGCATGAGCCACTGAGCCTGGCCCAGTCCTATTATAGTTTTTAGCTGCCCCAAGAGGACAGGTTTACATTGTAGAAATGCAATCCACTTCAAATTGAACCACAAGCATAACTTTTAAAAAATGTTCTGTAGCTGACAGCCTTCGTGTAAATTCTATCAGTGAGAACGTTATGTCAGTGGGAGAGATCTGATCTCACCAACCCGCATCTTGCCTTTAGCCTTCAAGCTGCCTTTAATTATTCCTGGACTTCTGGGCCAAGCTAACTTTGGGAGGCATTTAGTTTATAGGTTAAATTGTAATAGCCCTTCCCCAAACTTTACGCTAAATGACCACCAGGCTAAGAAAATAGAGGAGGCTGAATTCTGCTAAGGATTGCCAGCCATTATTCCTGAGGTCACAAAATATGCAACTTCTCCAATTACTCCTGCAGACACCATCACTATTGTAGAACCTAAGATTGGCCTTTTGAGATGTCTTTTCAGGTTTTTTTGCATGTCTGACACCTGGCTCCACCTGGACCTACCAACTGCTCCTGCGGCCCCACCTGGAAGCAAATCTGTGCAAGAAGACAGCTTCAACTCCCTGTGATTTCATCTCCAACTCAACCAATCAGCAGCAAGCACCCATTGCCTAGCCACCCCTGCTCCTACCCCTAAACTATCTTTGAAACTACTCCTCAGAGACTGATTTGAGTAATTATAAAACTCCAGTCTTCCTTTCAGCCAGCTCTGTATGAATTAAACTGTTTCCCCATTGCAATTCCCCTGCCTTCATAAATTGGCTGGCTCTATCCGGGCAGCAGGCAAAAAGAACCCATTGGGGGATTACATAGCCACTCCTCATTGGAGAAATTTCTACTGGCTCTTCTTCCAGCCTCAACTCTCTTTGGCTAATCTTTCTCTCTATATAGCCTTCAGTTCTTTTCATCTTTCTCTCTTCTTTCCTCTCCTAGGAGCAAAACAAAATTTCTCCTGGGCCCCACAGTTTGGCAATTATCTTTTGTTGCCTTGGCTGCAGCTACTATGCCATCAGCTCCCAACTCCTAACTTCAATGAACCAAGGAGGTATTTTTCTTAAACAAAGACCCCTCCAACCCTGAAGATTGGAATTTCGCCACTGCCTGTAAGGAGAACAAGCTTTAATCTGGTTTCTACATGTGGTTTTTGTTTATTTTGTTCCTGTGATTATAAACTGTAATGTAAAAAGAAAATGTTACTGTAATACTTGCTTTATCATGTATTTATCCATGTATCCAACCTTCTTTCTATCCTATCCATCAATCCATCTTATATTCTGGATACTTTTTTTTTTTTTTTTTAAAGAAACATGGCCTCACTATATAGTCCAGGCTGGTCTCAAACTTCTAGGCTCAATCAGTCATCCCACCTTGGTCTCCCAAAGAGCTGGATTACAGGCATGGGTCACTGCGCCAGCATCTGGATACATTTCAAAGAAAATTGTATACATTGGTACACCTCCCCCTAAACACTTTAATATGAATATCATTAACTAGAGGTGACATTTATATTTTTTCCTTTTGAAGTCATATTAGCATATTATAAAATGCACAATTTTTTTGTGCCTGTGTGAGATGGGGTCTTACTCTGTCACCCAGGCTGGAGTGCAGTGGCACCATCTCGGCTCACTACAACCTCCACCTCCTGGATTCAAGCGATTCTCATGCCTCAGCCTCCCGAGTAGTTAAGACCACAGGCGAGTGCCACCACGCCCGGCTAATTTTTGTATTTTTGTAGAAACAGGGTTTCGCTATGTTGGCCAGGCTGGTCTCAAACCCCCGATCTCAAGTAATCTGCCCACCTCGGCCTCCCAAAGTGCTGGGATTACAGGTGTGAGCCACCTTGTGCCCGGGCTGTAGTGTTATTTTTGTGGCAAAAAAATTGAAACTCTAAAATTCTGACTGCAGTGGAGGGATAAGTGTATTTTAAGCCCTAGTGATACAGACCAACTTGGAAGCTTCAGACAGGAAAAGTTTGCTACATAGTTATTTATTTTTAACTAAGCATGTACTTTTATGTATCTCCCAAATGGCATGGAACACCTGCTCACTGCAGCCTGGAACTCCTGGGCTCAAGTGATCCTCCCACCTCAGCCTTCTGAGTAGCTCGGACAGCAGGCGCATGTCACCACATCAGCTAATTTTTGTTATTTTTTGTAGAAAGGGGGTCTCAATATGTTGCCCAGGCATTATGAATTTTATGCATTCGGGACCATCCATACTTAAAGCATGACAGAACCCGGCGGCATATTTTTCTCTGCCACAGCTTTCAGCGCAGGGGAACCTCACAGGCAGGGCAGGGTCAAGGCTCTGTCCAGACAATGGTTGCAGAGTAAAAAGCACTTCTATTTATGGGGATCAAGGGCGAGGGAAGGGAGAAAGGAGCAGGGAAAGAGGAGAAGTGGCCACATGTACTTTGTTTTGTTTTTTGCTTTTTGTTACATTACTTTTGAAACAGTATTTAGAAGTAGCCTCTCCTACAGCCCCTGCTGTAGCTTGTTTCCTAGCTGTGAGGTGTTATTCAGTACCCTCCAACATGAAAATGACCTTCAGACAGACAGACACACACACACAAAGGAAAACATCTCTGCCATCCACTTTTTCTTCCTTTTCCATCCCCAGACCCTCGATTCTCTCTTTAAAATGACTGTTGGGAAGATAATGTAACACAGAGTAATACTAATGACAAATTATCAAAAAAGAAAAAAAAACAAAATAAAAATCTTTATTAGTGTTTTAAAAATGACGTAAAAGACTATGGGAAAAAAATGCCAACAATAGTTAATGTATAACTTTTTTTTTTTTTTTTTTTTGAGACGGAGTCTCGCTCTGTCACCCAGGCTGGAGTCCAGTGGCGCGATCTCGGCTCACTGCAAGCTCCGCCTCCCGGGTTCACGCCATTCTCCTGCCTCAGCCTCTCCGAGTAGCTGGGACTACAGGCGCCCACCACCACGCCCGGCTAATTTTTTGTATTTTTAGTAGAGACGGGGTTTCACCGTGGTCTCGATCTCCTGACCTCGTGATCCGCCCGCCTCGGCCTCCCAAAGTGCTGGGATTACAAGCGTGAGCCACCGCGCCCGGCCGTTAATGTATAACTTTTTTGTTCATATTTCCAAAACGTTTATAACATACATAATTTCAAAAGAAAAATAAGTTAAAAAAATACAAATCTGAAAATGAAACCCCGCTGTTTGCAACGACCAGCTGGCTTAATCTGCCTTTTCGCAGATGTAGCAGTGTTGGAAAACGTCAGTTCTTTTGCTGAGGGAAGGAAGAGATGGAAGGAGTAGAGAGGGCGGTGGTTATTCCCTTTAGTATTTCGATCCGGTCACACAGCCTAAATCCAACATCTGCATCAAATGTCTCCTTTCCGAAATACTCTCCCTAAAATGACAGAGAACCTGGCCAGGCGGACAGAACGGCCCCTGCGCATTTGCAGAGGTCCTGGTGGGCTTGCCGGGCAGAGGGCGTGCGGGTCTCAGCAAGCTGCTAGGTCCGCCTAGGCCCCGCCCCAGGCCCATTCAGGCCCCGCCCCCGCCCCGCAGGCCCCGCCCCGCCCGCCTCTGTCACGTGATGGGGCGCCGGGTCCAGCCTGTTGCTGATGCTGCCGTGCGGTACTCGTCATGGAGCTGGCACTGCGGCGCTCTCCCGTCCCGCGGTGGTTGCTGCTGCTGCCGCTGCTGCTGGGCCTGAGCGCAGGTAGGTTCAAGCAAGAGGCGCACCAGCTGCCGTGCCTCTTTTTTCTCCAGGCGTGAGAGTTTGTTATTGGGTTTGTGCTTTTGAAAACACGTCTCTTTTCCCCGGTTCTTACCTTGTGTAATTATATTGCTTTTGAATCTCACTCTTTTTTTTTCCTTAAAAAATTCAAAGTGCTTTTTTTAATTCTTTTCTGGCTCTGGGTGGTCTGAGTGCTTCCATTCTCTCCTACGCCTAGATAGACGCTGTGTGCAGAAATGTATGATTTGGGGAAACTGCTGGTCAATGAGGTTTCCCCGATTCAAAGGCCGCGATTGGCTGCTAAATGAAGATATAAGGTCTTTTTATTTTAAGCTGAAATCTGCGGTCAAAAGTACCCTTAAATCCTACCAGGAATGGGACATTTCATTGAAATAAGGCCCTTTCTTCTCTTGATCAAAACAAACAAGATAACATCTTCCCCCACAGCGATCTTTTCTGGCAAAAAACAGATTTGTGTTTAATAGGATGACTTGCAAATTGATTTTCACTCTTCATTCGGCAAAACCTCTCCTAGTTTGAAGCAAGAACTGGTAATTGGAACTGGCCACAAGCTTGCCTTGTGACCTTAGGCAAGTTGTTGAACAGTTTTGTTTTCCTTTTCTAAAATGGGGATCATTTGGCCCTTTGGCGAGTGTCTGGGAGATTTTATAAAATAAGTAGCTCTGCCAGTTTTACCAGTAGTCACTGCCAGGCAAGGGAGAAGTGCCTGGGGTTAGGTCAAAACGGACCTGCGCCTTATCTGTCATTCTCAAGGGAGCCCAGCCTTATCTGTTATTGTCAAGAACAATATAATTGTGTGTTACTTGTATATAGAACCTTATAGCTAAGTCTGTAATGTTTTAGTCATCTGTTTTGCTCCTCAGGACACTTTCTGGTTTTCTTAATCTCCATTGTTTTGTTTTGAGTCAGGGTCTCACTATGTTGCCCAGGCTGGTCTGGAACTGCCTGACTCAAGTGATCTTCCTACTTCAGCATCCCAAGTAGCCAGGACTGCAGACACAGGCCACCACCCTGGCTCTTTCTTATTTACAAGACGTTGTCTCATTGTCTTCCTCTCTACTCCTGTCTCTTTGGCTGTTGGAACCAGTGTTCTTTTACTGACCAATGGGGCTTGACATTTGAGAAGGGTAGAAGGAGAAGGCATAAAACTCGTCACTGAGGGCATCCCTCCCATCATCTTTTAACATCAGCCCCCCTACTTATTTTTTCCCCAGAGTGGTTTTTGAGAGAAAAAAAAAAAAAGATGCTATGACTTGGAAATTGTTACATTAGCAAAAAGTGACAAAGAAAATGTATTTAGCCTACTCTTTTCTAAAACATATTTTATGGATGCTAGAAAAGTTAAGTAAGGAAAATTGGAGTTAGGGGATTATAGGATATGTATATTAAACACACATACACAGATATATATCATTCAGTTTAAAAAAATCATCTACATGAGTTAGGAAAATTGCCCTTTTTCATATTTGTTGTAGCTCTTTCTTTGCTGTTTGCCTTTTTGTTTTTGATGTACAGAAATTTTGTTGTGTAGAAATATAACAAGTTTCTGTTCTCACCTCCATCATTATTTCTTTTGTACAGTCTCTGGGGTTTGCTTAGATTCTTTCCTCATCCAGACATCAGAAACATATTTAACTATATTTTTGTATTATTTTTAACGTTTAAAGTTTAAAATTTAAGTACTTGATCCTCATGGAACTTATTTTGTTTATAGTGTTGAGAGGACTAAATTTCTCTTTTTTTCTCCAAAAAAGGTAATTGTTGCTCCATTCCTGTATATTGAATGTTCTCAGCCCCACTAATTTGTAATGCCTCTTTACTCATGTTTTTTGTTTGTTTGGTTGGTTGGTTTTTTGTTTTTTTGAGATAGGGTCTCCCTCTGTCACCTAGGCTGGAGCGCACTGGTGTGATCACAGCTCACTGCAGCCTCAACCTACTGGGCTCAAGTGATTCTCTCACCTCTGTCTCCCAAGTAACTGGGACCACAGGCATACGCCATAATGCCCAGCTAATTTTTGCATTTTTTGTAGAGATAGGGTGTTGCTATGTTGCTTAGACTGGTTTTGAACTCCTATGCACAAGCTATCAGCCTGTCTTGGCCTTCCGAAGTGTTGAGATTACAGGAGTGAGCCACCAAGCCTGGCGTCTTATTCATGTATTAAATACGATATAAAAACCAGTATATTGCATTCTGAGATTTTTACTTTTTTACTCAAAATGTAAATCTCTCTCTTGTTTTTACAGAATTATGAAAGTATTTCCTGTAATCCCAGCACTTTGGTAGGCCTAGGCGGGCAGATCACCTGAGGTCAGGAGTGCGAAACCAGCCTGATCAACGTGGAGAAACCCCATCTCTACTAAAAATACAAAATTAGCCAGGCATGGTGGTGCATGCCTGTAATCCCAGCTACTCGGAAAGCTAAGGCAGGAGAATCCCTTGAACCCGGAAGGCGGAGGTTGCGGTGAGCCGAGATTGCGCCATTGCATTCCAGCCTGGGCAACAAGAGGGAGACTCTGTCTCCAAAAAAAAAAAAAAAAAAAAAAAAAAAAAGTGTTTCATATTTATTGTTAAAAATCCAAACGTTACAGTAAGGTGTAGAGGAAAAAGTGAAAGCCTCTGGCCTCTTATGCCGCTATTAAGTTTGGTTTATTTTTTCATAGCCAAGGTTTTTTCCTTATTCCTGCAATGTATGGGGGTGGATAAATTACCAAACTATAAAACAAATCATATCTAGCCTAGCATGGCTGTCTCTACCAGGCTTGGACTTTACCTGTACATTAGGCACTCTTCTGGAAAGTGAAATTGAGCTTCTGTTTCAGGAGCTGTCATTGATTGGCCCACAGAGGAGGGCAAGGAGGTATGGGATTATGTGACCGTCCGCAAGGATGCCTACATGTTCTGGTGGCTCTATTATGCCACCAACTCCTGCAAGAACTTCTCGGAACTGCCCCTGATCATGTGGCTTCAGGTAAAGTAGCTTCCCAGCCTGGCCTGAGGTCGAGGCCAAGTCTCTCCTGTGTGGCTCTTTGCTTGCTTTTTGGGCTCATGTCTCAGCAGTGAAGGGCCGATTTGGTCCAGCCGTGTGGCCTGGGGGTTCAGCGTGCTTCTGAGGTAGGCTGAGGCCATGGTATAGCCAAGGAGGCTAAATCAGAGGGCGAGGGGGTTCTAGCCTTTTGCCAGAGTCTCTTTATATTTCCAGATGGTCACAAGAAAGCTCACTGAAAACTCCTGATGATACATTTGATTACATAGTGATAGAAAGTGTTTTGAGGCCGGGCACAGTGGCTCATGCCTGTAATCCCAGCACTTTGGGAGGCCAAGGCGGGTGGATCATATGAGGCCAGGAGTTCGAGACCAGGCTGGCCGACATAGTGAAACGCCGTCTCTACTAAAAATATTTAATACAAAAATTATCCAGGCATGATAGCACATACCTATAATCCCAGCTACTCAGGTGGTTGAGGCATGCGAATTGCTTGGACCTGGGAGGTGGAGGTAGCAGTGAGCTGAGATCGTGCCACTGCACTCCAGCCTGGGTGACAGAGCAAGACCCTGTCTCAAAAAAAAAAAAAAAAAGGAAAGAAAGTGTTATGGAAGGTTCCAAAGCAAAGACCTGAGGTGGTCTGACCCTCCCTTCGTCTCCCCACAATCCTTTCCTGAACCCTGACTTCTTACCCCCATAAAAGCTGATCTTTTGAAGGGACTGCTACCAGCCTTCTGCACCTTCCTGTGACTGTTGCGTCCTCCCCCTTTCCCTGAGTGTGTTTGCATTTTAACCTTGAGCTCTGATTGTAGGATGGAAGGCAGGGAGCTGGTTGAAAGATTTTTAGGGACAGGCAGAGGCTCTTTTCTGGCATTTCTGAGATACCTGTCCAGAGATGGCCCACCCCTACCTGGAAGACCACTCACCAGGGAGGAATTAAGGAACATGGTCTTGCCTCTGGAAAATGTGGGCATGGCCCAGCTGGAACCCTGGGCCCCTCATCAGTAAATAGGGACCGTGGTGCTCACCTCCATAGGATGCTGCTGGGACGTCTTCCAACAATGCTGGTATTTATGAGCAGCCTCCCACCACCTGGGTTTTGCCTCCCAGGATGGTTGATGCAGACTTTCTAGTGAGATAGAGTGAAAATGAGCAGTTTTCAGGGAGGGGCCTTTCTCTTTTGGAATTATCACTTGTGCCACCTCTGAGGGCTAGAGCTGAGGCTCAGCCCCAGGTGCGGATATGATAATGATGCAGAAGAAGAACCCTTGTGTGTCAGCCCGGGGAGCCCTGCTCACCTCCGGTGGCTGGAGACAAAGGTGCGGCACAATTGGCAGGGAGAGCCAGGCCGTGGACAAGCTCAGGCCTGCTGTCAGGAGCCCCGGGTTTTCAGTGCCTACCTGCCACTTAGAGCCATGGCAAGATACTTCCTTCTCTGGGCCTTGGCTGTCTAATCTGGGAGATTTTGGTGGTTTTCAAACTTTTTGTTCATCAGCAGAACTTTTCTTTTTTTTTTTTTTACCCCCAAATGAAAGCTTACAAAGGGGAGACAAAGCAGACAAAAGCACAAGTGCTGAGGCTGGTGCTTCTCCTTTGTCCCAGGGATACATTCTGGGCTGTTAGGAAAACAGTTTGAAACAAACACTGAATTTCAGAAGTTGCAAGCTGTCCTTTTTGTTGACAGCAGAGTGAGATTGTTAAATTAGTTGTTAACATTTTAAAATTAGGATATTTGCTTCCTCTTTCCAAAAATCATGAGATATAGCAGTTTGGGGCCTGAACTCACTGTCCCCAAAGCTGCGTGGTAGTGGCCCCTTTTCCTACAGGGTGGGAGCTGCTGGAGGAAGGGGCCCCTCTGCCGCCCTCTGATATGCTCTGCTCCACAGCCTCTGCTGGGCTCCTGGAGGCCATTGGGTTTGTGACCTTTGGTTGGGTTAACACTTTGAGCTGAGATGCTATTTTTTTGTTTGTTTGTTTGTTTGTTTGTTTTTGAGACAGAGTCTTGCTCTGTCAGCCAGGCTGGAGTGCAGTGGCATGATCTCAGCTCACTGCAGCCTCCGCCTCCCAGGCTCAAGCAATTCTCCTACCTCAGCCGCCTGAGTAGCTGGGATTACTGGCATGTGCCACCACGCCTGCCTAAGTTTTTTTTTTTTTGTATTTTTAGTAGAGACAGGGTTTCACCATGTTGGCCAGGCTGGTCTCAAACTCCTGACCTCAGGTAATCCGCCCACCTCGGCCCCTCAAAGTGCTGGGATTACAGGCGTGAGCCACTGCGCCCGACGAGCTGAGATGCTATTTGAAGTTTATCAACTGAAGAGAATAAATTGCTCTTCACTTACCCAGAGGCCCAAGAGAGAAGAAAAAAGATTATGCTTACAGAAGAAATAACTAATTTAGATGAAAAGGAGATCTGTTTTAGCAGCCTACTGAGGACATGTGTGCTGACTTCTCTGGGGGGAATCTTTGAGGATCGAAGTCATGTCTTCTAAGTGGGTTAGCAAACTATATTAGGGACACTTTCAAGTCTTCGAAGCATTTCACTTGGTCCACTGACACACTGACTGTGTCTCAGAGTTTCTGGATAGCCCTGGGCCATGCTAGCACCCTATCCCAAAGTTCTAGACAAAAAAGAGGTTTTACAACAGGATATATTCATGTAGAACAGAGGCTTCCTCCAGCCAGCATCTCATTGCCTTTTGAAGAGAGGGGAATGAGGAGAGAGGAGAGGGAGAGGTCATCTTCTGCTGTCTCACTGGCTTACCAGAAGCAGAGGAGAACTGAGATTTCTCCCACAAAGACCCAACCCCCAGGATTCCCAGCTTTTCTCCTTTTGCTTTGATCCCACCTCATCCTAATAAGTCCATGAGGAAAAAGGAACCCAGCTTTCATTGGAGGGTAGATCCCTGGCTTTAATTTATTGCATATTGCATTATAAATATTTTTCAATGTGGCCACATCGTTTTTTATAGTTCATGATTCTAAGTGGCAGTGTAGCATTCCATGCTGTAGATGTGCTATAGTTGCCTAACCTGTTCCCCTACTGGGGGACATTTGAGTTGTACCATTACTTCTGCTGTTATTTTTAATGGGACTGCAGTTAACGTCTTCATCTGGTTTGTGAACTTTTTACTGCTGTGTTAGGAATAAGATACAAAGGGCATATGATCAGGGGGATGTATAGCCTTCCAATTTTATCAGAGTTAGGTTGGTCCAAGTTCAAAACATTAGTGTTGTAAAGTCTTTCCCATTTGGGGCCGTCTTGCTGTTGCTAGTTACCCTTTAGCCCTGACTCTATCTTGTCTTTTTTTTTTTTTTTTTTTTTTAGATTTCCCTACACAAATAGCCCTGGCTTCTGTTTTGCCCAAGGTGTTCCCTTTCATCTTTTTTTTTCTTTTTCTTTTTTGAGATGAGGTCTCGCTCTGTCACTCAGGCTGGAGTGCAGTGGCACAGTCTCGGCTCACTGCAACCTCCACTTTTTGGGCTCAAGTGATTCTCGTGCCTCAGCCCCCCGAGTAGCTGGGACTACAGGCGCACACCACCACACCCGGCTAATTTTCTGTTCTTAGTAGACACAAGGTTTCACCATGTTGGCCAGGCAGGACTCGAACTCCTCTCGACTCCTGACTTCAAATGATCTGCCTGCCTTGGCTTTCCCAAAGTGCTGGGATTACAGGCATGAGCTGCCGCGCCCAGTCCCCATTTCGTCTTTTCATATCTCCCTTTCCTACCCATCCTGCTAGTGCACAGAGAGGCCATATCCTTTCATTCTAGGTCCTCAGCCCTTTCCCTCGCCTCAGCTGACAGGGCCCTCCTCATAGACTCCCCACCTCAATTGGCCCCTAGATTCCTCCAGAAAAAGCACTGACCATCTTTTCCCCTGACCACCTCCCAAAGGGCCTCCTCTTGTCTCAATTAGAAAGCCCACCCAACCTGTCCTATTTGCCTCTTAGTTTCTTTTCTCTCTGAAGCCCTCAGAGCCCATAGAACTGCCCCCAACACCGAGCTGCGGTTCAGAATCCTGCCTTTCCCTCTCTCATGGATACTCACAGTATCAAACTCTCTCTGCCCTGGGACTTTAGAATCTGCTGCATTATATCCACAGAATCTGCTTGATCAAACTGCTTCTAAGTCTGGGTCCCTTATCAATCCACAGGGACTCTGAAGGGTCTCCCATCTCCTGGGGAAAGGGTGATGGAGGAAGAGTCAGAAGGCCCAGTGTCTAGTCCTGTTAGAGCTCCTTCAGGTCAGCAAGGCCTACGGCAGGCCAAGGCTCCAGCTCAGAAAATCAGGAGGCAGCTGAGTGTGATGGCTCACACCTGTAATCCCAGCACTTGGGGAGGCTGAGGCGGGAGCATTGCTTGAGCCCAGGAGTTCGGGACCAGCCTGAGCAACATGGTGAAACCTCACCTCTACAGAAAATACAAAAATTAGCCGGGCTAGGCATGGTGGTGTGCGCCTGTGGTTCCAGCTACTTGAGGGGGCTGAGGCGGGAGGATCACTTGAACCCCAGAGGTAGAAGCCGTGGTGAGCCGAAATTTCACCACTGCACTCCAGCCTGGGTGACAAAGTTAGACCCTGTCTGAAAAGAAAAGAAAAGAAAAAATCAAGAGTCAGGAACATTCTGTTGAGGACCCCTTAGCTCAGCTCTGCTCCTTTCAAAGAGAAAAACCTCAGCAGTTACTAGGGGAGCTTTGCTAATGTGGAAGTCCCTGGTTCACTGGAGAAATTGTGTCTTTTGGGCAAATCGACCCAGCCATCACTAACTCATAAACCATCTATAGCAAATGTGGTCATTCATTGTAAAGACTAAGATTTGACTAAAATTTTTGTTTGTTTCTTCTCTTTTCCACAGGGCGGTCCAGGCGGTTCCAGCACTGGATTTGGAAACTTTGAGGAAATTGGGCCCCTTGACAGTGATCTCAAACCACGGAAAACCACCTGGGTACGGTGAGGACGGTCCTGAGCTAAACCTTGCCCCGTGGCCTCTCAGAGGCCCTGCCCAACTCTGGGAGGGGCCACAAATGTAGCAATCCCTCGCTGTCCTTTTCCTCTTCCTGTGAATACTGAGGCCATGGGCACTTGTCTGCAGGCTTCCTCTCTGGCCTGGCTTCTCTCCCATTTCTCAGGACAGCTTATCTTGCACCAGTCTGCCTCGCCTTCTCCAAGACAACCCCTCTCTCCAGCTGCCTTCAAAAACTTACTACGGCAGACACCTGGGACCCTGTGTTATGCACGCTGGCCATCTCCACTGTCTCAGACATCATGGTTGCACCCTCCAGCCACAGCCCCCTGTCCTTTTCTCTCTCTCTCCTCTCCTCCTACTCGTATCTTGACTTCCCCTTTCAATGTCTCTCTTGCTGTCCTTCTCACACCTCCCCCTCATTCTTAGCGTCTCCTCCTTCCCTCACCCTCCTGTGATCAACTCCCATATCCTTCTCCCTTTACAGCCTTGCCAAACCCAGCCTCGGGTCACTCCCACTGTCCACCTGCTTAGCCCTGACGCCCAGGCTGCCCATGGGCAGAACTGCGCACCCACCCTAGGGCTGCTGCACAGCGTGGGCCCCTCTCAAGGCTTGTGGCTGTTCCTCTCCCTGTGCTCCGGCTCTCCCAGCTGCACTTACTGCTATGAATGTTCTCCACTTTCCTCAGTGTTCCTCTTCCAGCCTCCCTCTCGCATTAGGAGCTAAGCTTTCTGGTTTTTTGTTTTTTTTTTGAAATGGAGTCTCCCTCTGTCGCTAAGGCTAGAGTGCGGTGGCGCAATCTCAGCTCACTGCAACCTCTGCCTCCTGGGTTCAAGCGATTCTCCTGCCTCAGCCTCCTGAGTAGCTGGGATTACAAGCATGTGCCACCATGCCTGGCTGATTTTTATATTTTTAGTAGAGACGGGGTTTCACCATGCTGGTCAGGCTGGTCTTGAACTCTTGACCTTGTGATCTGCCTGCCTCAGCCTCCCAAAGTGCGGGGATTACAGGCGTGAGCCACCGTGCCCGGCCGCTTTCTGGTCTTTATTTGTTTTTTTTTTTTTCTTTGAGACAGAGTCTGGCTCTGTCGCCCAGGCCAGAGTGCAGTGGCGCCATCTCGGCTCACTGCAAGCTCCGCCTCCCAGATTCACGCCATTCTCCTGCCTCAGCCTCCTGAGTAGCTGGGCCTACAGGCGCCCGGCTAATTTTTTGTATTTTTAGTAGAGACGGGGTTTCACCGTGTTAGCCAGGATGGTCTTGATCTCCTGACCTTGTGATCCTCCCGCCTCAGCCTCCCAAAGTGCTGGGATTACAGGCGTGAGCCACTGCACCCGGCCTCTGGTCTTTCTTAAGTGCTTCCTACTCTTGCCTCGGGTCTTTGTACATGCTGTCCTCCTGGCCTGGGCCTTTCCAGTACTTGGTTCCAACAGAAGTCTCACTTGCAGGAGTGGTTGTAGTCATCCCTTACCTCCACCCACCACCCCCACTTGTCCCCAAGCCTCCTAGAACTAAAAGGGCCATATGAGTGAGGACCATGGTCCTAGTCCTGATGCTGCCACTGCCTGTCTGATTTTGTGACTTTAGACACATTCTGGGCTCTTTCTGGGCTTTAATTTCCTCATCATCAAGGGACATGGCTGGACTGTGTCATTATTCAGAATCTTTTATATGTAAATTTTGTAACTCTCAACCTCTTTGGAAAAGGTATTAGAATAAATTCTGTTCTTGCAGTGCACAGAGAAGCCAGGCCAATGTGGAAATTGGATGCATTTCCAAGAAAACTGATGTGTGTCCAGACTTGGAGTGTCCTCTGGCTTCTTCGAGTTTGTGCATAGACTGTCTCTGCATGCGTCTTTCTGCACTAGTTTATTACATTTAGTACATTTGTATTGTGTGAAAAGCAACAGCCCAGATTATTTGATCCCCGTGTGTCTTAATCTTTCCTTCCTGCCTCTCCCTTTTTTTTTGCAGCGGTGGAGGGGGCGGGGGTGGGCAGGGGGACTTTCTTTTTTTTTTTTTTTTTCTATGTACCTGTCCCTTATTTTTAAAAATCTCTTTTAGCAACAGGGATATCATCACCACACTGGTATCCTCACATGTGTGGGTTTTGCTGAGCTAGTAGAAAATGATCCAAAGATAATTGGTGACCAAATGTCTGATTGCAGCATTTCGTTTTCCTCTATGGTACATAGCTCCAGGCTGCCAGTCTCCTATTTGTGGATAATCCCGTGGGCACTGGGTTCAGTTACGTGAATGGTAGTGGTGCCTATGCCAAGGACCTGGCTATGGTGGCTTCAGACATGATGGTTCTCCTGAAGACCTTCTTCAATTGCCACAAAGAATTCCAGGTAAGCAAAGACTCAGGAACAGCAAAGTAAAGGGCTGGCAATAGCAACTCTACATCCATCAGCATAAACCTGAACTGCCTCCAGAGTTTAATGCCTAACTGATTTCAGAGAAAACTTTTTTATTCCCAAGATTGGGTTGTGGACTTTTGTTTCTGTCATCTCTAAAGTTGATATTTAACTTGAAAGAATGACCTTGGAGTGAGCATTCTAATCAGACGCAATAATCAGATACGGAGTGGTTGGGGAGGCAGACAAAGCAGATTTGTTTTTTCTGGCCATTACGTGCAATAGAAATTTGAAATTAATTTGTGTGACTCAAAAAGCAATCAAGGTAGTTAATTCTGTATAAATTCCTTTTCTTGCTAGACAGTTCCATTCTACATTTTCTCAGAGTCCTATGGAGGAAAAATGGCAGCTGGCATTGGTCTAGAGCTTTATAAGGTAATGGAAAATAACTTTGTTGTTATGGTTTTGGACAAAAAATTATGTTACTTTTATATACTCACGTGATATTAAATATACTTTGAACAGGGCCATGTACATGCAGAGTAAGATGAAATCTGTAGTAATAACCATGAAAAGTTTTTAAAAGAAGAGTGAAGATAGCCCTACTAGATCTGGAACAAGATATAAAGCATGAGTGAGTAAAAGAATGTGGTACTGGCCGGGCGCGGTGGCTCACGCTTGTAATCCCAGCACTTTGGGAGGCCGAGGCGGGCGGATCACGAGGTCAGGAGATTGAGACCACGGTGAAACCCCGTCTCTACTAAAAATACAAACAATTAGCCGGGCGTGGTGGCGGGCGCCTGTAGTCCCAGCTACTCGGAGAGGCTGAGGCAGGAGAATGGCATGAACCCAGGAGGCGGAGCTTGCAGTGAGCCGAGATTGCGCCACTGCACTCCAGCCTGGGCGACAGAGCGAGACTCTGTCTCAAAAAAAAAAAAAAAAGAATGTGGTACTGACATAGCAACAGACAAATAGATTAATTGCAACAGGATATAGAATCCAGAAACACACACACATATATATGTGTATGTATCATATGTTTGTATTATATATGATCATATATAAATATAAGATAACATTTCAAATCATTGGGGCATGGATAGAATGTCAATAAATGTTATGGAGACAAATGTCTGTCACTTTGGAAAATAGAAAACTTGTATTCTTGCCTTGTATAAAATATTAATTCTGGATAGATTAAAATCTAAACACAAAAATAAAAATTAGGACAGAATGCAGTGGCCCATGCCTATAATCCCAGCACTTTGGGAAGCCCAGTCAGGAGGACCGCTTGTGACCAGGAGTTCCAGACCAGCCTGGGCAACATAGCGAGACCCTGTTTCTACAAAAAAAAAAAAATAATAATAAGCTGGGCACAGTGGCTCCTGGCTGTAATCCCAGCTACCTGGGAGGATGAGGTGGGAGGATCGCTTGAGCTCAAGAAGTTGAAGCTGCAGTGAGCTGTGATCATGGCACTGCACTCCAGCCTGGGTGACAGAACAAGACCGTGTCTCAGGAAAACAAAAACAAAACAAAACAAAACAAAAAACCACTGTCCTAGTAGAAAAATGAGCAAAGACAAATGTGGACAAGCAATTTATAGAAGAAATATGAACAGCCTTTAGATATAAGAAACATCTTTAGCTTTTATTAGTAAGTCAAGTCCATGAGATTTGTAAATACTTAAAACACTGATAACACCCAGTTTTGGTAAGAAGTCAGGGAAATAAGTGCTGTCGTGCACTTTTGATGGGAATACAAATTAATTTAAATTTAAAAGGACAATTTGACAATGTCTGTCAATTTTTTAAATGTATGTGTCATTTGACCCAATAATTTTGTCCTATGGGAATACTTACACATATGTATATGTCAGAGAATGTTTATTATGCCATTGTTTATAATGTTTATAAACTGAAAACAGCTGGTTGGCTGTCAGTAGAGGATTGCTTAAATAAAGTAGGTACATCTTTCCAAGATGAAACGCTTTGCAGCCAGCATAAAGAATGGATCCAGGCGGGCGCGATGGCTCCTGCCTATAATCCCAGCACTTTGGGAGGCCGAGGCGGTGGATCGCTTGAGGTCAGGAGTTGGAGACCAGCCTAGCCAACATGGTGAAACCCCATCTCTACTAAAAATACAAAAATTAGCCAGGCATGGTAGTGCATGCCTGTAATCCCAGCTACTAGGGAGGCTAAGGCAGGAGAACTGCTTGAACCCAGGGGGCGGAGGTTGCAGTGAGCTGAGATTGCGCCACTGCACTCTAGTCTGGGTGACAGAGCGAGACTCTTTCTCAAAAAAAAAAAAGAATGGATCTCAGCACTTTGGGAGGCTGAGGTGGGAGAATTGCTTGAGATCAGGTGTTAGAGACCAGCCTGGACAACATAGTGAGACCCCTGTCTCTATAAGAAAGAAAAAAGAAAGAATACAGAGAGCTATATGTACTGAGTGTGGAAAGTTGTCCTTTGGGTATTTAGTTGTGGAACAATATGAGATAACCTTGTTTGTAAGTCAAAAACACTTCCATATGTGGAGATAGATTTGCATGCTGTGACGGCGAACAAAAGGGTTAGAAGGAGACATGACACACTTAAATGCAGTCAGTTGGTGAGTGTGAGGGCACGAATGAGGCAAAGTAAAAGACCTTCACATTTCCTTCTGGCTGCTATGTTTGAATATCAGTGAGCTTAAATAAGGGTTGTTTTTTTTTTAAGATTTATTAATTAAAAAAACTTATAGAAACAGCATATGTACATTATAGAATATTGGAAACTATAGCAAGCATAAATTAAAATGAAAACTTCACCTTCCCACCTGATGGAGATCATTATAGTTAGCACCTGGGTATATAGCTTTCTAAATATTTTTGTGCACATTTATATAAAATTGTTTAGCTGAATGAGATCGTATTATACATACTGGTTTCAGCCTGCTTTCTTCAATCAGTAGTTCTCAACTTTCTATTTCTGTAAATTTTCATCACAAATATTCAGACTTTTTTTCTTTTTTTGGAGACAAGATCTTGCTCTGTTGCCCAGGCTAGAGGCTGGAGTACAGTAGCGTGATCACGGCTCACTCCAGCCTCTGCCTCCTGGGCTCAAGCGATCCTCCTGCCTCAGCCTCCCGAGTAACTGGGACTACAGGCGAGCACCACCGTGCCTGGCTAATTTTTGTATTTTTTGTAGAGATGGGGTTTTGCCATGTTGCCCAGGCTAGCCTGGACCTCCTGGGGTCAGGTGATCCTCTGACTTCAGCATCCTGAGTGTCTGGGACTATAAGGCACATACCACCATGCCCCGCTGATTTTTTAACTTTTTGTAGAGATGGGGGTCTCACTACATTGCCTAGGCTGGCCTTGTATTCCTAGGCTCAAGCCATCTTCCTGCCTAAGCTTCCCAAAGTGTTGGGATTACTGTGTGAGCCACTGCATCTGGCCTGAGGACATTTCTTGTTTCCTCTTTCAGGCCATTCAGCAAGGGACCATCAAGTGCAACTTTGCCGGGGTTGCCTTGGGTGATTCCTGGATCTCCCCTGTTGGTAAGTATGGCATTTTCAGGCATTTCTTCACTGCCCTTTTGCCCATCCTTTCCTGGGACTTTGGGCTGTGTTGTCCAGATCAAAGAGCTAAACAGCAGAATGTTCTGGGCCCGTAGAGAAAGTATTTGCTGCATCCAAGAAATATAGGGACAGAGTACCTACCATGGACCACTAAGGGCTGAACTGAGTTTTCTTAATTTAATTATCACAACAAAAGGATCAAATTTTACAATTGGAGGCATTCTGAAGACTCAGAGAGGTCATGAAATGTGCTTTCTGCCACATAGGATGAGTGGCCTAGTCAGGATTCAAATCCAGGTCTGTGCGGCTCAGTACAAAGGCAAATCTGTTTTGTCATCCTGCCCCCTCTACTTCCCTGATCCTGACATAAGTGTTTAGGGTAAAATTCCCAACTGTTACGCATATTGATGGCAAGACAAGGTTATCATCTGGTCTTGCAACTCAGAAGTGTGCAGTTTCGTAATTGAGCATCCGTGTTGCGAGCATAAATAACAGTTGTTTATGTTGCAGACACCCGGGGTGTGGCCCCAGACATCTGAAACAATCATCCTGGTGGCATTCACTCTAACACAGGGTTTCTCAGCACTATTGACATTGTGGGTCATATAGTTCTTTTTGTGGGAGGCTGTCCTGTGCATTGTAGGATATTATCAGCAGCATCCTTGGCCTCTACTCAGGAGATGCTAGTAGCACCACCCCAGTGTGACAACCAGAAATGTCTCCCTGGGGAACAAAACCATCCCTGATTGAGAACCATTGTTCTAACCTAACAAAACATGATTCTCCCCAGGCAAAACCAAACTATCAAGTTAGAAATCAGAAGAGAGGCTGCCTAGGGGCAGGGGAGGGAAATAAGCAGGAAAGGGACATGAAGAAACTGTATCTTGATTGCAGGGGGTGGTTACACGGGCATATGCATTCATCAAAACTCTTCTGAAGGTACACTTGTGATTTGTGATTATGGCTTAGTTTTTTAAAAATAATCATTTATAAAAGGTAATATTTACCCCTAAACAATAGGGATTTGCTTGTTACAGAGCCATGTTCCCAATAACCATTACGACGTGCAATGGTTATTTCTTGCCCTCATGTTTGCCATCTGCAGGGCAGGACTGAAGTAGCATAAAACTGAGTCAGCATGAAGAGGAGGGCTGCTATTTGTTTATCTGTTTTTCCTTCTTGGATGGATCTCGTAGGACATCATAAAACTGCAGAAGCCTAGGTCAGAAGCATGAGAGTTCTTGTCAGATACTGCTCTTTTATTCATGTTGATGGCAAGACAGAGTCTCCATCAGGTCTTGCAACCCAGAGGTGTGCTGTTTCATAACTGAGCATCCTCATTGGGAACACAGATAAGAGTTGTTTATGACTCAAAATTATGATGCTGGCCCTCTCACTTCCTCATGGGGTCTCCTCAGTTTCACAATAGCACTAAGTACTTTACATGTGCTAACTTCATGTAATCCTTACAACAACTCCATGGGATGGATGCTATTGTTATCCTAATTTTGTAAATGATGAAACTGAGACTCAGAGAGGTTAAGCAACTTTCTTAGAGTCACCGAGCTAAATGGTAGGACTGGGATTTAAATCCAGGCAGCAGGTATTGGAATCCAAGCAACCTAACCACCTTGCTACACTATCTCTCCAAGATCAGTAAGCTTCGCTTCCTGGCTTTGCAAGTGTTGTTCATCCTGTTTGGAATCTACCTTTTTCTCCTTGCCGTGACCCACTTTACCTTATGAATCTGTTTGTCTGGATCGTAATCCATCCTTCCAGATCCACTTTAAGTATTGCCCCTCTATCCCAGAAACATTGGTTTTTGAGGGACAAGTATTGTTAATTTCCACGAACAATTGTTAATTGCTTGCTAGGTAGTAGATACTGTTCTAGGTGCTAGTCAAAGATACACAGATATGCTCCTGATCTTCAAGAAGGTCTTGATGTGCACTGTCACTAAGCCCATGTGACCATGTCAGTATGGTAACCACTTGCCACACGTGACTATATAAATTTAATTATAATTTTTAAATACAATTTCATTTTTTCAGTGGCACTCTCCACACCCAAGTGCTCCATAGACACATGGGGCTGTTAGCTAGCACTTTGGACTGCACAGATATAGAACACTTCCATTACTATAGAAAGTTCTATTGAACAATGCAGGCCTACTTCAAAGGTTGGTAAACAAGGGCCCATGAGTCAAGTCTGCCCTGCTGCCTGCTCTGGTAAATAAGTTTTTTTGTTTGTTTATTTGTTTTTGTTTGTTTGTTTTGAGACGGAGTTTTGCTCTTGTTGCCCAGACTGGAGTGCAATGGCGCAATCTCGGCTCACTGCAACCTCCGCCTCCCAGGTTTAAGCGATTCTCCTGTCTCAGCCTCCTGAGTAGCTGGGATTACAGGTGCCCGCTACTACGACTGGCTAATGTTTTTGGTATTTTTAATAGAGATGGGGTTTCACCATGTTGGCCAGGCTGGTCTCCAACTCCTAACCTCAGGTGATCTCCCCGCCTCGGCCTCCCAAAGTGCTGGGATTACAGGCGTGAGCCACCGCACCCAGCCGGTAAAAGTTCATTTAATGTCTATGGCTGTTTGGAGGCTGTAAAAACAGAGTTGAGTAGTTGCAACCGAGATAGGCTGGCCTACAGGGCCAAAATTATTTACTATCTGTCCCTTTGCAGAAAGTTTACCAGTCTCTGGCCCAGATCAAACAGGAAGTGGGATGCATTGGAGAACTGCAACCAATCCTGTGTTTCAAGAAACTGAGAAGCAAGTTTGAAGGTTAAGCCCGGGAGGCAATTAACAGCTAGGCCACGGGGAAGTCCTGGTGTGCCTGCATTTCTCAGAGTGTACTCTAAAGAATACCAGTCCAGGCCAGGCATGGTGGCTCACACCCGTAATCCCAGCACTTTGGGAGACCAAAGCGAGCAGATTGCTTGAGCCCAAAAGTTCGAGACCAGACTGGGCAACATGGACTTAGTTCCTGCAGAACTAAGACTACTTGAAACCTACTTTGAGACACTTTGCCTTAAGGAGCCATTGAATACTTTTAAGCTAAGGAGAGACATACTCAAATGTGCTTTATAAGTTGAGTTCCTTGATTCTTTGTTGGCGTGTCTTTCAATAGCACTTGTCTTACCTAGTGATACAGTATTTAATAGTTGTGAGCTTGTCTAAACCAAGGTCAACTACTATTCTCTTTGAGGACAGGCATTATGTTACTCACATTTATATCTTAAGCTTTTGCCGCCTCCAGACCCTTAGTAAATTCTCAATATGTTTGTGGGATGGGAATAAGCCAATTGGCAATATAGCCACTTGCGTTGTTGCAAACTCATTAGTCATCTTCCTTATTTAGCTCCTTGGCAGAAGCTAATATCTCCAAACTGGTGGAGCAAATAAGATGCAGAGCAGAAATGTGAGGGTGGGGAAATATTTTAAGCTGTCAAGAGGCCTAGAGGTCCACAGATAAGAGCCTCCACCTGCATACCTACAGCCTGCCTGTGGGGATGCTGTCATCAGCAATGACTCACTTGCTGGACCAGTATCAGGCCAAATTAATGTGCCATTAGTCTTAAGAGTCAACAGAAAGGCCCCCACACCCTTATCCCACCTTCCAGACACTGAGACATCAGCCTGCCTCCTGCACGGGTACAGGTGAATTGAGAAGCCTGCCAATCCAAAGCCACCGGCTTTCTTCCTTCTGTCTCTTTCTTCTTTGGAGAGAAGACAGTAGGTTTGTCTTCGGAAAGACAGAGGTATGACATACTTGATTTGTACATATGTGGTTTCCTTTAGATTCGGTGCTCTCCTGGGGACCTTACCTGTACAGCATGGTAAGTAGATACACATCTGCGCCCTCTGGGCAAACAGCCCAGCCGATCTCTTCTGGCTGTGACCCCAGGAAAAGAGATGCTGGATGAGTTTGCCTATGTGGTTGACACTGCTTTTTAGGGACTAGTCATCCATATAGAGTTGGAGACCCAAAGCAAGAGGTCGCCTCAGGGACAAATTGAAAGAAAATCAGCACACATCACTTTTTTCCAGATATAAGAAACACATTTTTCCAATGCCCTAAATTTTTATTACAAAAATTTTCAAATATGCAAAAACGTTGAAAGATCACTGTGAATACCTACTTAGGTTCAGTTAACAATTTGCTGTGTTTCCTCCAATAAACATGTGGCTTGTAACAATATACTTTGATATGTGAGCTCCCGTTCTCCTTCCTTCCCCTCTTTCTCCTACCCCTCCCTAACTGCAGCAATACCAGATTGATGTTCCCAAGTAAAGTGGGTCTTTTTGCTCTTGGTTTGCATTCCAGTCTCTTCTCGAAGACAAAGGTCTGGCAGAGGTGTCTAAGGTTGCAGAGCAAGTACTGAATGCCGTAAATAAGGGGCTCTACAGAGAGGCCACAGAGCTGTGGGGGAAAGCAGAAATGATCATAGAACAGGTAAAAAGGGGAAACAATTGGAGGCCAGCCTGCTTGGCTTTTTCTGGTGGGTACAGGGCCCATGGTTGGTGTTGTCAAACTTGGAGTCTATACTGAGGCTCCCCACATATCTGCAAATGATTGCATGCTGGATAATAAATCTCTTGGGTCTGAGCAGTGATGTAGTGGCTCCTTACAGAGTCAGAAAGCCACCCAGGCCTGCAAGATGTGCTTGTCCTTCACTAAATGTATGGATTCTATTAAAAAAAAAAAAAAAAAAAGACTGTCTTGCAGAGGGGAGTGTGTGGAGACAACACATTCCCTTACTGGGACCCTTGCCAAGCAACATTCTGACTCTAGAGAGCCAGAAGGAAAGAATGCGTAGGCTGAGGACTTGGGAGTGGAGGCCCCTCTGCAACTCTATTCTCCCTGTAAATTAACACCTAGGCCCTTGGTTTTTTTCCCTGCAGGGCCTGATCTCTGCTCATATGAGATGCTCGCCACTCCAGGGAGAGTGGGCTGACACAGCTGGTTTCTGAGCCTTCAGAGCTGCATTTCTTTCTTTCTTTTCTTTTCTTTTTTTTCTTTTTTCCTTTATTTATTTATTTATTTATTTTTGAGACACAGTCTCGCTCTGTTGCCCAGGCTGGAGTGCAATGGCACAGTCTTGGCTCACTGCAACCTCTGCCTCCTGGGCTCAAGTGATTCTCCTGCCTCAGCCTCCCGAGTAGCTGAGATAATTGGCACGCACCACCGCACCCAGCTAATTTTTGTATTTTTAGTAGAGACGGGGTTTCACTGTGTTGCCCAGGCTGGTCTTGAACTCCTGACCTTAGGTGATCCACCCACCTCAGCCTCCCAAAGTGCTGGGATTACAGGCGTGAGCCACCGCGCCCGGCCTCTTTCTTTCTTTCTTTCTTTCTTTTTTTGTTTGAGACCAAGTCTGGCTCTGTCACCCACACTGTAGTGCAGTGGCCTGATCTCGGCTCACTGCAACCTCTGCCTCCTGGGTTCAAGTGATTCTCATGCCTCAGCCTCCAGAGTAGTTGGGACTACAGGTGAGCACCACCATGCCCGGCTGATCTTTGTGTTTTCAGTAGAGAGGGGTTTCACCATGCTGACCAGGCTGGTCTCGAACTCCTGGGCTCAAGTGATCCACCCACCTCAGCCTCCCGAAATGTTGGGATTACAGGCATGAGCCACCGGGCCCAGCCAAAGCTGTATTTCTTTCTGATCCAAGCAGATATACAAAATTAAACCTGTCCTTGGATAAGATAAAGAGCCATGTGTCTTTCTGTTCGGAAGCTTTGATGATAGGAAAATGAAACAAACAGCCAAATAAACTTTTATATTTCAGAACACAGATGGGGTGAACTTCTATAACATCTTAACTAAAAGCACTCCCACGTCTACAATGGAGTCGAGTCTAGAATTCACACAGAGCCACCTAGGTGAGTGAACCTTGAAGTTATTAAAGTCCCTGCCTCAGCCTCCATGCAAAAAGAAACCTGTTTATAAAAAAAACAAACTTTATTAACATATAATTTGCATACCATAAAATTAACTCATTGTAAGTGGTTTTCAGTATTTTCCCAGAGTTGTGCAGTCATCACTGCAATCCAGTTTATGGAGCATTTCCGTCACCCCAAAGAGATCCCACGTGTCTGCTTGCAGACAGTTCTCATTCCCACTCCCAGCCCCAGGCAACCACTCATCTGCCTTCTGTCTCTCTAGATCTTCCTTCTCTGAACATTGTATATAAATACAATCGCACAATAGTTAGTCTTTTGCACTGGCTTCTGTCACATAGCATGATGTTTTTGAAGTTTAGAAACCAGCTTCCGTACACCAAATTACAACAGCAATTCAAGGCTGAGTTTAGTCGTCTTTCAGCCAGCCAAGAAGCATATAAAGGCTGCAGGATACCCTAGGTTCCACTTCCTAGATGATTCTCTTTGGCCATTCTGGAGCATCCCAATGGCCCCCAAGTCTATAGAATGTACAATCAATACTATTAGGTTGGTGCAAAAGTAACTGCGGTTTTTGATAGGTTTCAAGAATTATTAACTCACAACCAATGAAGCATTATTTCCCTTCCCACTCAGTTCCCTACCAACCCCTTATTTTGAACCAATTTTGACAAATCTATTTTTTCTCTCTCTTTTTTTTTTTAAGAGATAGGGTTTCACTCTGTTGCCCAGGCTGGAGTGCCATTGAAATTTAGAAATTTTGCGATTACTTTCAGTGACAAAAACAGCAGTTACTTCTGCACCAACCTAATAATAAAGCCTCTCCACTCTCAATGTGTTTCTGACTTCCTTCCTCCCGCTGGGGCTGAATCAAGGTGACGCTTTTCCTTTTCCAGCTGAATCTGAAACCCTCCCTCTTGCTGTGCAGCATCCCCAGCAGCTTGGTAAAGATGTCCTCATGGCCGGGTGTGGTGGCTCACACCTGTAATCCCAGCACTTTGGGAGGCTGAGGCTCATGAGATCAAGAGATCGAGACCATTCTGGCCAACATGGTGAAACCCCGTCTCTACTAAACATACAAAAATGAGCTGGGCATGGTGGCAGGCGCCTGTAGTTCCAGCTACTCGGGAGGCTGAGGCAGGAGAATCTCTTGAACCCAGGAGGCGGAGGTTTCAGTGAGCCGAGATCGCGCCACTGCACTCCAGCCTGGTGACAGAGCGAGATGCTGTATCAAAAAAAAAAGATGTCCTCTTGGCCTTACTTCCAGTCCTTTGACTCACCATCTACCAGTTTGGTTTTAGTTCATCTTTGTCAGCGCCACGTGAGACACCTACAACGAGATGCCTTAAGCCAGCTCATGAATGGCCCCATCAGAAAGAAGCTCAAAATTATTCCTGAGGATCAATCCTGGGGAGGTACTTACACCACCTAATTAAGTGCCGTTTGTAGAGTTATTAGGGGAGAGAAGAGGTGCAAATTCAGAGACCTGAATTTGTAGGGTGGGTTTTGTTGTTGGTGATGATACGTTATAGGTAAACAATATTACTATCCACATTTTGTAGGTGAGCAAATAGATATAGAGACAGTAAATGGACTTGTCAGGGCTGGATGCAGTGACTCACGCCTATAATCCCACCGCTATGGGAGACTGAGTTGAGAGGATTGCCTGAGGCCAGGCAACATCGTAAAACCCCCATCTCTATAAAAAAAATAGAAAAATTAGCTGGGCATGGTGGCATGTGGCATATAGTCCTAACTACTTGGGAGGCTGAGGTGGGAGGATTGCTTGAACCCAGGAGTTTGAAGCTACAGTGAGCTATGATTGTGCCACTGCACTCCAGCCTGGGCAACAGAGAGAAACCCTGTTTCTTAAAAAGAGGGAAAAAAAGATTTGTCAAAATTCGTTCAAAATAAGGGGTTGGTAGGGAGCTGAGTGGGGAGGGAAATAACGTGTAATTAGTTGTGAGTTAATAATTATTGAAGCCTGGTATGGGTACATTGGAACGTTGTATGCTTCTCTTTTGTATCCATTTGAAATTTTCCGTAATAAAAAATTAAGATAAAAAAGCTACATCCAAGGCCACAGTTGGTTGCAGATGCGATTTCGTGGCAAACGTCCTTGCAGGATGTCAGACACGCCCAGGTGCTTGGGCAGATTTTGACCAGCTCTCTCTTGTTGACCTCCCCAGGCATCCTGATGCTGGATATGGCCGGGCATTACTGCATTCTGGTCTCAAGGCCATGGTGAGGAAATAGTAAAATCCTTAGAGACCAGGGCCAGGTAGAAATCTTGGAAAAGTTCCTACTTTAGTCCTATAGGAAGGCCTTGAGCAAGCAGAGATCTCAGGTTTCTGAAGGGAAAACACTCCAAGCCTAAGAGGGTTTTGTTTCATGTGTGTTCCAGATACCCCAAGGATATGGGGTCAGTGGTCCTGCAGCTGCTGCTGGGAGCCTACGATTTGCTGCTGCTGGGAGCTTTCTCAGGGGACATGGCCCCTCCTCTCCCAACCTGCAGTCACCAGAGGGCTCATTCTGTCCCTGGTTTTTTCATTACCCCTGAGTGCTGAGAGAATTTTAGAAATGAAGAAAAATTAGCTCAAATAAAAAGAGCTGGGTGTGGCCGGGTGTGGTGGCTCACGCCTGTAATCCCAGCATTTTGGGAGGCTGAGGCGGGCGGATCACCTGAGGTCGGGAGTTGGAGACCAGCCTGACCAACATGGAGAAACCCTGTCTCTACTAAAAATACAAAATTAGCCGGGTGGGGTGGCGCATGCCTGTAATCCCAGCTACTTGGGAGGCTGAGGTGGGGGAATCGCTTGAACCCGAGAGGCAGAGATTGCGGTGAGCCAAGATTGTGCCATTGCGCTCCAGCCCGGGCAATAAGAGTGAAACTCTGTCTTAAAAAAAAAAAAAAAAAAAAAAGAGCTGGGCGTGGTGGTGTGCACCTGTAGTCTCAGCTACTTGGGAGGCTGAGGTGGGAGGATCGCTTAAACATGGGAGGTAGAGGCTGCAGTGAGCTGAAATTGTGCCCCTGCACTCCAGCCTGGGTGACAGGGTGAGACTCTGTCTCAAATAAGTAAATAAATAAATAAAAATTAATTTTTTAAAAAAAAAGTTTTCTTATCTCCCAGGGTAATGAAGAAGAAAATGGGATGTTGCTTGTCAGATGCCTCCTTGGCAGTGACTAGCAAATAATGGTGGCTGCCACTGTTATTGCTGTCGTTCAGTGTTACGATAATGCTGATGGGCAGGAGCTAGCAAGAGTACTAGCTCCTCTCTTGCCTGGGGCTTGTTATTCATTTGGCTTTCCTGAGGGCCAGCTCTGAATTGGTTTAGGTTTGATCTGGTTTATTATAAGGTAGGCCCACCCGTTCAGGACTTGAAACTTGGCCCCGGTGTTACTCAAAAAAACAGGAAAACTGACATTGGCCCAAAGCACAATTTATTCCCTGGGTGTACCAGCCTAATGAGTGTTTCCTGGGCCTCTCCCTCCCTGTTTCCTTGGACAGTAGCCTATTCCAGGTGTCAATTCCTCATTAAAAATGCTGCCTGCTGTCATCACAAGCTCTCAAGAGAATGGATCACATGTACTTCTTACGTGTGCCTTACACCTGACCAGTCGGCACAAATTTCTGGGCTGGTTCATCCCTGTTTGTGAAGCATCTGTGCATTCAGTCATTGTTCAGATGCTCTGGGCTGAAAGGTACCTCCTGTTTTGGCAGATTCCAAGCTACTCCGTCTTTCTCCTTTCCCGTGTGCAGGCCAGGCTACCAACGTCTTTGTGAACATGGAGGAGGACTTCATGAAGCCAGTCATTAGCATTGTGGACAAGTTGCTGGAGGCGGGGATCAACGTGACCGTGTATAATGGGCAGCTTGATCTCATCGTAGATACCATGGGTAGGAATTGACTCTGAGAGGCACATAGAGGCAGTTTTATGGGTTCAACTGGAAGGGAACTGGCCTTGGACATGTCAGTCTTGGGGTGGGTGATGTTGAAATGCCAGGTGGAAGGTCATTTCCCATT
Source organism: Hylobates moloch (assembly GCF_009828535.3). Taxonomy (NCBI): domain Eukaryota; kingdom Metazoa; phylum Chordata; class Mammalia; order Primates; family Hylobatidae; genus Hylobates; species Hylobates moloch. Next base: position 3,541,497 of record NW_026652285.1, read on the forward strand.
ACATCTGTCTACCGCAACCGTGATTATTCCAAAAGTGGGGAGCTGCACGTGGCTGTGACCCCTCAGAAGCCTGGGCCTATCTGGGTTTGGGGGCCCTTAGGTATGATTAAAGAAAAGAACACCACCTGTCTCTACCACAAAACTTAGAAAGACATCTTCCTGGTTATTGGGCAGATGCGCTATTTAATTAAGGGAGAGCCTCATTTTTGTGTGACATCACAGTCGATGTTAACCACTGCAGAGTGAATTAAAACTAAACCCTAACGACTGTAACTCTCAGGACCCAGGGGAAATGGTCTTTGTGGAATCCTAACTCCTGCCCTATCACCTACCACCTATTTAATTTGCTCACTTCCAAATTAAATAGAGCCTAGTGGAGGCTCAGAGACAGGTTCCCTGAACTGGCAGGCTAATTGAGGCACAAGGTCTGACGGATGTGACGTGCCTCGTGAAACCAGAAGGATTGAATATTTTTGTGACTGGTAAGCAAGGGACACCAAGGACAATTTGGAAAGCTGCTGCATTGCTCCGTGAACTGCCCGGGTGATCCTTATCACTATCTCATTCCCGACATCTCTCGGTCCTCTTCACAGGCCTGTCTGCCTCCAGAGGTCCCCAGTTCCCTTCCTAAAGAGCAGATGGCAGTGAGAGATGCAGAGGCAAAATCAGTCAGGCCTTGCAGCTGTTAGGTTTCTCCCAGCAGCCTAGGTTTCACTGGGAGTCAGAAATGCAGATGCTCAGGCCCTACCCTGATCTTCTGAATCAGGATTTGCATTTTAACAAGATCCTGAGTGAGTTTCATGCATATTGCAGTTTGGGAAGCACCAACTTTTAGGACCTAGACTTTTTTTCCTACTCTACCCAGCTGTTAATGCCAGGCCTTTCTCTTTGTCCTTCTCACCAGGTCAGGAGGCCTGGGTGCGGAAACTGAAGTGGCCAGAACTGCCTAAATTCAGTCAGCTGAAGTGGAAGGCCCTGTACAGTGACCCTAAATCTTTGGAAACATCTGCTTTTGTCAAGTCCTACAAGAACCTTGCTTTCTACTGGATTCTGAAAGCTGGTCACATGGTAAGAGAGAGCTTTTGTTCCAGACTTAAAAATCATCCTGAGAGGGAAGCCACAGGCAGTTATTATGCCTCTGTCCACTGCCCAGGTGGGTCTTGTAAGAAGTACGAGGGCCTGAGGGCCAGGTGCAGTGGCTCACGCCTGTAATCTCAGCACTTTGGGAGACCAAGGCAGGTGGATTGCAGGAGCCCAGGAGTTTGAGACCAGCCTGAGCCACATGGAGAAACCTTGTCTCTACAAAAAATATATATGAAAATTAGGCCAGGCACAGAGGCTCATGCCTGCAATCCCAGCACTTTGGGAGGCTGAAACGGGTGGATCACCTGAGCTTAAGAGTTCAAGACCAGCCTTGGCAACATGGCAAAACCCTGTCTCTACAAAAATTTTCCAGGTGTGGTAGCACATGTCTGTAATCTCAGCTACTTGGGAGGCTGAAGCAGGAGAATCGCTTGAACCCGGGAGGTGGAAGCTGCAGTGAGCCAAGATAGCGCCACTGCACTCCAGCCTGGGCAACAGAGTGAGACTCTGTCTCAAAAAAGAACAAAAATTAGCCAGGCACGGTGGCACATGCCTGTGGTCTCAGCTGCTCAGGAGGCTGAGTGAGGTGGGAGGATTGATTGAGCCTGAAAGTTGGAAGTTATAGTGAGCCAAGATCATGCCACTGCACTCCAGCCTGGGTAACGGAGCGAGACCCTGTCTCAAAAAAAAAAAAAAAAAGAAAAATTAAAAAAGAAATACTTAGGGCTTGGGAGCGTTTTGAGTTTCCTAACAAAATTCCGCTATTAGCACTAGGCACTGCGAGCACAAGGGTGAGTGGTGCTCAGTCCCTGTCCTCAAGGAGCTTGTGGTCTAGAGACGGACAGGCAAGGAGACTGTCAGCAGCATTGGGCGAGCAATGCTAAGAGGGGGCTTGGCCCAGGGAAAGGTGCCCTGCCCAGGCATGCAGATCTGGAAGATTGTGCCCCACGTGATGCGTGGAGTGATTTAAGGAAAGAGGAGGAGGTGGGGAGCATGGAGAGCAGTGAATACAAGGTCCAGAGGAGCCTCAGACAGTGAGGCCTTGGAATGGACACTGGAGGGAGGTGGCTGCAGAGAGCCAGTCCACACTAAGGAGTTCAGACAGTAGGGCACCAAGCAGGGGTTTTAAGCAAAGGAGTGAAATTAACAGATTTGTCCAAGAAATACCATTCTAGCAGTAGAGGGCATGGGGCAAGCCTGGGGCCAAGGACCAATCAATAAGGCTGTCAGGTAAATCCAGAAAGGAGGAAAGTGGATGGATTTGGTGAAGTGTAAAGAAGGGAAAATTGGCAGGACTTGGTAATCATTTGGGATGGAAAAGAACTGAAGGGTGGCTTGCAGGTTTCTACTTCAGCATTGTGGCTTGGGATGGAGGGAATTTGCACAAGCTGAGTTTGAATTGCCTATAGAACAGAAGGCAGAAGAAGAGCCTACAAATGAGACTGAGAAAGGAGCAGCCAGATGAGTGAAGAGGGAGACCAGGGATGTGCGGCATCCCCAAAGCAGGGAGGGGCCTGCAGTGCCAAGTGAGAACTCGGGAACGGCTGGATCGTGAGTGATGATGTGCTTACACTGATGTCCTTGGCACCTGCGTTGGTGAGATATTTTGGTGAGGTGGCAAGCTCAGAAGCCAGAATGGAAAGACTGGAGAAAATGAATGAGTAGTGAGGAGAAGAGACAGTAGCTTCCTTTAAGAAGCCAGAGAAAGCAGCCCACTCTCAAAAGACACTGAATCTAGGCTGGGTGTGGTAGCTCACACCTGTAATCCCAGCATTTTGGGAGGCGAAGGCAGGTGGATCACCTGAGGTCAGGAGTTCAAGACCAGCCTGGCTAACATAGCTATCTTTACTAAAAATACAAAAATTAGCTGGGCATGATGGTGGGCACCTGTAATCCCAGCTACTTAGGAGGCTGAGGCAGGAGAATCGCTTGAACCTGGGAGGCGGAAGTTGCAGTGAGCCAAGATCATGCCATTGCATCCAGCTTGGGTGACAGAGTGAGACTCTGTCTCAAAAAGTAAATAAATAAATAAATAAACAAATAGACTTAATCTAAAGGGAGAACAAACAAGGCAGCAGGGCACAGAGGGAGAGGGCATTATTTGTGGCTCTCAGGATCTGAGTGCCTTCAATATTGACTAAAAAAAAAAATTAGGAACTCTTAGAGCCAAGCACTGTTACAGGTTGAGTACCCCTTATCTGAGATGTTTGGAACCAGAAATGTTTCAGATTTTTAATTTTTTTGGATTTTGGTATATCTGCATATCCATAATGAGATATCTTGGGGATGGGACCCAAGTCTAGGCAATGGAATTCATTTATGTTTCATATACACCTTATACACATAGACTGAAGGTACTTTTGTACAATATTTTAAATAATTTTGTGCATGGAGCAAAGTTTGTGTGCATTGAGTTATTAGAGAGCAAAGGGTGGCTGTTTCAGCCACCCATGGCTCTTCAACCAATCTGTGGTTGTCGGGCATCATATCATTTCTGACTCCAAATTTATACGCTGCCGATAAGCAATCTTTTTCTTGCACATAGCCACACATAAGTACTTCACAGTAAGAAATACAACATACCATTAATACAGTGGAAAAACTGTGTTCAGAGTAACTGAGCAGCACAGTAGCATGACCAGAATATCTGTGTCAGCTGCTAGATAACAGCAACAGCAAGCAACAGCAGCTTTTGGTCTCTACCTACAATGCTGTGTTTTGATTAAAAGGTTACTGTACAGTAACCCCCTTGGGGATACAGAAATAAACTGTGTGTTGTGCGCCTGCATTTTGAATGCAGCCGCCCATGGGGCAGGTGTGAAATGTTCCACTTGTGGCCTCATGGCAGCACTCAAAAATGCTGGAATTGTGGAGCATTTTGGATTTTCCAATGAGGGATGCTCAGCCTGCACTAGAGAGAAGTCCCTGCCGAGGCTGGTAGGAGGGCATGGGACAAGCCAACCACGCGCTCGTATGCTAGAGTTCAGGCCCATTTCCTCTTTTGTCACATATAAAACAACAGATCAGTTGGGGACAGGCTTAAAATAGCCCTTGGCGACTATTGTTAAGTCGTCCCCAAACCACTTCCCCTTTCATTGATTAAATGACATTTTAGGATGCCCCACCGTGCCTGTGCCCCCTGGGAACTCTTGGCAGAAGAGTCAAGGATGGGTGTGCCATAGAGAATCATGGAGCCAGGGAACCGCATAATGGGGAGACCATATACTCCAACCCCTTCTGTGTAGGGGAGAAACAGGCCTCTGCCCTTCCCCCTTTTGATGCTATGCGGGAAGGAAATTGTGAAGGACTTATTCTAAAAATCTGAGGGAAAACAAAAGAAAGTTGAATAACAATGCGAAAATCAGATGCCATCCAAAGGGCCCTGTTTGTTTTTATTAATTGCGGCTCTCTCCTGTGAGCTTCCTTCTCAGCCATTTCTCTATTCTCAATCTGGGATCTCTTCTAGACAGACTCCTTTAAAATGTTTAGAATCTTCCTTCTTCCTTGAACAGGCTAGGTCTAGTACCATGAGCATGACCCTTACCAAGAAATCAACAGATCAGCCCCAAATGGAGTAGAAGGTTCTTGTCTTAAATGCTGACTTCTCCAGGTCCCTGCCACCCAGCCCAGTCGGGGCCCAGAAGAGCTTTCATCCAGTGCAGGAGTCATTTTCAGGAAGGACCCTCTCTCAGGGATGTGCACAGACTGCTGTCACAGAGCTGGCTCCCTTTTGGGAGCAAGGTTTCAGGATGTTGCCTCTGACCCCAGCCCCAGGAATAGCACCAGGAGCACTAACTCAGATGTTTTTTTCTAGGTTCCTTCTGACCAAGGGGACATGGCTCTGAAGATGATGAGACTGGTGACTCAGCAAGAATAGGATGGATGGGGCTGGAGATGAGCTGGTTTGGCCTTGGGGTACAGAGCGGAGCTGAGGCCGCTGAAGCTGTAGGAAGTGCCATTCTTTCCTGTATCTAACTGGGGCTGTGATCAAGAAGGTTCTGACTACTTCCGCAGAGGACAAAAATCATTGTCTGTGGAGGCAATTTGGAAATTATTTCTGCTTCTTAAAAAAACCTAAGATTTTTTAAAAAATTGATTTGTTTTGATCAAAATAAAGGATGATAATAGATATTATTTTTTCTTATGACAGAAGCAAATGATGTGATTTATAGAAAGACTGGGAAATACAGGTACCCAAAGAGTAAATCAACATCTGTATACCCCCTTTCCGGGGTAAGCACTGTTACCAATTTAGCACATGTCCTTGCAGAATTTGTTTTATATATATATACATATATATTTTTTACCAAAATGAATCATTACTCTATGTTGTTTTACTATTTGTTTGACATATCAGTATATCCGAAATACCTTTTCATGTCAATAAATGTTCTTCTATAACATTTTTAATGGCTGTGGAGCATTCTACTTTATGGTTGTACTCTAGTACAAATTCCCAATTGTTTCCGACAAGTATAATAATTTCTAGTTTGTTGCTATTATACATAGTACTCTATTGATTCACCCTGATAGTTAGATTTTTTTGTACCTCCTTATTTTCTTAGAATAAATTCATAAAAGTGTAATTATTTAGTCAAAGGATTGCCACATTTCCTTAAAATCAAAATAATTAGCTCAGGACTTTTAACTTTTTATTCATAGCTCAAGATCTACATAAGGAGGTTCGACGCCGTGGCTCACACCTATAAACCCAGCACTTTGGGAGGTCGAGGCAGGAGGATTGCTTGAGCCCAGGAGTTCAAGAACAGCCTGGGCAACATAGGGAGACCCCATTTCTAAAAAAAAAAATAAAAACATTAGCCGAGCATGGTGGCACATACCTGTAGTCCCAGCTACTCAGGAGGCTGAGGCAGGAGGATCACTTGAGCCAGGGAGGTTGATGTTGCAGTGAGCCATGATCAAGCCACTCACTCCAGCCTGGGTGACAGAGACCCCATCTCAAAAAAAAAAAAAAAAAATCTGCATAGGGGATCCTAACAGCTTCTAGGACTGTCTGAAAGAAATATCACCTCTGTAGTTGCAGGGCTGAGATTTTATTTATTTATTTATTTATTTATTTGAGACAGGGTCTCACTCTGTGACCCAGGCTAGAGTACAGTGGCACAATCATGCCTCAAGTGATCCTCCTGCCCCAGCCTCCCAAGCAGCTAGTACCACAGGCATGCACCACCACACCCAGCTAATTTTTAAAATTTTTTTGTAGAGTTGGAGTCTCACTATGTTGCCCAGGCTGGTCTCGAACTCCCAGGCTCTAGCAATCCACCTGCCTTGGGCTCCCAAAGTGCTGGGATTACAGGCATGAGTCATCAAGCCTGGCCAAAGGCTGAGATTTAAAAAAACAGCTGGGCACGGTGGCTCATGCCTGTAATCCCAGCACTTTGGAAGTCCAAGGCGGGCGGATCATGAGGTCAGGAGATGAGACCATCCTGGCTAACATGGTGAAACCCCGTCTCTACACACACACACACACACACACACACACACAATTAGCCAGGCGTGATGGCGGGTACCTGTAGTCCCAGCTACTTGGGAGGCTGAGGCAGGAGAATGGCGTGAACCCGGGAGGCAGTGCTTGCAGTGAGCCGAGATCGCGCCACTGCACTCCAGCCTGGGCAACCGAGCAAGACTCTGCTTCAAAAATTAATTAATTAATTAATTAAATTAAAAAAATAAAAAACCCACAGCTTATTCCTGCAGACTGTGAGGAAACAGTTAACAGCAGATTATGTCTACATGACAGCTCCTTCAGACCCTGAGACTAAAAACAGGCTCCTGGGACAGAGACTACATATGTCCCTGTGGTTCACTGTTAGCAAGAACTCCAGTGTGCCCATGGAAAGGAAGAACCTCAGAAGCCTGTGCTGGATACCCCTGGACGTCATCAATGTGTATCCTTTTTACCTGCTGCTTTTGATGTGCATCTTTTGTTACAAAAAAAAACTAACTATTAGTATAACCTGCTACTGAGGCTTGTGAGTCTTGGTGAACCATCCAACAAAGCAGTGAATCATAAAGCAAGTTGAATTCCCAACCTCACAGAGTCTCTTCTGTTAAAAGTTAGTGCATTGGTTGAGAAGAAATGTAATTTTGAACATTGAGATGAGTCACCTGGGCAGATGAAGCTAGGGGACCTCAAACTTTTTTGGCCATTAGAAGCCGCCCTTCCATTGCTGTCTGGGCAGGTTAATCGTGTCTTGCCCTAAGGTCTTGTAGTAAATTCCTAGACTTGCCCAGGGCTCTTATTCCTGCTGTATAACATTCTCCTTCAACAGACACCCCTACCTTCCTAGGGAATCCCTGTGATCAGTTGACAAAGGAAGACAACTCTCAGGCTTGATTTACAGACAGTGCTCCACAGTATGCATGCATCACCTGAATATACATGGCTATAGCACCATGGCCACGCTCCAGGACAGCTTGAAAGATGGTGTGAAGGGAAATCCTCCCAGTGGACAGAACTTGGAACAGTGCACTCAGCTCTTCATTTTCCCTGGAAGGGGAAATGAACAGAAGAATAAGTCTGCACCAATTCATGATTTAGCTGGGTATTCAGGAACTTTGGAGAAACTTGATTAGAAGGCTGGGCACAGTGGTTCATGCCTATAATACCAGCACTTTGAGAGGCTGAGGTGGGAGAATCCCTTGAGTCCAGGAGTTCAAGACCAGCTTAAGCAAGATGATAAGACCCTGTATCTACAGAAAATAAAAACATTAACTCAGCATGTTGGTGCACCCCTGTGGTTTCAGCTACGTAAGATGCTGAGGTAGGAGAATCACTTGAGCCCAGGAGGCTGGTTGAGGCTACAGCGAGCCATATTTGTACTCCAGCCTGAGTGACAGGGTGAGACCTTGTCTCAAAAAGAAAAAAAACTTGATTAGAAAATTGATAACAAGAAGCTCTGAGGAAGAGGTATGAGATTAGATCTCTGAATGGCCAAGTATGAAGATCATTGTTTTCCATCTGAATATTCAACTAGGGCAAGGGAAGATTTTAATAATCAGGTAGGTAGATGACCCATTCTGTGGCTATTAGCCTCCTTCAGCCACTCCTGTAGACTCATGAACAAAGTGGCCATGGCGGTGGGGATGGAGGCTATGCATGGGCTTGGCAACATGGACTTCCACTCACTAAGGGTGACCTGGTCACAACCACTGCTGAGTGCCCCATCTGCCAGCAGAAGAAACAACACTGAGCCCCTAATGTGGCATCACTGCTGAAGAGATCAGCCAGCTACCTGGTGTTAGGCTGATTACATTGGACCACTTTTATTATGAGGCGGGCAGCACTGTGTTTTCAATGGAATTAACACTTGCTCTGGACATAGATGTGCCTTCCTTTCCCACAATGCTTCTGCCAAAACTAGCATCTGTGGACCTACGGAGTGCCTTATCCATGACTATGGTATTCACAGCAAATGAAAGGCAGCAGTGAATTTATACATGTGGAATTGACTGCTCTCACCATGTTCCCCATCCTCTTGAAGCAACTGCCTTGACAGATGGTTGAATAACTGAAAATTCAGTTATAGTGCCAGCTAGGTGGGGATAGATTGCAGGGCTGGGGCACCACCCTCCTGTATGTGGTATATGCTCTAAATCAACAGCCTTGTTTCTCCCATACCCAGGACTCATGAGTCCAGTTATCAAGGGATAAAAATGAAAGCGACTCCTCTCACTGTTAACCCTAGTGATCCAGTGGTAGAATTTTTGCTTCCCATCCCTGCAACTTTAGGTTTTGCTGGTCTAGAGGTCTTAGTTACAACGAGAGAAATGTTTTCTCTAGGAGACACAGCAGATAATCCGTGAAATTGGAGCTTGAAGCCACCATCTGGCCTCTTTGGGCACTGCATCAACAGGCAAAGTGCTGTCTGCAGTGATTGATCCTGACTATCAAGAGGAAATGGGGTTGCTCCTACGCAATGGACGTAAGAAGGGAGAATGCAGGCGATCCTTTGGGGCATCCCCTAGTACTGCCATATCCTCTGATTGAGGTCAATGGAGAACTACAACAACCCAATTAAGACCGCTAATGGCCGAGACCCTTCACAAAAGATTTAAGTCATTCCATCAGGCAAAAAGCCATGACCAACTGAAGTGCTTGCCAAGGGCAAAAGATACGCAGAATAAATCATAGATGAGGGCAGTCATAAGTACTATGACCTTGTGACCCACTGTAGAAACGAGGACTGTAATAATTATGAGTATTTCTTTCTTCTTTTGATGTGAATCTATTTTCATAAATATTAACAAAAAAACTTTTTTTTTGAGACAGGGTTATGATCTGTCAACCAGGCTGAAGTGCAGTGGCACAATCACAACTTACTGCAGCCCTCACCCCCCACCTCCCTGGGCTCAAGTGATCCTCCCACCTCAGCGCCCCCAGTAGCTGGGACTGCAGGCATGCACCACCATGCCCAGCTAATTTCTGTATTTTTTGTAGAGATGAAGTTTTGTAGAGATAAAGTTTTGTAGAGATGAAGTTTTACCATGTTGCCCATGGCTAGTCTGAAACTCCTGGGCTCAAGTGATCTGCCCGCCTGGGCCTCCCAAAGTGCTGGGATTACAGGCGTGAGCCACCGCGCCCGGCCAGGATTGGGTGGTTTCTATTGCACTTCCCAGAAGGTGTCAGAGCAGCCAGTTTCAAACTTGCAAAAGCTTTTAACTGCTCAAGATAATTTATAGGGCTAACTATAACATGAACCTCAAAATTCTTGTTCCCTGGATGGCAAAAACCAAGAGGAGCTTGGTTATAAGGTCAAGCTCCCAAGGACATAACTGACCAATTTGCTGGGTCATCTCGAACAGTGGGCTTATGGGGTCCTAGGCCTGTGTTCCATCTTAAGGTACCCCTCTTTCTGACAGAACAATACATAAAAACACACAAAGCATACCAGATTTGCCACAGCTTAAGACAAGCCTCATGAATCCTTTTTCTCAATTAAAACTGTGGAGGCGATAAACAGTGATTTTGGGGCCGGGCATGGTAGCTCATGTCTGTAATCCCAGCACTTTGGGAGGCCAAGGGGGCCAGATCACCTGAGGCTGGGAGTTTGAGACCAGCCTGACCAACATGGAGAAACCCCGTCTCTGTAAACTACAAAATTAGCCGGGCATGGTGGCTCATGCCAGTAATCCCAGCTCTTCGGGAGGCTGAGGCAGGAGAATCGCTTGAACCTGGGAGGCGGAGATTGCGGTAAGCCAAGATCGCACCATTGCACTCTAGCCTGGGCAACAAGAGTGAAACTCTGTCTCAAAAAAAGAAAAGAAAAAACAGTGATTTTTACCATTTATTCAGCCAGTTTGCACATACACACACACACACACACACACACACACACACACAGGCCAGAACTTTGGTAAGAAATTCTTACCCTTTGGCTGACATGTCAGTGAAGTGGTGATGTTATCTGTGGTAAATACCCGGGGTTTGTCATCTCGTGCCAAGAAAATTTAGGACATGGACACACACAAGGAGTTTAGGAGCAGAGGTGTAATAGGCAAAAGAAAGGGAAAAAAGAGGAAAACAGCTCTCTCTCTAGTGAGAAAGAGGGGACTTCCTAGAGGAAAAGACTGGCTGGTGGTGGATGCACCCAATTTTATAATCAGGCTTGAGGAGGTGACGGCTGATTTACCTAGGGCTCACGGATTGGTTCGATCAGATATGATGTTTACACAGTGCACTGGGAAGGCTGGCTGCCCCACCCTAATCTTATTATGCAAATGAACTTTCCCTTTGGCCGGTGCCGTCTTGTCTGCTCCTTAATATACATGTGGTTGGCAGAGAAGAGAAGATAGACCCGCCCTTTTGAACATGATTGACATGACTGCCGGCATCTATGTCTGCAGCTCGATTTTATAGGCTGCTCTTTGTTAGAAAGGTAAATGATTTGGGGCTGCTTTTCATTAAAAGGAAAACCTTACTGAGGACTTCTGTATCCTCACTATCTGCGTAAGTAATTTCTTCTTAACTTCTGTATCAGGTTTCTGGGTCTTCCTTCCTTGAGCGGTCTTAGCGACCTTGCTTGCTGCATCAAAGCGCTGGGGGCCAAGCTGCAACACAAAGGAAAATCATGGAACCACAGGCAAAAGCCTCTCAATATTGTAAGCTGCCCCCTCCAACCGGCTACACAGGGGACCCGAATTAACATTTTCCCTTCCTGCCAGAGTAAAATACGTGTGACAAAACAAGGACATTAGCCCCTCTGCTTAGCACCCAACATGGAACTGGCAAAGTTCAAACTTGCCCCGGGTTGGGCCCTGTCATCTTTAATTTAACCTCCGACCAGGAGTTTCAATATGTGGTCTCTGGGCAAGATGATCACCCTGAGTAGCAGAAAAGATAAGAAAGGGAAAGGAGAGAAAGTGAGAAAAGCATTGGTGGCAGCAGGGTGGGGAAGGTGAGGCAATCAGGGATGCCAGAGAAAGACCCAACCATTGCAGCAACATTGACCCAAAAGTTCAGATGGCTGCTTGTCAGTCGTGAAGGGATCTTCTCCAGCAGTCCCATCAGCTCGCAAGTTTCCCCTTTTGGGGAGAAACATAGTTCCCCATGTCCCATGGTCCTGTGCATGCCTAATCCCGTCACCCACAGCTGTCAGCAGAGTGCAAGGCAGATTAATCCAACTAGAAGAGCAGTTAACGTCCCATAGTGCCAAACCTGTACTTAGCTGAGAGGGACTTTACCCCCTAAATCTTAGGAAGAACTCTAACCTTCCTAAGTTGGGCCTCGAACCCAGGTTCGGTCAAGCATCGTTGCCTTTTCTTGGGGCCTTTAACCCTCTCTGTCTTAGGAGAGACTCTAACTCCTCTAAGTTGGGCCTCTAGCCCGATGCCATCCTTTACTCGGGTACCCCATCACTTACCCAAAGTCAGCCAATCGGTGCTGCAGTCTATTTCCTGTGGGTCAGGGGTCTCCTCAGTATAGTCCCTTCGTGGTTGCCAGAAAGATGTTACCAGAAAGTGATCCAGATCCAGACTCCAAGACAGGGTTCTTGGATTTCACGCAAGAAAGAATTTTGGGGGAGTCTATAGCATAAAGTGAAAGCAAGTTTATTAGGAAAGTTAAGGAACAAAAGAATGGCTGCCCCATAGGCAGAGAAGCCCCAAGGGCTGCTGGTTGCCCATTTTTAGCTAAACAAGACAGTAGATTATTCATGAGTTTTCTGGGAAAGGTATGGGTAATTCCCAAAACCGAGGGATTCTCCCCCTTTTAGATCATATAGGGTAACTTCCTGACATTGCCATGGCATTTGTAAACTGTCATGATGCTGCTGGGACTGTAGCAGTGAGGACAACCACAGGGCACTCTTGTTGCCATCTTGGTTTTGGTGGATTTTGGTCAGCTTCTTTACTGCAACCTGTTTTATCAGCAAGGTCTTTATGACCTGTGTCTCATGCTGACCTCCTAGCTCGTCCTCTGATTAAGAATGCCTTACCCTCCTGGGAATGCAGCCTAGAAGGTCTCAGCCTTATTTCATCCAGTCCCTATTCAAGATGGAGTCGCTCTGGTTCAAATGCCTCTCACAGCACCTCAGTCTCTCTCTTGCTCCTGCTCTGGCCATGTGAGGTGCCTGCTCCCCCTTCACCTTCACCATGATTTTAAGTTTCCTGAGGCCTCCCAAGAAGCCGAGCAGATGCCAGTACCATGCTTCCTGCACGACATGCAGAACCATAAGCCAATTAAACCTCTTTTCTTTACAAATTACCCAGTCTCAGGTATTTCTTTTTTTTTTTTTTTTTTTTTTTTAGATGGAGTCTTTCTCTGTTGCCCAGGCTGGAGTGCAGTGGTGCGATCTCGGCTCACTGCAAGTTCTGCCTCCCGGGTTCATGCCATTCTCCTTCTCCTGCCTCAGCCTCCCAAAGTGCTGGGACTACAGGCACCCGCCACCAGGCCCGGCTAATTTTTTGTATTTTGGGGTTTCACTGTGTTAGCCAGGATGGTCTCGATCTCCTGACCTCGTGATCCACCCACCTCGGCCTCTCAATCAGGTATGTCTTTACAGCAATGTGAGAATGGACCAACAAACATTTCCTGAGTTCTGTGAGCTGTTCTAGCAAATGATTAAACTCAAGAAAGGGATCATGGGACCCTCTGACTCATAGCCTGTCAGAAACACCAGGTGACAACCTGGACTTTTGATTGGCAACCAACTGTGGGGTAGGTACTAACTTCAGATAGATCATGTCAGAACTGAATTGTAGTATACCCAGCTGGTGTCTCCAGAGAATTGGAGAATTGCTTGGTATAGGAACCCCCACTAAACACACACACATCTGGTGTCACAAGTGAAGTACTGAGTTTTTCCTTTCGTTGTGAAGAAGAAGAAAACCCTTTTTTTCTAAATGCCTTGTGTCTGGTGTCATTGAAACTACATAGTGTCTTAGTCCTTTCCAGCTGCTGTAACAAAATTACCTTAGACTAGGGCATTCATAAATGACAGAAATTTATTCTTCACAGTTCTGGAGTCTGGAAAGTGCAAAACCAAGATGCCAGCAGGTTTGGTGCCTGGTGAGGGCCCTTTCATGAGGGCTCCACCCCAATTAATCACTCCTAAAGGCCCTATTTCTTTCTTTTTTTTTTTTTTAATTATTTTTTTGTAGAGGGTCTCACTATTTTGACTAGGCTGGTCTCGAGTTTCTGGCTTCAAGGAATTCTCCCACCTCGGCCACCCAAAGTGCTGAAATTACAGGCAAGAGGCACTTGTGCCAGTCCCATTTCTTCTTTTTCTTTTTTGAGATGGAGTTTCACTCTTGTTGCCCAGGCTGGACTGCAATGGCACGATCTCGGCTCACCACAACCTCTGCCTTCGGGATTCAAGCGATTCTCCTGCCTCAGCCTCCCGAATAGCTGGGATTACAAGCATGCTCCACCACGCCTGGCTAATTTTTTGTATTTTTAGTCGAGACAGGGTTTCTCCATGTTGGTCAGGCTGGTCTCAAACTCCCGATCTCAGGTGATCCACCCGCCTCAGCCTCCCAAATTGCTGGGATTACAGGCGTGAGCCACTGCCCCTGGCCCCAGCCCCACTTCTTCAGTACTATCCCATAGGCAATTAGGTTCCAATATATGGAGAGATAGAACATTTCTGCTGGGCTTGAACCCCTACATTTTAAAAATAGAATTTAAAAACAACCATAATACTATCATCACTCCCCTACTACCCCCAAGTTAAAAATATCTTAATATCCTCAAATATCCAAAGCCCACGTAGACTACAAAGTTATTTCCACCAATTCAAAGTCCTGGGCTGGAGCATCTGATTAGTGGGGCCTATAGGACTACTCTGTATCTACCAAGGAGGAGAGAGAGGAAAGGTATAACCTCATTGAGGCCCCAGTAGCTTCTCATCAGAGGATTCTGCCTGATGCTGGCAAGACCAAAAAAAAAAAAAAAAAGACTTTTGCCAGGTGCAGTGGCTCACATCTGTAATCTCAACACTTTGGAAGGCTGAGGCAGGAGGATTGCTTAAGTCTAGGAGTTCAAGACCAGCCTGGGCAACATAGGGAGACCCCATTTCTATAAAAAATTTTTTAAATTCGCCAGGCATGGTGGTGTGCACCTATAGTCCCAGCTACTCAAGGAGGCTGACGTGGGAGAGCCTGGGAGGTCAAGGTAGTGAGCCATGATCATGCCACTGTACTCCAGCCTGGACAACCAAGTGAGGCTCTTCCCCTGCTCCAAAAAAAAAAAAAAAAAAGAAATGATTTCCCATTACAAGTGGTGTCAGCAATAATGCAGAAGACAGGGAATGGCCAGAAAAACTTTTGGACAGGAGGTCAGATTAAACTGAGCCCTATGAGATGGGTAGAGTATAGGTATCTAGAGATGGGTAGAGTGTAGGTACCTAAAGATGGGTAAAGTGTAGGTAACTAGAGAGACTAGAGGATAGGATATTTTTTATTTTATTTTTCCTTTTTTGTGATGGAGTTTCACTCTCGTTGCCCAGGCTGGAGTGCCATGGCGCCATCTCGGTTCACTGCAACCTCTGCCTCCTGGGTTCAAGCGATTCTTCTGCCCCAGCCTCCAGAGTAGCTGGGATTACAAGCATGTGCCACCACACCCAGCTAATGTTGTACTTTTAGTAGAGACAGTTTTCACCATGTTGGCCAGGCTGGTCTCGAACTCCTAACCTCAGGTGATCCACCCATCTTGGCCTCCCAAAGTGCTGGGATTATAGGCATGAGCCACCGTGCCCAGCGATATTTTTTATTTCTAATAAACTAGTAAGTGTAATAGTAACAAAATTTAGAAAATAAAGGAATGTAGAAAAATAGTTATTAAAAGTCTCATTACCCAAAAAAGTCATTTGGCTTAATTCATATCCCTATATTTTTTATTTAACGGGGCATTATAAGAATTTATCTATGTTACTGTGAGTTCTTTGTCGGTATAATTTTTTTTTAAAGAGATAAGGTCTTGCTCTGTCATCCAAGCTGGAGAACACAGTGCAGTGTGGTATGGTCATAGGTCACAGCAGCTTTGAACCTCTGGGCTCAAGTGATCCTTCTGCCTCAGCCTCCTGCATAGCTGGGACTACAGGTGCCACCACCACACCCTGCTAATTTTTCGATTTTTTGTAGCAACAAAGTCTCATTTCATTTCCCAGACTGGTCTTGAACTCCTGGCCTCAACCCTCCTGCCTTGGCCTCCTGAAGGGCTGGGATTACAGGCCTGAGCCACTGTGTCTGGCCTTGTAAATATCATTTTTAACAGATACATAATATTCCATTAAGAAAATGTTCTACACTTCATCTGACCAGTCCTCCATATTTTGACACTTATTCAAATTTCACTTTTTCTTTTTCTTGTTTTCCGACGGGGTCTTATTCTGTCACCCAGCTGGAGTGCAGTGGTGCCATCTTGGCTCACTGCAACCTCGACATCCCCGGCTCATGTGATCTTCTCACCTCAGCTTCCCGAGTAGCTAGGATTACAAGTGTGCACCACCATGCCTGGCTTGTTTTTTAAATTTTTTTGTAGAGACAGGGTTTCGCCACGTTGCCCAGGCGGATCTCAAACTCCTGGGCTCTAGCAATTGCCCACCTGGGCCTCTCAAACTGTCATTTCAGTTTTTCTGATTATAAATAACTGATGAACATTGTTTTGCTTAAAGCTTTTTCTGGTTTTAGAGTTATTTAATTACTATGGACTCCCAAAAGCAAAATTCTGGTAAAATGTTGTATGAATATTATAAAGAGTGGGGGTATTTCTGATACTGATTTTATACCACCTTATATTGTTATTTAGTAATCTCAAGAGGTGTTTCAAATTCTCAGGGCAAAATTGATAGAAATTGGTAAATTTTAAGACCATAGGCCCTAGGGTGTATGGCATAGAGGTAGAATTTTTAACTGGGCACACAGCCATCCAGAAAAAAAAAAAAAAAAATACTACATTCCCCAGCAGTTAAGTGTGGCCACGTGACTAAGTTCTGGCCACCGGGATATAAACAGAAGTGTTCTGGCAGCAGCTGGAAACCGTCCCCTTTGGTGTGCCTTTTCTTCCCTTTCCCCCTCTTTTATTTTGCTGGCTGGAATGTGAATGCAACCATTTGGGATCATGGTAGGAAGATATGCTAGAATGAGCCAAGGTCCCTGCGGATTTTGAGGACTGCAGCCACCATTCCACCTTTGTACTCTTTTTCTCGCTTTACATGGGAGAGAAATAAATTTCTGTCTTAAGCTACTATTGGTTTGTTTTTTCTACCACTTACAGCCATGCCTAATTCTGACTAAATACAATGTGGTTTTAAAACTGGGAAAGGCATTGTTATACTCTTCTTCATAAGCCCAGAATAGCTGAGAAATGTTGCCATGGGAAAAAAACATTACAGGCCGGGCGCAGTGGCTCATGCCTGTAATCGCAGCACTTTGGGAGGCCGAAGTGGGCAGATCACCTTAGGTTAGGAGTTCGAGACCAGCCTGGCCAACATGGCGAAACCCCGTCTCTACTAAAAATACAAAAATTAGCTGGGTGTGCTGGCAGGTGCCTGTAATCCCAGCTACTCAGGAGGAGGGTGAGGCAGGAGAATCACTTGAACCTGGGAGGTGGAGGTTGCAGTGAGCCGAGACCGCGCCATTGCACTCCAGCCTGGGCAAAAAGAGCAAAACTCTGTCTCAAAAAAAAAAAACAAAAAACATTTCAAATGTACTTTGAGATCAGGTCATGAGGAGGTTTGACTTTTTAAGTGTTCCTGATTCTAATAAAAAAGAAAACATTAGTGTCAGCGGCAGGAAATTTCAAGTAAAACTATAGGATTCATGACATTCAACTTCTAATTTAGTTGCTTCAAGTGTAAAGGCAAAAGGGAGTTGTGGGGTAGAGGGGAGAAAACTGGTTTGTCTTGTTTCCAAGGATTACTGCCCCTACTTCAAGAGCTATTAAAAGGTCCTCTTGAGAGAACTGTAACCAAAAATAAAGTGGCACTGGCAACTCTCTGGGAGCACATTTAACTCTGCTCGTAGAAGCATAACCTGTTTGAATTTGCTAAAGCCCAAGCCAGGCCCTGTTTTCATCTGAATTAGGAAAAAGCAACTGCTGAGAAAATATTTAAACATAAATATACCAATGTAAAAAAGCAAAGAAAAAACCCCAAAACCCTAAATTAAAAGAACATGTGTTCGAATGTACTTGGTTAAAGCCAGATGCAGTGGCTCGCACCTGTAATCCCAACCCTTTGGGAGGCCAACATGGAGGATCGCTTGAGCTCAGGAGTTCAAGACCAGCCTGGGCAACATAGGGAGACCCTCTCTCTATTTATTTTAATTTTTTTTTAAACAATGTACTTAGTTAAAGTAAATCAAATCTGGCGAAGACACAGATGCTTTGGGGCTCAGATCTATATGTTAGGATTGGGAATGTTTTTTTGTTTCTCAAAAGTGGTCACTGACTGGGTACAATGGCTCAGACATGTAACCTCAGCACTTTGGGAGGCCGAGGTGGGAGGATCATTTGAGCCCAGGAGTTCCAGACCAGCCTGGGCAATATAGTGAGATCCTATCTCTACAGATAAAAATAAAAATAAAAATAAAGATAAAAATAAAAATAAATGCCGGGCATGGTGGTGCATGCTTATAGTTCCAGTTACTTAAGAGTGTGGGGTGGGAGAATCACTTGAGCCCAGGAAGTTGAGGCTGCAGTGAGCTATGATCATGCCACTGCACCGCAACCTGGGTGACAGAGTGAGACCCTGTCTCAAAACAAAAGAAAAACGTGGTCACTTCAGGGGGCAGTGAAGTAAGTGCAATATTTTGCTGTGATGTTTACAAGCAATCTTGGTATTTGATCTTTTCTGCCAGTAGAATTTGTCAGCCAAGCTGGGCACGGTGGCTCATGCCTGGAATCCCAGCACTTTGGGAGGCCAAGGTGGGAGGATCGCTTGAGCCAAGGAGCTATAGACAAGCCTGGGCAACACACAGGGTGAAACCCTGTCTCTACAAAAAAATACAAAAATTAGCCAAGTATGGTGGTGCATGCCTGTAGTCCTAACTACTTGGGAGGCTGAGGTGGGAGGACCACCTGAGCTGTGATGGCGCCACTGCATCCGGCCTGGGTGACAGTGAGACCCTGCCTCAAAAGAAGAAAAAGGAATTTGTCAGCCAAGAGCATTAGGGTCAGACTCAAAACAAGAGCTGCATCCAACTGACTCCCTCTGGAATTAAATAGCATCATCAGTGACATAGCTTGGTCTGGTGTCCTCTGGCATACAGAACTCACTCTGGACTAGATTGCCCCTGTCAATGTCCCTCTTCCAACCTACATGTGATATGTCCTGGCCGGTTTCTGTAAGATTTCTTCTTTTCCCCAAACTGACCCCAGATTAAAGCTTCAGGAGCTTGCTCTCAACCAAGCTGAAAAGGGGCCATTCAATTTGTGACTCTATATGGTAAGACGTTCATCCAAGCCAGCTTCCTTCTGCCAGCCTGCATACCTTCAGACTCCTCCAAACAATCAGCTGCTGTTCACCTGGGGACAGGAAACAAAGTTGGGTGTTGTCTTTGGCAAAGTATAAAAACGGCAGCAAATATATTTCAAAATAAATCTTACACTGCATCCCAAAGCCAATATGATTAAAAAGAAACATGTAACCATGTTTGCCATTCTTGTGTTTTTTTTTTTTTTTTGAGACAGGGTCTCACTCTGTTGCCCAGGGTGGAGTACGGTGGCGCAATCTCGGCTCGCTTCAACCTCTGCCTCCTAAGCTTACGGGATCCTCCCACCTCAGCCCGCAAGTAGCTGGGAGTACAGGCATGAGCCACCATTTTTTTGTATTTTTTGTAGAAATGGGGTTTCACCATGTTGTCCAGGCTGGTCTCAAACTCCTGAGCTCAAGCAATCTACCAGCCTCAGCCTCCCAAAGTGCTAGGATCACAGATGTGAGCCATCGTGCTGTGCCCGGACAGCCATTCTTTTTTTTTTTGAGACAGGGTCTTGCTCTGTCGCTTAGGCTAGAGTGCAGTGGCGCAGTCACAGCTCATTGCAGCCTTGACCTCCTGGACTCAAGTGATCCTCCAACCTCCCAAGTAGCTGAGATCACAGGTGAACACTACCACACCCAGCCAATTTTGAAATTTTTGGTAGAGACAGGGTCTCTGTATGTTGTCCAGGCTGGAGCTATTCTGTTACTATAACAACTAACTAACCTTCAGTGGGTCATATCATCCCTTTACTTATGGGCATCAGGATGTTTCTGATGTTACGTCTTTTTCAAAACAGACATTTCACCTCCAGGGTACTGGGGTTGGCTGTAGTACTTGGCAATGAAATCTACACTTTATTAGGAGAAAAAAGTCCCGCACTTCATCAGTGATGGTTGTTTCTGAGATGGATTTAACGCTGTGTTCCACCAGGGTCACAGCTCGTTCTTACCTTGTGCTTTTTCTTTAAAAGCCACCTGGCTCCTGCCACAGCCCATTGAAGTTTGCCTTTGTTTCTTGCTCACTTTCCCCTTAAGAGTTGTGAGTGTTTCGGCTGGTAAAGTTCCAAGCGCCCTCTGGACTAATTGGCACAACGTGAGGATTTTCCAATTTGGAAGAGAAAGAGCCTGTTCTCCAGGGAGGGCTCTTCAAGGTAATTGCTCTCTGAGAGGTTCTTGCCACTCCCTTTGGCAACCTTCAGAGACAAATCCCTCTTGCTGTTAGGAGGAGCTAGAAACCCACAGATGGGAAAAGAGGAGCTCAGGGCAGACTTGTCGAGAACTTTGAAACCAGTGACCTTTGGAAATGGAGGAAGTGGGGGAAAGGCCAGTGCAGGCAAAGGCAGTCGCGCTTCCCTTCCCAAGATAAGCACTACAGCTCCGGCTGTAATGACCATTTTCACTGTAGTCCTTTTACTAAAGAGCTTTAGCAAAGGGGTACTGGCCAAGGAAGCCCCTTGCAGGGAGAGAATGGCACTTACTCAGAAGAAACACTTTAACAAACCACCTGGGCTGGAGGGAGGCACCCAACGGTGTGCTGGATAAGAAAAGATGGCGGTTAACTGGAGCAGGGGTCCAAGAAAAACCACAGAGAAGAGCAAGACATGGAGAAGAGAGAAGTCCCCTCTGGGTCACCACCCCTACCCTGGCAGGGGATGTGTGGAGAGAAAAGCCAGGTGGTGGGGTGACAAGAAATGGGTGGTAGGCTGAAAAGAAGTATGGAAGAATAAAAAAGAAATCGTTTTCAGTAGATCCCCTTCCCCAGCTCTGCCTTGAAACTTTCAGTTAATTTCACATCATTCACTATTGCTGTGAGTGTAGGTGAGCAATCTCTTTCTGGGGAAACTGAGGGGGCGCTGTGGTCTGTTGATGCCGGGCGGAAAGCAAGAGAGAACGGGGCCGGACACAGACGGGGTTGTAGCACTTTTGTTTCCCTGTGTGTTCACACCACAATCCTGGAAAATGGCAGAAAGGAGCAGGCAGCCACAGCTGGGTCTGGATGGAGAAGAAGAGGCTGGAGGCCAAGCTGAGACGCAGTCTTCACGGTGAGTTGCCAGGCTCAGTGTGAATTTAGCGCTGCCTGGTTCCAAAGCTCATGCAGGAATTATCTGGACCTGCAGTTTCCTCCTCCTGCCCCTGAACAGGACTTTAGAACTGTTGGGGTTGGGGTTAGTGCTGAGAGCTGCTGCTTCCTGTTTCTGGTAGGAGAACAGCATGCGGCATGAATGCATGGGTTTTGGAGACTCCCTGGGCTTGGGTCCTAGCTTTGCCATTTACTAGGTGTGTGACCTTGGACACATTATTCAGAGTCTCCATACCTTAATCTTATCTGCAAAAGCAAGGGAACAATAGTATCTTCTCTATAGGGTTACTAGGGGAAGCAAATGAAATTATATACATAAGAGTCTTAGCACAGGGTAATAAATGTTAATTATTATTTGCTAACAACACCACAGAACAGTGCCATGAACAGCCCCAAAGCTCAGCACTGCTATCCATCTTTTTAATTTTTGTTTCAAGTTAGGGTTTTGCTCTGTTGCCCAGGCTGGAGCATAGAGTTGCAAACACAGCTCGCTGCAGTCTCAACTTCCTGGGCTCAAGTGATTCTCCCCTTTCAACTTCCCAAGTAGCTGAGAACACAGGCACGTGCCACCACACCTGGCTAATTTTTTATTTATTTTGTTTATTTTTTTTGAGATGGAGTCTCACCATGTTGCCCAGGCTGGTCTCGACCTCCTGGGCTCAAGCAATTTTCCCACCTCTGCCTCCCAGTGTTGGGATTACAGGTGTGTGTGAGCCACTGCACCCGGCCTATCCATCTTTTTGATCCACAGAAAGAGTTTAGGTCCTGGAGTCAAACAGACCCAGCTCCAGTCCCAGCTCTACCCCTTCCTGGCTGGATCACTGCAGGAAAATTATTTAACTTTTCTGTTAAAGAGGTGAATAACATTTTGCTAGTGGGATTGTTGGGAGGGTGAACTAACATGAAAAGCGCCTGGCAAAGTCCTGTCCATCTGATTTGATCACAAGATGATCTGGGACTCCCCTGCCCTAGTCTGCTTTACTATACACATATTCTCAACAGCTCTCAGACCTCCTAGGAAATCAATTTTTTTCCTAAATTCGGTTAAGTTTGGCCGGAATTAAACAAACTCGGGGATTTGTTCCTTCTGTGTTATCTGGGAAGCCAGTTGGCCTCACCTTAGCGTCTTGCTACGCAGGTTGGCTGAACCCTGACTGCAGCTGCAGTGTCAGGTCAGCAAAAGGAGTTGCTTTGAGAACTTCTGGGAAACTTTTATTGGCTAACATGGACTAAACGAAGTCAAGCTCATTTACCATGAACCAAATGTTTCCCCCTTTCCTCCAGCTTTGAACAGGTCTCCATTTTAGCAACTCCTCCCTCCTTCCGAGACCTTCGTAAAGGCTTTTGCCATTGAATGCCACCATTTGTAATGTTTACTCCTCCCAGGATGCCAAGCCCCATCATAGACCCTCCAGAAAACCCTGGTCACCATCACACTCCTTTCTCATCCATATGGCAGATATGAGCAACAGTGGCCAGGAGGAGATGCAATGAAAGATAGTGCAGATGAGGATTCCTGCAAACTCCACTACCACAGAAAGGTCTAAGCAGTGGGGAAGACAAAGGCACGCTGCTGCGGCTGCGGTAGGAATAGTAACAGCTGTCCTTACTGAGTGCTTGCTAAATGCCAGGCACTTGCTCTAAGTGTTTTATAGCTGTTTGTTCACCTAATCATATACCTCTGAGCTGGGACTGTTATTCTACCCATTTTACAGATGGAGACATGAAGCAAAGAAGGTTTAAATAACTTTCCCAATATGACATAGTTACAAGGTGGCACTCATGAGATTTGAACCATGTAGTCTGTGGCTAGAGCCCATGCTCTCTCTCTTTCCCTTCCTTCCTTCTTTCCTTCCTTCCTTCCTTCCTTCCATCCTTCCTTCCTTCCTTCCTTCTTTCTTCTTTTCTTCTTCTTTTTCTCCTTCCTTCCTTCTTTTCCCTTTCTTTTTTTGATAGGGTCTCACTCTGTCACTTAGGGTGGAGTGTGCAATGGCACAATCATGCTCACTGCAGCCTCAACCTCCTGGGCTCAAGGCATCCTCCCACCTTAACCTCCTGAGTAGATGGGACTATAAGTGCATGCCACTCGGCTACTTTTTTTTTTTTTTTTTGTATTTTTTTTTTTGTAGAGATAAAGTTTCACTATGTTGCCCAGGCTTGTCTCAAACTCTAGGTTCAAGCCATCTGCCCACCCTGTCTTCCCAAAGTGCTGGGATTACAGGTGTGAGCCATGCCTGGCCTAGAGTTCATGCCCTTAACCATGATAGTAGAAGCACAAAATGAAAACACATGTGATATTACCTTAAGAACTCTAAAGTGCCTTGAAGATATAGCGTATATGTTCTATTGACAGTGGATTGTGGCATGATACTTTTTAAATCACTGCAATTTTTTTTAGAACCATTTGACCCATTGCCTCTGAAAAAATCTCTCCTTATGGATATCTCAAAGGCATCACAAACTCAATACTGCTGAAAAATAAAAGCTTAACTATTTTTTCCTACCATGCGCTCCAATCTGTTCCTTTTCTTTTCATCTGCAGTGTAACAAATGACTCTACTCAGGCGCCCAAGTCATACACCTGGGAATCTCCTTGGATGCCCCCCTCCTCACCCCTGCATTTGACCAATTGCCAAGTCCTGTTGATTTTACCCCGTTAGTGTCTAAGTGTGTCTGTCCCCTTCCCTGGGCTCCTTCCTTGGTTGTGTGTGCCCTCAGATCTCCGCTGGATCCCTCTGACACACTCAGAGCTCATGACTCCACCTCCAGCCTCCCCTCCCAGCCATGCTCTGCACTGAAGCTACAGGATCTTTCTGAAATGAACCCATTCACACTGCCCTCCTTAAAACCCATATGTAGCTCCCACAACGTTCAGGATCACATCTAAACCCTTTCCTTGGCTGACAAAGGTCTTTCTCACCTGCACCTGCCACCTCCAGGCTCCATTTCTGCTGACTTCTGAAGGCACAGCACTTGGGGACCACAATATTTTTAGGGATCCATGAACATGTTTTAATTTCTTTAAAATCAGAAAGAAGAACAATGGACTTTTAAATCGCAAAGGGTGTTTTAATATATAATAGTAATTTATATGTTTATACCAACACAGCCATAAAATATGTATTTTAATATATTTGTTTAATGGAGGGAGGGGCCTATGAAAGTAAAATGCCCAGGGCCCTCAAAAGCTATAATGTAGCCCCACTGTTTACATTTCCAAAGTCCCCCCTCTCCTGGCTAACTCTTCCTCATCCGTCCAGCTCTTAGTTCTTAAATCGTGCCCTGCAGGACGTCTTTTTTCTTTTTTTGAGACAGGGTCTCTGCCGCCCAGGCTGGAGTTGCAGTGACGCAACATGGCTCATTGCAGCCTTGACCTCCGAGGCTCAAGCAATCCTCTCACCTCAGCCTCCCGAGCAGCTGGGACCACAGGCATGCACCACCATACTTGGCTAATTTTTAAATTTTGTAGAGACAGGCTCTCACTGTGTTGCCCAGGCTAGTCTTGAACTTCTGGACTCAAGCAGTCCTCCTGCCTTGGCCTTCCAGAATGCGGAAATTACAGGCATGAGCCACTGCGTTTGGGCCCAGAAGTCTTTTCTAACCCTAAAACTAAACTAAGTATGGTTCTGACTGCTCCAGGGCACCCTGCTGTTGTTTATACCACAGCACAGCCAGCCAAGTATGGTGTTTGTCCTGTTTTCTAGAAACTCCTTGATAGCAGGCTTATGTCTCGTTCATCGATGTGGCCCCGGCATCTGGCACGTAGTAAGCACTCAACAAATAACTATTGAATGAATACTGTTCTGTTTACACGGAAGTTTAAAATAGAAAACAACCTTCAGGAGGGCACCTATTTTGAAACCCTTGAAATGCATGCATTCTTTTCAATTTCCCTCCTAAGGAGAGGCCACACAGCAAACAGAGAGGCAGACAGCCTAGGCTGGAACCTCATCTCTGCCAATTACACCTGCATGTCCTTGAGCAAATTACTCAACGTCCTCATGCCTCAATTTCCTCATCTGTAATGTGGGGATAATAAAAGTTCCTAAGCTCGTAGGCTACTAGGAAAATTAAGTTAATATTTGGAAAGCACTTGTAACAATCAATGCCTGTATTAGTCTGTTTTCACACTGCCGACAAAGACATACTTGAGACTGGGGATTTTACAAAGAAAAAGAGGTTCAATGAACCCACAGTGCCACGTGGTTGGGGAGGCCCCACAATCATGGTGGAAGGAGAAAGGCACGTCCCACATGGCCGCAGGCAACAGATAATTGAGACCCAAGTGAAAGGGGAAACCCCTTATAAAAACGTCAGATGTTGTGAGACTTATTCACTACCACGAGAACAGTATGGGGGGAACCGCCCCCAATATTCAATTATCTCCCACCGGCTTTCTCCCACAACCCTTAGGAATTACGGGAGCTACAATTCAAGATGAGATTTGGGTGGGCACACAGCCAAACCATATCAATGCCTAATATGTAGTAACCTATCTTAAGGAAATATTGAATGAAGGATGCTTGCTGTTGTTTTATGGCAGAGTTGTAGCTCCAAATGTCACAATGCATATATTTTCTGTCACCCAGGCTGGAGTGTGGTAGCTAGACCATGGCTTAGTGCAGCATCAACCTCCTGGGCTCAGGTGATTCTCCCACCTCAGCCTCCCAAGTAGCTGGGACTACAGGTGCACACCACCATGCCTGGCTAATTTTTGTTGCCTAGGCCAGTCTCGACCTCCTGGGCTCAAGCGATCCATCTGCTTTGGCCTCCCAAAGTGTTGGGATTACAGACATGAGCCACTGTGCCCAACTCACAATGAATATTTTTGATGTATTCCTCTCCTTCTCTTGTTCATTCACTGTACCCTAAGGTTTGGTTTGCTTTCCTCCCTCCTTACACCTCTGTAAAAGCAATTGCTGGGCTGAGACACAGGAGGGGTCTGGAGCCTTCTCCCTCACAACTCCAAGATGAGATGCACCCGGGCTTGGGGTGGGGTGGGGGAGGGGAGGGACAACAGAGGAAGAGGAAAATGAGGAGGAGGAATCCGGAGCCCTCAAGATGGATTCTAGAGAGAGGCACCTTCCATTTGGAGGATGGGGCAGGGAGTCAAGGCAGCCAGCTTCTCATTGTCCCATTGTCTATAAACAGCCCCCCGTAACTATCCTGGGGCCACAACACTTGTAAGGCCCCCTAGACTGGATGTGTTAGGACTTAGCCTGAGGGGAGCTCTCCCTCCTCATAAGGTGAACCAGGACGTAATCATGTGGGAATTTCTCTTTGAGTCATAACAGCACTGGACATAGCACCACCATCATAATTACAGGGATGTTGTTAAAGTGTTATCTATTACAGTAAAGAATGAAAACAAGTTAATGTCTAATAATATGGGATCAGTTAAGCAAATAATGGTCCTTCCTCCCTTCCCCTTTCTCTCTCTCCCTCCCTTCCTTCCTCCCTCCCTTCCTCCCTCCTTCTTTTTCTCTTTCTTTCTTTCTTTCTTTTCTTTCATTTCTTCTTTCTTTCTTTCTTTCTTTTCTTTCATTTCTTCTTTCTTTCTTTCTTTTTCTTCTTTTCTTCTTTCCTTCTTTTTTCTTTTTTTTTGAGACAGAGTCTGTCTCTGTCTGCCAGGCTGGAGTGCAGTGGTGTGATCTTGGCTCACTGCACCCTCTGCCTCTCAGGCTCAGGTGATCCTCCCACCTCAGCCTCTCCAGTAGCTGGGAATACAGGCGCCTGCCACCACACCCAGCTAATTTTTTAAAATTTATTATATTATATTTTATTTTATTTTTATTTTTGGTAGAAATGGGATTTCACCATGTTGCCCAGGCTGGTAA
Source organism: Hylobates moloch (assembly GCF_009828535.3). Classification (NCBI taxonomy): domain Eukaryota; kingdom Metazoa; phylum Chordata; class Mammalia; order Primates; family Hylobatidae; genus Hylobates; species Hylobates moloch. Next base: position 3,568,436 of record NW_026652285.1, read on the forward strand.
TCTGTATTCTTTCCTTCCTTCCCTTCCTTCCTTCCTTCCCTCCTTCCTTCTTCCCCTCCTTTCTTTCTTTCTTTCCTTCTTTCTTTTTCTTTTTTCATTCAAACTAGATCAGGATGTAAATCTGTATTCTTTCAATGCAATAAACTAAACTATGAGTCTAGCCATTTTTTTGAGTTCTGTGAGCCTTTCAAATGAGTCATTGAAGCAGAGGGTGGTCGTAGGGCCCTGTGACATCTTGTTTCTTAGTTGTGGAAACTCTCTTGATATCTCTGCCTTTTTTTGTCTCCATCCCCACCCCACTGTCACCCCTCCCCCCACTATGAAAGAGCAGGTACCTGGACAAGCTCTATCAGGAGAGAAAAGTATAGCTGTATAGATGAGCTAAGCTGTTCTGCACAACAGAAGTGCCAGGAATCTGATCTTTCTTTCTGATAGGTCAGAAAGACTCTATTTTCAAGGTCCTGATATGTGTAGCAAAGTGGAGAAGGACCTGGTTGGGGGTGGAAGGGAGAAGACCAAGATGGCAGCAGGCCAAGACCTTGGACGCAGAAGTACGCAAGAAATCTCCATTGCTGGCAGCAATGGCCAGCCCTGAAACTTATGTCATCTCCCACTTTGTGCTTGGTTGGGGATCACCTTCTTGATCCCAAACTCCAGTAAAGAAGAATCATCACTTAGTTATCCACTTAGTGCTTGGTGACCTTTAGGGACAGACAAAGGAGGCGATAGATGGAGACAAAGTAGAGGGTGCAGGGACAAAGCAGAGAAGAGAGCAGACAGCAACTTTAGGAAATGGATGTGAGGATTCAGCTGAACCAGGGATTGGAAAATTACCGGAAGAAGACTTGATGTCCCTCAGCACGTGGCATGGGACCAAGACATTTTATTTGGCTGTCAAAGAACAGGCGACCACAGAAAGTTGAAGGACTTGGGAGCACATATATCCCTGCATCGAGATTCATTAAAAAGGCCCTGGAGGAATATATCTGAAGGCTAATAGTGGCTGGCTCTAAATGTGGGGTAACGTGATTTTATGTTTTTATTTAATCTATGGAGTCTAATCTTTTCTACCATGACAACATAAGACTCTTGCAGTAAAGAAAAATAACTGTTGGCCAGGCGCGATGGCTCATGCCTGTAATCTCAGCATTTTGGGAGGCCGAGGTGGGAGGATCATTTGAGTCAGGAGTTGGAGACTAGCCTGGGCAGCATAGTGAGACCTGGTCTCTACACAAAATTTTAAAAGGTAGCCAGGTAGGGTGGTGCATGCCATTGGTCCCAGCTACTTGGGAGGCTGAGGTGGGAGAATCACTTGAGCCAAAGAGATTGAGGCTGCAGTGAGCCTTGTTCATGCCACTGCGCTCCAGCCCGGGCAACAGAATGAGACCCTGTCTCAAAAAAAAAAAAAAAAAAAAAAAAGAAGAAGAAAAAGAAATATCTGTTAAAGGTAAAAGTGATATTCTTGGCCACGTGGCTCATGCCTGTAATCCTGGCACTTTGAAAGGCTGAGGCAAGTGAATCACTTGAGCCCAGGAATTGAAGACAAGCCTAGGCAGCATGGTGAAATGCTTCTCTACAAAAACCACAAAATTAGTCAGGCACAGTTGCGGGCACCTGTCGTCCCAGCTATTAGGGATGCTGAGGCAGGATGATTGCTTGAGCCTAGGAGGCAGAGGTTGCAGTGACCTGTGATGGCGCCACTGCACTCCAACCTGGGTGACAAAGAGAAACCCTGTCTCAAAATTAAAAAAAAAAAAAAAAAGTTGTAAAAAAGTGATATTCTGGCTGGGGACGGTGGCTTATGCCTATAATCCCAGCACTTTGGGAGGCCAAGGCGGACGGATCACCTGAGGTCAGGAGTTCGAGAACAGCCTGGCCAACATAGTGAAACCCTGTCTCTATTTAAAATACAAAAATTAGCCGGGTGTGGTGGTGGGTGCCTGTAATCCCAGCTACTTGGGAGGCTGAGGCAGGAGAATCACTTGAACCCGGGAGGCGGCGTTTGCAGTGAGCCAAGATCGTGGCATTGCACTCCAGCCTGGGCGACAGTATAAGATTCCATCTCAAAAAAGAAAAAAAAAAGGTGATATTCTTAGCTAGAAAATTCAAAATACAGATTCAGTAGTACCCCTTATCCACGGTTTCAGTTACCTGTGGTCAACTGTAGTCCAAAAATATTAAATTGAAAATTCCAGAAATAATTCATGTTTTCAGTTGCTTGCCATTCTGAGTGGCATGATGAAATCTCACACCGTCTTGCTTCACCCCTCCCGGCCTGTGAATCCTCCGGCTGTTCAGTGTATCTGAACTGTAGATGCTACTTGCCCATTAGTCTCTTAGTAGCTGTTTGTTATCAGACCAATCCATGGTATTGCAGTGCTTGTGTTCAAGTAACCCTTATTTGACTCAATTGTTCTATTTATTATTCGTTATTGTTGTTAATCACTTCCTTTGTAAGCGCCTATTTTGTAAATTAAACTTGATCATAGATATGTAGGTAGGAAAAACATAGTATATAAAAGGTTTGGGCGCCGATCAGCGAGGGAGCAGCAAACGGCCAGCGGCTGGCGCCTCGCGGGGGGCGGGGGGCGCAGAGTAGGGGGCGGTGGCCAGGGCCGAGGCGTCGCCGCAGCTAGGACGGTTCTTCTGCCACTGCTGCTCCCTGGACATCGTCCCGCGCCTATCGGATTATATGTGCCCAAGATGCGCGTCTGATTTTATCGAGGAGCTTCCTGAAGAGACCAGGAGCACAGAAAACAGTTCTGCCCCTTCCACTGCCCCCACGGATCAGAGCCGGCCGCCGTTGGAGAACGTGGACCAGCACCTGTTCATGCTGCCGCAGGGCTCCGGACAGTTTGCTTTCGGCATCTTTGACGACAGCTTCGAGATCCCCACGTTCCCTCCTGGGACGCGGGCTGACGGCAGCAAGGGTCCTGAGAGACCGTGGGAGAGAGAGCATCAGTCCCGGCCCCCCGCCTCCGCCTCCGCCTCCCCACGCTAGAAGGGATCATCCAGCAGCTCGTCAACGGCATCATCACGCCCGCCACCATCCCCAGCCTGGGTCCTTGGGGAGTCCTTCACTCAAACCCTATGGATTACGCCTGAGTGGCCAACGGGCTGGACGCCTTCGCACGGCTCCTCAATCAGTTTGAAAACACGGGCCCCCCACCCGCAGATGAAGAGAAAATCCAGTCCCTCCCCACCGTCCCCGCCACCGATGAGCACGTAGGCTCCGGGCCCGAGCGCCCCGTGTGCAAGGACGACTACGCGCTGGGCGAGCAGCTGCCCTGCAACCACCTGTTCCACGATGGCTGCATCGTGCACCGGCTGGAGCAGCACCACAGCTGCCCCATCTGCCGAAAAGGCCTCCCGGGACACAACACGGCCACGAACACCCCCGCCCCCGGCCCGACTGGGATGAGCTGCTCCTCTTCGTCGTCCTCCCCCTCCTCCAGCTCGCCCAGCAACGAGAACGCCACAAGTAACTCCTGAGCCCGCGTGGGCCGGCACCCACCCCTGCCCGCTGCGCCTGAGGCTGCGGGGAGACCGCGGGGCCTTTCCCAACCACCCCCAGCCAGGGCCACACGGCACCCACAGACTGGCTGCCCCAGAGGCGCCACCTTTGGCTGGTCAGCGCTACAGACCCCGCCTGTTCCAGGGCAGGACTCTGGCCCGGCCCACCGGCTCCCTGGCTCGGGAAGGCGTGGGCCACACGGTCCCCTCTGGGGCGTCCTCAGCCTCCGCGTCTTTTGTCTAACCTCACCCTCTAAACGTTCAGCGGTGGAAAGATTTTTAGAATTTTAAATTATTACTGCTTTGAAATAAATGGAAGTTTTAGCTCACATGGCGGCCATGCATGATCTGTGGCAAGACGGGGGGCACAGCTGCTCCACCAGTGCTGCGAGCGCCGTCAGGATAGGCCACGTGGGCTCCCAGCCTCCCCCTCGGCTGCCTCCACGACCCGGAGTTCGGGGGCTCGGGACCATGAGAATGACCAGCAAGAACAAAACTGCTTCAACGGACTTTTTTTTTTTTTTTTTGAGGAAGTCTAGCTCTGTCGCCCAGGCTGGAGCGCGGTGGCACAATCTCGGCGGCTCACTGCAACCTCTGCTTCCCGGGTTCAAGTGATTCTTCTGCCTCAGCCTCCTGAGTAGCTGGGATTACAGGCTTGCGCCACCACGCCCGGCTAATTTTTTGTATTTTTAGTAGAGATGGGGTTTCACCATGTTGCCCAGGCTGGTCTCAAACTCCTGACCTCGTGATCCGTCCTTCTTGGCCTCCCAAAGTGCTGGGATTACAGGCATGAGCCACCTCGCCCGGCCACCAACGGACTTTTTTAAAGGAAAAAATATGTGTGTCTTGAAAGCTATTTAAAATGCACTACCTGCAAAGAGAAAAAAAAAAAAGATTTGGTACTATCTGTGATTTTAGGCATCCACTGGGGGTTTAGGAACATGACCCCCATGGGTAAGGGGGAACTACTGGATTTACTGTATTTATGAAATCTGTATTGTGGTCAGCACTGGGATTGGCTCTGGATGAACACAAGGAATAAGCCCTCTGCACTCAAAGAAACTGCAACAAATGGAGGAAAACCTCCAATAAACCAATAAGTGTGTCCTGACCAACTGGGATGCATGCAAAGAAGGAAATGACGTGGGTGCTGTGGTTGCGAATAATAGAAGGAAGCTTTATGTGGTGGAACATATTTCAGAGGATGCTTAATAAAGGCTTCTATGTAGAGGTGATGTTTAGGTTCAGATCTGAAGGAGAAAAAGGAGCCTGCAGCCAGAGGTGTAGAAGAGAGTTCCAGACACAGGGAATGCCTATGGATTGGGTGGATCTAAGACAAGACAGAAATTGACTCCTGGAAGGGAATGCTGGGGGAGTGCAGGTCAGATTGTGGAGAAGGGCTGGGGGTAGCTTGCACAGATAGAGTATAGCGGTTATTCCAAATGCATGGGGAATTATGGAAATTCATCATTGTTTGCATTTTAAAAAGAGCTATCTGGCTGTATCGTGGAGAATAAACTAGAGGAGAGCACGTGAGCAGGCTCTTGAAAGAGAAGAAGCTGGGGTGGTACCAGTGAGGATGGAAAGGGGTGAGGGGATTTAGGCCATTTTGAAGGAAAGCAAATAGGTAAGTAAGACATGATGTTGGATTGGAGGTAAGGGATAAGAGGGAGCTATCACTGATGGCTTCCTGTTTTCTGGCTTGGAATTATCTATCAAGGTGACACAGCCTGTAGGAGAAACAGGTTTTGACCTGTTAAATTTCAGATGTCTGGGTTTATTAAAAGGGTGGCATTCAGCAGTGGCTCAGCCCTCTGATGTGGTAAGGTTCAGTGCCAACAAGAGAAGCAATCCTCCAAATTGCTTTGGCATTACTGAAGCCATATTTATTTTTAATAGCTTTATACAGCTTTAGTTCCTTACTTGTAGAACTGTTAAGGATCTAAAAGAGTAGTGAAGGCCGGGCACAGGGGCTCACGCCTGTTAAATCCCAGCCCTTAGCACTGAGGCAAGAGTCTCACTTGAGCCCAAGAGTTCAAGACCAGCCTGGGCAACATAACGAGGCCCTGTCTCTACGAAAATAAAAATAAAATAAGCCGGGCGCGGTGGCTCACGCTTGTAATCCCAGCACTTTGGGAGGCCGAGGCGGGCGGATCACGAGGTCAGGAGATCGAGACCACGGTGAAACCCCGTCTCTACTAAAAATACAAAAAATTAGCTGGGTGTGGTGGCAGCTACTCGGAGAGGCTGAGGCAGGAGAATGGTGTGAACGCGGGAGGCGGAGCTTGCAGTGAGCCGAGATTGCGCCAATGCACTCCAGCCTGGGCGACAGAGCGAGACTCCATCTCAAAAAAAATAAATAAATAAAATAAAAATAAAAATAAAAAAAATAAATAAAATAAAAATTAGCCAGGTGTGGTGATGTGCACTTGTGGTTCTAGCTACTTGGGAGGCTGAGATGGAAGACTTGTCTGAGCCCAGGAGTTCGAGGCCACAGTGAGCTCTGATCATGCCACTGTACTCTAGCCTGGGTGCTGAGTGACAGAGTGAGACCCTGTCTTGAAACACACACACACACACACACACACACACACACACACCAGAGTAATGTGTAATTTTCAGTTGTACTTTATTTTGTTTCATATGTGACAATATGTGCTACAGTGGTGTTTGGTAGCTTGAGTTTTCATAAAGGTAAAGGATATGATCCTCACAAATGTCAAAGGTCTACTATAGATATAATAGGAAATGTATTGAATCAATTGCCAGTAACATTTTATGGAAAATGTAAAGAGACTAGTTGGTGTGTAGTCTGTGGATAGATAATAGTTCTCCTGGCCGGGCGCAGTGGCTCACACCTGTAATCCCAGCACTTTGGGAGGCCGAGGCAGGTGGATCACTTGAGGTCAGGAGTTCGAGACCAGCCTGGCCAACCTGGTGAGACCCCATCTCTACTAAAAACACAAAAATTAGCCAGGCATGGTGGTGCATACCTGTAATCTCAGCTACTTAGGAGGCTGAGGCACGAGAATCACTTGACCCCAGGAGGCAGAAGTTGCAGTGAGCTGAGATCATGCCACTGCACTCCAGGCTGGGTGACAGAGTGAGACTCCATCTCAAAAAAAAAAAAGTATCCTTTAACTATTACTAGAAGCTGGGAACTCTGTTTTACACTATGTGTATCCCATTTCAGCTCCTACATTATTTGTCATCCATTTTACATGTGAGAAAATCAAGGCTCAGAAAAGTTAAGTAATTTGCCCAGGGTCACAGAGCTAGCAAGGGGCAGAGTCTGTATTTGGACTCAGGTCTGGGTTGGCTACAAAGCTTGAGGCTTTATTTGATTGTTTGTTTGTTAGAGACAGGCTCTCTCTCTGTTGCCCAGGTTGGAGTAGAAGTATGATAATGGTTCACTGTGGCCTAGAACTCACAGGCTCAGGTGATTCTCCTGCCTCAGTCTCCCAATAGTTAGGACTACAGACATGCACCACCATGCCCAGCTAATTTGTGTGTGTGTGTGTGTGTGTGTGTGTGTGTGTGTGTGTCACAGAGACAGGGTCTTGCTATGTTGCCCAGGCTGGTCTTGAACTCCTGAGCTCAAGAGATCCTCCTGCCTTGGCCTCCAAAAGTGCTGGGATTACAGGTGAGAACCTCTGCACCTGGCTGAAAGCTTGAGTTTCTGTGTAGTAGATATTTCATTACAGAATGGATTCTCTGGAAGCAGAAGCTATGATGGAGATGGAAAATAGAAAGGTTTATTGGGGAGCAACACCCATGGAAGGAGACCTGTCAAAGTGTCTACCAGCCAAACAGGAAGCTCTAAAGCAAAAACTACCCATTGGAGGGGTCCAGCATTGAGCAGAGATGGCTAGGCCGTTGTTCCACCCCCTTGCCCAGTCATTGACTCGGGAGAATATCCCAAGAAGAGCATGATCTCAGCTGGAAAGCTGAGCTGGACTTGAAGGCTGTTAGTGAACTGAACTCTTTGCAGCTGGGCAGTGAGCCTACCCTTAAATGGGGGTCTGAACAGTGCATCTCCTTGTCTGCCACAGGCTCTAAAAATTGTCAGCCCTCTTTCACCCAAGAAAAGGCACTGCATTAGTTATCTATTGCTGTGTAACTAATTGCCACAAAATGCAGTCGTGGAAAACAACAAACATTTGTTATTTCACGGTTTCTGTGGGTCAGGAATCCAGGCATGGCTTAGCTGGGTGCCTCTGGCTGACGGTCTTTCATAAGGTGGCAGTCAAGCTGTCAGCCTGGACCGCAGCCCCATCCAAAGACTCAAATGGATGGAGAATCCACTCCCAAGCTCACATTTGTGGTTGTCTACAGGACTTGGTCACCTCATCACATGAGCCTCCCCACAGGGCTGCCTCATGACATGGCAGCTGGCTTCCTCCAGGGTGAGCAATCCAAGAGACCTCGGTGAGAAAGAGGACCCAAAATAAAAGCCATGGTCTTTTATAATTTTGGAAGTGACATTCCATCCCTTCTGCTGCATTCTATTTCTTAGGAGTGAGTGAATATATCCGGTGTACAGTCTAGGGATGTACAAACACAAGAATACCAGGAGGTCGGACTCCTTGGCGTCCATCCGAGAGGCTGCCTCCCATATTCAAATAAATAACACTGTGGCAATAATAAGACTGGCTCCCATGTATTGAGCAGTTGCTATAAATCAGGGGTGGTATTAGGCCGTTACATACGTGATCTCACCATGTCTCTTGTGTTCACTCAGGATTCATTAGGCACCAGGCACTGCGAGTTCTTGAGAACAGAATGGCAAACGAGGAACACTGCTGCTCTTGAGGTGCTCATATCTACAGGAATAATTTGTTCTGATTTTACAAAGGAGGACAAGAAAGGTCACACAGTTAGTAAGTGGCTGAGCTAGGAGGCCCAAGCTGCTCAGTGTGACTTTGAGGCCAGAAATGTTTGTGAAGACAGCATACTCCTGAATCCACCAACCCGGAAAACATCAGGAGGCACCAAAAAGGCCTCTTCACATCTTGTCTAAGAACAATTGTGAGGAAGAAACAAGTCACAAAGAATACATACAATATCATTCCTTTTTCTTTTTCTTTCTTTTTTTTTTTTTTTTTTTGAGACAGGGTCTTCCTCTGTTGCCCAGGCTGGCATGTAGTGGTGTGATTTCGGCTCACTGCAACCACCACAGTGTTCAAGCAACTCTCCTGCCTCAACCTCCTGACTAGCTGAGATTACAGGTGCCTGCCACCATGCCCAGCTAATTTTTTTGTATTTTCAGTAGCGACAGGGTTTTACCACATTGGCCAGGCTGGTCTCGAACTCCTGACCTCAGGTGATCCACCTGCCTCGGACTCCCAAAGTGCTGAGATTACAGATGTGAACCTCCACACCCGGTCTAATTCCATTTATACGACATTCACAAACTGATGCTTGTTTATGGAGCACACTTAGTTGTAACACTAAAGAGGAAAGAAAGAAAATGGTTTCCACAAGTTAGGATAGTGGCCACTCTGGGGGAGGGAAGGGGATGGAATAGGGGGACACACAAGGGCTGCTGGGAGGAGGCTGAATACTATTCTAGACCTGGTGGTGGTTATATGGGTGTTCACTTTAAACTGACAATTGAACGACACATATATGTTTTCTTTACTCCTCTGCGTGTATGACGTAGCTCACAAATAAAATAGCAACAAGAACTATTGTGTTGAGTGGGAAGCGATTTGCAGGGTACTTGCCTATGCCTGTGATGGAAGGCAAAGAGCTCTCCTTTTCAGAGACACTGGGGATACAATGTCTTCATGCCTCTGGCAAATCTCTCACACAGATGGCTTCGAAGCCTGGTTTACCACTATGTCCTTAATGTGTGTTGCACCCAAAATAAATTCTGAGGAGGACAGTGCTTGGTGAGATCATCTTGCCATTTGATACACGTGTCTGAGCAAGTTGGTGTTTTTTCTATTCCTGAACCCACTGCCTAAGAGTGAAACCTGATTCACATTGTAACAATAGCCACTGAGATCTTCACAAAGCAAAGAGAAGCTTTATACAAAAGGGTGAAGGAAAGCTCACTCCTGGGATACCTCTGATTAATTAGGCTTTAATGGATTCCCTTCAAGAACCTGTCAGAAAAACAAGCCAGGTGTAGCGGCTCACACCTGTAATCCCAGCTACTTGGAAGGCTAAGGCAGAAGGATCCCTTGAACCCAGGAGTTCGAGGCTGCGGTGAGCTGTGATTGTGCCACTGTGCTCTAGCCTAGGGGACAAAATGAGACCACATCTCTAAAAAACAAGGAGGAAGGAGAATTTTATTACTTAATGGATATAGAGTTTCTGTTTTACAAGATGAAAAGGGTTTTGGAGCTGAATACTGGTGATGGTACCAGAACATTATGAATGTATTTAATATCACTAAAATGTACACTTAAAAACGGTTACAGTGGGCTGGGCATGGTGGCTCGTGCCTGTAATACCAGCATTTTGGAAGGCCAAGGTGGGTAGATCACCTGAGGTTAGGAGTTTGAGACCAGCCTGGCCAACATGGCCAATGTCTCTACTAAAAATACAAAAATTAGCTGGGTGTGGTGGTGCATGCCTGTAATCCCAGCTATTCTGGAGGCTAAGGCATGAGAATCGCTTGAACCCGGGAGGTGGAGGTTGCAGTGAGCCGAGATCATGCCATTGTACTCCAGCCTGGGTGACAGAACAAGACTCCACCTAAAAAAAAAAAAAAAAAAAAAAGTTACAGGGGTAAATTTTATGTTGTGTGTATTTTACCGCAATAAAAAAATGGGGAGGGGGGGGGATATGAGGCATCAAGCCAGGAAAAAACATGGAGGTTTGTAACCAGCCTGGGAAAAACAGTGAGACCCCCATCTCAAAAATCGAAAAACAAGACAAAACAAGGCTGGGCGCGGTGGCTCACGCCTGTAATCCCAGCATTTTGGGAGGCCCAGGTGGGCGGATCACGAGGTCAGGAGTTTGAGATCAGCCTGGCTAAGATGATGAAACCCTGTCTCTACTAAAAAAACTGGCCAAGATGGTGAAAGCCCATCTCTACTAAAAATAAAAAAAAATTAGCCAGGTGTGGTGGCGAGTGCCTGTAGTCCCAGCTACTCGGGAGGCTGAGCAGGAAAATTGTTGAACTCGGGAGGCGGAACTTGCAGTGAGCTGAGATTGTGCCACTGCACTCCAGCCTGGGCAACAGAGTGAGACTTTGTCTCAAAAAAAAAAAAGAAAAACAAGACAAAAACAAAAAAGACATAAAGACATGGAGGAAACTTAAATTCATATTGCTAAATGTAAGAAGCCAATCTGAAAGTGATACATATTGTGCGACTCTGTAACTATATATTATATATATATAATATATATTTTGAGACAGAGTCTGGCTCTGTGGCCCAGGCTGGAGTGCAGTGGCGTGATCTTGGCTCAATGCAACCTCTGCCTCCTGGGTTTGAGTGATTCTCATGCCTCGGCCTCCCGAGTAGCTGGGACTACAGGCACGTGCCACCACGCCCTGCTAATTTTTGTATTTTTTAGTAGAGACAGGGTTTCTCCAATGTTGGCCAGGCTGGTCTCGAACTTCTGACCTCAGGTGATCCACCCGCCTCGGCCTCCCACAGTGCTGAGATTACAGGCATGAGCCATGCACCCTGACAATAATCGGGAAAAGATAAAACTATAGAGACAGTAAAAAGATCAGTGGTTGCCAGGGATTAGAAGGGAAGGAGGGATGAATAGGTGGAGCACAGGGAACTTTTAGGGCAGTGAAACGATTCTGATATTGTACATGACATTATGCATTTGTCAAAACTCATAGAACTGTACAACACACAGAATGAACCCTAATATATATTATGAACCTGAGTTAATAATAATGTGTCAATATTGATCCGTCAGTTGTAATAAATGTAGCACACTAATTTGTAATAACTAACATTGTACGATGTTCATAGTAGAGGCAACTGTGCCTGGGAAGAGGAGGTATGTAGAAACTGTTCAGTGTTTCTGTAAACCTAAAACTGCTCTAAAATGTCTGTTAATTTTTTTTAAAGATAAGGAGAAAAGAAGAAAGATCCATATTAGATATCTTGGAATTTCTCAAAAAGGGAGAATTGCTAAAAAAAAAAAAAAATCATTGAAATGGGATTTGGTTGAAATGACTATGAATGACTGGAAGAAAGCTGTCCCCATCTAGAAGGATTCTACATTCAGATTTTCTCCAAATGACTCCATGTTCTCATTATAGATTAAGGGGAAAAAATGGAAATCCTAAACACTTTAAAAGACAGCCAAAAGTACACAATCAGGGCCAGGCGCTGTAGCTCATGCCTGTAATTCCAGCACTTTGGGAGGCCGAGGCAGGTGGATCACTTGAGGTCAGGAGTTTGAGATCAGCCTGGCCAACATGGCGAAGCCCTCTCTCCACTAAAAATACAAAAATTACCCAGGCATGGTGGCGCATGCCTGTAATCCTGGCTACTTGGGAGGCTGAGGCAGGAGAGTCGCTTGAACCCGGGAGGTGGAGGCTGCGGTGAGCCAAGATTGTGCCACTGCACTCTAGCCTGGGTAACAGAGAGAGACTCTGTCTCACACAAAAACAAACAAACAAAGACGCAAAAAAACACAATCATATTCCTCTGCAAATGTGTCCTCCAATCTTTGTCTTGGCTCAGCCCAGCAGCATTTTTGGATATAACTGTCCTGAATTCACCTTCTTTGTTTTCTGGTTCTGCAGGCCAGTGACTCAGTCACAAAAGGTGAGGTGTGCAGGGAGGTCCTAAGGGAATTTGATGAGAGTACAGGGGAACTCTGAAATACTGATCACACAAAGTCCCGAAATGTGATTTCCCCTTTTTTGACCATGATTCTCATTTCGTCCCACCTATGATGAAAGCTTGGTTTGTACTGAGAATGATGTTTTCCAGTTTCATACATGTCCCTACAAAGGACATGAACTCATCATTTTTTATGGCTGCATAGTATTCCATGGTGTATATGTGCCACATTTTCTTAATCCAGTCTATCGTTGTTGGACATTTGGGTTGGTTCCAAGTCTTTGCTATTGTGAATAGTGCTGCAATAAACATACGTGTGCATGTGTCTTTATAGCAGCATGATTTATACCTTTGGGTATATACCCAGTAATGGGATGGCTGGGTCAAATGGTATTTCTAGTTCTAGATCCCTGAGGAATCGCCACACTGACTTCCACAATGGTTGAACTAGTTTACAGTCCCACCAACAGTGTAAAAGTGTTCCTATTTCTCCACATCCTCTCCAGCACCTGTTGTTTCCTGACTTTTTAATGATCGCCATTCTAACTGGTGTGAGATGGTATCTTATTGATGTTTTGATTTGCATTTCTCTGATGGCCAGTGATGATGAGCATTTCTTCATGTGTTTTTTGGCTGCATAAATGTCTTCTTTTGAGAAGTGTCTGTTCATGTCCTTTGCCCACTTTTTGATGGGGTTGTTTGTTTTTTTCTTGTAAATTTGTTTGAGTTCATTGTAGATTCTGGATATTAGCCCTTTGTCAGATGAGTAGGTTGCAAAAATTTTCTCCCATTCTGTAGGTTGCCTGTTCACTCTGATGGTAGTTTCTTTTGCTGTGCAGAAGCTCTTTAGTTTAATTAGATCCCATTTGTCAATTTTGGCTTTTGTTGCCATTGCTCTTGGTGTTTTAGACATGAAGTCCTTGCCCACACCTATGTCCTGAATGGTATTGCCTAGGTTTTCTTGTAGGATTTTAATGGTTTTAGGTCTAACATTTAAGTCTTTAATCCATCTTGAATTAATTTTTGTATAGGGTGTAAGGAAGGGATCCTGTTTCAGCTTTCTACATATGGCTAGCCAGTTTTCCCAGCACCATTTATTAAATAGGGAATCCTTTCCCCATTTCTTGTTTTTGTCAGGTTTGTCAAAGATCAGATAGTTGTAGATATGCAGCATTATTTCTGAGGGCTCTGTTCTGTTCCATTGATCTATGTCTCTGTTGTGGTACCAGTACCATGCTGTTTTGGTTACTGTAGCCTTGTAGTATAGTTTGAAGTCAGGTAGTGTGATGCCTCCAGCTTTGTTCTTTTGGCTTAGGATTGACTTGGTGATGCGGGCTCTTTTTTGGTTCCATATGAACTTTAAAGTAGTTTTTTCCAATTCTGTGAAGAAAGTCATTGGTAGCTTGATGGGGATGGCATTGAATCTATAAATTACCTTGGGCAGTATGGCCATTTTCATGACATTGATTCTTCCAACCCATGAGCATGGAATGTTCTTCCATTTGTTTGTATCCTCTTTTATTTCATTGAGCAGTGGTTTGTAGTTCTCCTTGAAGAGGTCCTTCACATCCCTTGTAAGTTGGATTCCTAGGTATTTTATTCTCTTTGAAGCAATTGTGAATGGGAGTTCACTCATGATTTGGCTCTCTGTTTGTCTGTGATTGGTGTACAAGAATGCTTGTGATTTTTGTACATTGATTTTGTATCCTGAGACTTTGCTGAAGTTGCTAATCAGCTTAAGGAGATTTTGGGCTGAGACAATGGGGTTTTCTAGATATACAATCATGTCATCTGCAAACAGGGACAATTTGACTTCCTCTTTTCCTAATCGAATACCCTTTATTTCCTTCTCCTGCCTGATTGCCCTGGCCAGAACTTCCAGCACTATGTTGAATAGGAGTGGTGAGAGAGGGCATCCCTGTCTTGTGCCAGTTTTCAAAGGGAATGCTTCCAGTTTTTGCCCATTCAGTATGATATTGGCTGTGGGTTTGTCATAGATAGCTCTTATTATTTTGAGATACGTCCCATCAATACCTAATTTATTGAGAGTTTTTAGCCTGAAGGTTGTTGAATTTTGTCAAAGGCCTTTTCTGCATCTATTGAGATAATCATGTGGTTTTTGTCTTTGGTTCTGTTTATATGCTGGATTACATTTATTGATTTGCGTATGTTGAACCAGCCTTGCATCCCAGGGATGAAGCCCACTTGATCATGGTGTATAAGCTTTTTGATGTGCTGCTGATCCAGCCACACTTACAAACACTGCTGCTTGAATCCTGTGCTGTTAGAAGCCTTCTTCTGCAGAAGTGGCCTTGGTTTTATTGCTTTTTAGCGGTTGGGAACCAGCTTCCTGCCAACTGTTTGGAAGGACATGCCCAGTTTCCAGCTCTGGATAGATATGAAAGTGAAAGTTTCTGAAAATGATCCTTGCTGGCTGGGATCTGAAGCACCTGTCAGGAGGAAGAACAGATTGGCCCTAACTCAAGGGTGCTCCCAAGTGGCTGTGGACCAGCTATGAGTCCCTTGCAGGGAGAGGCAAGAAGTGTGAGCAAAGCTACAGGTAAATGAAGAAACGGGAGACGTCTGAGACACAGCATCCATTTTATTTTTCCTTTTAGTCTTTTGAGCTTGCAGCAGTAAATATTTTTAATTAAAAAATTTAATTTACAAATTTACAAATAAAAATTGTATATACTTAATATATACATGATTTGATATACATATACATTATATAATGATCATCACAATCAAATTAACATACCTGTCATCATCCATATTTACCACTGTGTGTGTGTGTGGTGGGGTGAGGTCATTTAAATTCTGTTCCCTCATCAAATTTCAAGTAAATGATACAGCAAGTTACACTATGTTGTAAATTAGATGCCCAGAACTTGTTCATCTTATAAATAAAAGTTTGTAACCTTTCATCAACATCTCTTCACTTCCTTCACACCCCAGCCTCTGATAACCACCATTCTACTCTGCTTCTATGAGTTCAACTTTTTAATTTTTAAATTCTTATTTATTTTATTTATCTATTTATTGAGACAGGGATTTGCACTGGTGGTACCACAGCTCACTGCAGCCTTGAACTCCCAAGCTCAAGCAGTCCTCTGACCTCAATCCCCCAAGTAGCTGGGACTATAGGCACATGCCACCACACCTGGCTAATTTTTGTATTTTTTATAGAAACAGGGTTTTGCCATGTTGCCCAGGCTGGTCTCGAACTTCTGAGCTCAAGCAGTCCACCTCAACCTCCCAAAGTGCTGGCACTGCAGGTGTGAGCCACCATGCCAAGTCAAGTTCAACTTTTTTAGATTCCACATGCAAGTGGAATCATAGAGTAATTGTCTTTCTGTGCCTGGCTTATTTCACTTAGCATAATATCTTCCTGGCTCATCCATGTCCCAAATGGCAGAATGTCCTTTTTAAAGGCTGAATAATGTTCCGTTATGTATGTATATATACCACATTTTCTTTATCCATTGATCTGTTGATAAACATGGGTTGTTTCCACATCTTAGCTATTGTGAATAAGGCTGCTTTAATCATGGGGGTGCAGATATCTCTTTTAGATACTGATTTCATTTACTTTGGATATATAGTTGACCCTCCATATCTGTAGTTTCCAAATCCATGGATTCAACCAACCAAGGATCAAACATATTTTAAAATATTGCATCTCTACTGAACATGTACAGACTTTTTTTGATTATTGTTTTTTAAACAATAGAGTATAACAACTATTTAGGCCATGAGCAGTGGCTTAAGCCTGTAATCCCAGGACTTTGGGGCCAGGCACAGTGGCTCATGCCTATAATCCCATCACTTTGGGAGGATGAGGCGGGTGGATCACCTGAGGTTAGGAGTTCGAGACCAGCTTGACCAACATGGAGAAACCCTGTCTCTACTAAAAATGCAAAATTAGCAGGCGTAGTGGTGCATGCCTGTAATCCCAGCTACTCAGGAGGATGAGGCAGGAGAATCACTTGAACCCGGGAAGTGGAGGTTGCAGTAAGCCGAGATCACACCATTGCACTCCAGCCTGGGCAACAAGAGTGAAACTCCATCTCAAAACAAACACACAAACAAACAAACAAACAGTGTATTACAACTATTTAGGCCATAAACAGTGGCATGTGCCTGTAATCCCAGCACTTTGGGAGGCCAAGATAGGAGGATCACTTGAGTCCAGGAGTTCAAAATCAACCTGGGTAACATAGGGATGCCCTGTTTCTACAAAAAGTAGAAAAATTACCTGGACATGGTGGCTCATATGCCTGTAATCTCAGCACTTTGAGAAACTGAGGCAGGAGGATCACTTGAGGTCAGGAGTTTGAGACCAGCCTGGCCAACATGGCGAAACCCCATCTCTACTAAAAAATACCAAAAAAAAAAAAAAAAAATTAGCCAGGCATGGTGGCACGTGCCTGTAGTCCCAGCTACTCGGGAGGCTGAGGCAGAAGTATCGCTTGAACCTGGGAGGCAGAGGTTGCAGTGAGCCAAGATCACGCCACTGCATTCCATCCAGCCTGGGTGGACCATAGCCTGGGTGACAGAGTGAGACTTCCTCTCAAAAAAAAAAGAAAATGTAGCCTGGCACAGTGGTGCACACCTGTAGTCTCAGTTACTCAGGAGGATGAGGCAGGAGGACGCATTGAGCCTAGGAGATGGAAGTTGCAGTGAGCTGTGTTGTGCCACTGCACTCTAGCCTGAGTGACAAAAATGATTTACATAGCATTGACATTGTATTGAGTATTATAAGTAATCTAGAGATGATTTAAAGTATATAGGAGAATGTGCACAGGTCACATGCAAATACTACAACTTTTTTTTTTTTTGAGACAGCGTCTCACTCCATTACCCAAGCTGGAGTACACTGACACCATCATGGCTCACTGCAGCCTTGATCTCCTGGGCTCAAGCGATCCTCACACCTGAGCCTCCCAAGTAGCTGGGACTACAGGTGCATGCTACCAAGCCCGGCTAAAATACTACAACATTTTATATCAGGGACTTGAGCATCTGTGGATTTTGGTTTCAATGGGAGGTCCCAGAGCCAATCCCCACTGACACCAAGGGATGACTGTATACCTAGAAGTCAGATTGCTGGATTATATAGGAGTTCTATTTTGTGATACAGATTCCTTGACTGTAACTTACACTGGTGGGCCAGAAATGCCAGAATCACAGGGTAAGCTGAAGCTTAGAGCAATAAAGCGCTAATAAGGCACTAATAAATGATAGCTAATATTTATTCAGCACTTACTCTGTACCAGGCATTGGGCTAAGTGTTTGCGTGAAATATCTCATTCAATCTTCACAACAATTGTGAAAAGCAGGCACTATTTCTGTCCCCATTCTAGAGACAAGAAAATGGAGGCACAGACAAACTAACTAACTGGCTCAGGTCACAAAACTAGTATGTGATAGAGCTGGGATTTGAGTCTGGCTTGCTGGACTCTTGAGTCTGTCCTCTTAAACACTATGCTAATGAGGAGCAAGGCGAAAAGATTAGAAAAAAGAAAGTGCTTCTCAAGTGGCTGTAATGGCTTTTAGCCATTACTGTTTAATGGGAAGTATAGACAGGTCTATTGACGAAGAAAGAAAAAGAACCTAAAATTGTAGGTGAGGTGGTCATCAAAGAACAAAAGGTCAACAAATTGAGTTTCAAAAATCTGATTAGCTTTTATTAGCAATTCATGAACCACGCAGCATCCAATCTACAAAACAGAAAGGAGCTCCAATGAGCTGACAGAATGGGTAAGTTTTATGGGCAGAAAGAGACAGAGGAAAGCAGGAACAATGAACAAATGGTGGATTGATCATTTCAAGATTACTTTCCTTGTAAGAATGTAAGTGAAATCTTATCTGGCTTAATGGGATTTGGTTATCATCTCTCTCCTGATTTCTTGAAGATCTGATCTTAGAAGTAAACAACTTTGGTTTGGTTTGATGACATGGAACTTCAGCCTTGTTTGGGGCCTGCTGTTTTTTTTTCTTTTCATACCAGATAGGTAATGTTCGAGACCAGCCTGACCAACATGGAGAAACCCTGTCTCTATTAAAAATACAAAATTAGGCCGGGTGTGGTGGCTCACGCCTGTAATCCCAGCACTTTGGGAGGCTGAGGTGGGTGGATCACAAGGTCAGGAGTTCAAGACCAGCCTGGCCGACATGGTGAAACCCCGTCTCTACTAAAATACAAAAATTAGCTAAGTGCAGTGGTGAGCACCTGTAATCCCAGCTACTCGGGAGGCTGAGGCAGGAGAATCGCTTGAACCCAGGAGGTGGAGGTTGTAGTGAGCTGAGATTGTGCCATTGCACTTCAGCCTGGGCAACAAGAGTGAAACTCCGTCTCAAAAAAAAAAAGGAAAAAGTGATGGAGAGGGGTAAGTGGCAGGTCATGCATGCACTGACTCCTCAGATGTTGGCTCTCATGTCCTTAGTCAAAGCAAGTCTCATGACCGTACCTCACTTCAAAGAGAGCATGGATGTACATGCCTACTGCATGTTTGGAAAAGGAAAGAGAATATTTGTGATGGAAAAAAAATCAAGCATAATGATATTTGTGTCAATGACAGCTCAATGTTTATAGAAAACAGTGGACATTTTCTAGGTTTTATAGAAATTATGTGATGCAAAAATGTTTATCATGTAATACAGGTTTTAAAAAATGCATTAAATGACTAGGCACAATGACTCATGCCTGTAATCTTAGCACTTGGGTAGGCTAAGGTGGGAGGATCATTTGAGCCCAGGAGTTCGAGACTAACTTGGGCAATATAGTGAGACTCCATCTCTGTAAAAATAAAAATAAAAATAATTATATATTTTAAAATGCACTAAATGATCGCCATGTAGAATGGAGAACTCAAAATGAGGTTACTACTTTAATTGGTTTTAAAGTGAGAGAAGAAATCATAGACAACATATTTAGAAGTAAATATGGATTAGCTCATTCGTGGATTAAAGGGTTAATGGGTTCATGGATTAATGATATATCATGGGAGTGAGACTGATGGCTTTATAAGAAGAGAAAGAGACTTTAGCTAGCACACTTAGCCCCTTGTCCTGTGATGCCCTGAGTTGCCTCCAGAGAGACCCCACCAGCAAGAAGACCCTCAGCAGATGCAAACTCTCGACCTGGGATTTCTCAGCTTCCGTAATTATAAGAAATATATTTCTTCTTCTTCTTCTTCTTCTTCTTTTTCTTCTTCTTTTTTTTTTTTTTTTGGCGACAGAGTCTTGCTCTGTTGCCCAGGCTGGAGTGCAACGGCACGGTCTGGTCTCACTGCAACCTCCACCTCCTGGGTTCAAGTAATTCTCTTGCCTCAGCCTCCCAAGTAGCTGGGATTACAGGCACCCGCCATCACGTCCAGCTAATTTTTGTATTTTTAGTAGAGACAGGGTTTCACCATGTTAGCCAGGATGGTCTCGAACTGCTGACCTCGTGATCCGCCCGCCTTGGCCTCCCAAAGTGCTGGGATTACAGGTGTGAACCACCGTGCCCGACACATTTCTTTTATTTATAAATGACCCAGTTTCAGGTGTTCTGTTATAAGGAACTGAAAATGAACTAAGACGAGAGAAAACCTGGCCAAGGCCCATCCTAACGAACCAGCAGTCTCCCTATTCTATTTATTTAATTATGGCCATTTAGGAAACTTGTTACAGTTACAAGTCCTAGAACAGAGCTTTTCCTCCAAAGATTTTATACACACACACACACACACACACACACACGCACACACACACACACACACACATATTTTTTGAGACAGAGTCTAGCTCTTTCACCCAGGCTGGAGTGCAATGGCGTGATCTTGGCTCACTGCAACCTCCACCTCCCAGGTTCAAGCTATTCTGTCTCAGCCTCTTGAGTAGCTGGGATTACAGATGTGCGCCACCACACCCAGCTAACTTTTGTATTTTTAGTAGAGACAGAGTTTCACCATGTTGGCCAGGCTGGTCTCAGATTCCTGGTCTCAAGTGATCCCCCGGCTTTGGCCTCCCAAAGTGCTGGGATTACAGGTGTGAGCCACCTGCCTGGCCCAAAGATCATACTTATTTCACGAAGTTTCAGGCTCAAGCCCTCCCCACTGTCCTGTGCCACACATGCCCATAACCTCAGTGCCAAGTCAGAGGCTGAACGCTCATTATGTACTTAGTATAGAGTGGATCGTTTAAACATTAAAATATTCATGGAATGAAAAAAATAGGTACATTGCATTTTACCATAGGAAAACTAGTAAAATTGGACCACGTATTCCTGACCAAGGACTCAGAACTAAATAAGTCAAAAATACATCCTAAAAGAGTATAAAATCTGTAATCACCTAAAACAATAAACATGTGCCACTCCAGCTTCTATAAAATGGGTTTGAGGTACTCTACACAGTGATTACACAGGGAGTCCAATGAACTGTAGAGTACATAAAAGTACCATTGGATCATACACTTGAACTCAAGCCTAATTTGATGGCTATCATGTGGTCAATTATAATCTTGCTGGACTAGTTAGACCTTAGCATGGCTCATATGAGATGATTTAATGATCCAAACATACCTCAAAGATGCCTTTATTTTCTCTTGATCTATTTCCCTGGAGAGCAAGCAGAGGTATTTAAAACAATTTCCATGAGTCAGTACCCTCAGTGCTTAATGTGCTATTGATAATGACAGTCCTTCTAGCCAACTGGGTCGAGTATTGAGGAAACAAGATGCACTGGGAGGTGTGGATGCCTGGCACGTGACACGCCCACTGGGGTGGGGCATGCCCTGGGAGGGAAGCCCATGAGTGTGGGTGCCGGGGGGCCATCCAGTATGGCAGGCAGAATGTGGAACTTGGGGTGCAAGGAAGCTGATAATAAACAGTTTTATAGTAAAATGGGAGGCCTCAGAGTCATCTGGTATAACAAGAGGCGGACAGAGGCTAGCAACAGACCAGATATTTAATTAACGCCCTTGGCATTCTTGGATACCACAGTCACCATTCAAAATACTTTGGGGTGATCCCAGAGATCCGTGATATGTAGTCATTTGCCATTTTGCCAGGACAAGGATCTTAAACACCTGAGGGCCTAGGAATGACTTGAGTGAATGGCTGGCATTCCATCTCACCATAACTTTGTGGTTCTTTGTTCATGGTTGGGTATGCAGAAATTTTCCTTCGGTAATTAAAAAAATAAAAATGACCACAATGGTTTTTTCTTTGGAAAAAAGTCAGCTGCTTCTTACTGGTATTAAAATGAAGAGAAATTCAGCCAGAAAATGAAATATAACTGAAAGTGAAACTCAGCTGTGCTGGGCTAGAAGGGGTTGACCAGGCCCGCTTGCACTTTGTCTGTCTGTCTGTCTGTCTCTCCGTCTCCCTCTGTCACCCAGGCTAGAATGCAATGGTGTGATCACCACAGCCTCTAACTCCTGCCCATCCCAAAGTGCTGGATTACTTGAATGAGCCACTGCCTGTGGCCCGCACTTATACTCTAATAAAAAAAAAAAAAAGACATTGAAGAAGCTGTTTGAATATGACCCCAAAAAGGGTCATCAAAGGAGAGTTAAACTTTAGTGAAAGTTGAAAAGGGGGTTAACATGAGACGTGAGGCTATCCACAAGCAGCAGTGAGCCTTTGATTCTGGAGAACAAGGGGCATCTGCATAAACAATACAGAGATTCAAAAAGGCTTGGAAAAGTGTTGCTCAAGCATGTTATGGGTTGGCTGTAATCAGAAGTCAAGCTTGTGGGAGCTGTTTTTGGGAAAGCATGTCAGCAGGTAAGCAGCAACATTGCCCCTCGCTGGATGGGTGGAGCATGGGGAGGGACTTAGTCCCGGAAGGCCTGGAGGGAGTGCTCAGCAGATCATCATCACACCACTGCACTATGCACTGCAGCCTGGGTGCAGACCCTGTCTCTTGTGAAAAAAAAAAAAAAAAAAAAAGTTGGGATTGGGGGAGGACTTTTGGCCCCGGGAGTGAGGCAGAAGCTAGCCAACAGAACCTAAGACAGGGGCCGGAAGTCCAAGCAGACCCCAGAGCAAACTTCCTTTGTGTTGTGCTCCCCAGTACCAAGCCAAACATCCTACTCTTCCTTTCTAAAATCAGGATCGCTCCTAAAAATTGTGGCAGGGCTGACCCTCCAGGTTCAAAGGAGGTTCAAGAGCTCTGAGATATAGAGAAGAGGGCTGGAAAGGCTAGGAACCAGAAAGGGCGTGAGAAAATTTTCCCAATGAGAAGAGCAGGGGCAGACTGCTGCAGGGCTCCTGGATAAATCAAATGATGTAACATCTGGTTTTCCTTCTTTGCTGGGGAACCTTTACATAAAGTCCTCAATTTGTGGCTGCCTGGCTTAAGGCTAGGGCAATTTGTACTGTGTCACCTTGAATAAGTTGGGATCTACATTTCCCAGAATCCCATTCCCCATACGGTTTCAAGAGTGAGTTCGCCAAAAGAGGAATTTGCAGGATATTGGACGGAGGTGAAGCAGCAGCCATTACCCTCTCCCTCTGTAGGCCGTCGTGATTAGCAGTGGTTACAGACAGATGCAGAGGTGCCTATGACCACCGGCACCGCTGGTTCCGGGTGTAGGGCCCGTTTTTTTTTCTGTCTGTCTTCTGCTCCCAATCTACCTCTTCCTACCAACTGCTGATGCTATGGAACAATGGTGTTTTTGTTTGTTTTGTTTTGTTTTAAGACAGAGTCTGGCTCTGTCCTCCAGACTGGAATGCAATGGCATGACCTTGGCTCACTGAAACCTCCGCCTCCCGGGTTCAAGCAATTATTGTGCCTCAGCCTCCCGAGTAGCTGGGATTACAGGCACATGCCACCACATCCAGGTAATTTTTGTATTTTTAGTGGAGACTTGATTTCGTCATGTTAGCCAGCCTGGTCTCAAACTCCTGGCCTCAAGTGATCCAACTGCCTTGGCCTCCCAAAGTGCTGGGATTACAGGTGTGAGCCTTTGCGCCCAGCCCAATGGTGACTCTTGACTCACCACCAGATGCTTGACAGTGATGCATAAAGGCAGCAGCTATGCAGAGGGACGGCTTCCCACTGACCTGCCATGAGCTTGTTTTGCCATCCTATTTTGGGGCTAGATGTGCTTAGCTTCTCAGATTGACCAAATAGTAATCTCTTCTCTGATCCCCAACTTTTCTCCTAGACCTTCACTTTCTTGGCTTCCCTTACAAATGTGTAAGATCTCATCCTAGAATACATTTCCTATCCCATAAGTAGTAGTTCTGCTTCCCTGGATAACCTCTGACTATATACTAGGTAGGCTGAAAAATCCAGGCAGGTGTTTACTTACTCTTCAGGATTATTTGGTTCCAAGAAACAGAAAGCCACGCTGAACTAATTTAAGCAAAAAAGGGGGCCTTTATTGGCTGAGGTTCTCAAACCGTGAAAGTGCTGGAGTGACTAGAGCCAGGAGTTTAAAAACTGTCAGTCTCTTATCTCTGCCACTCTTTTCCTGTTAGCTTTATTCTTCCCTCCATGGGGAAAGGCTGATCAGCCCAGCTTGGGTCATGCGTCCACCACGTGGACTAATCACAGGCTAGAGGAATGAAGCATTATAATTGATCCACCTGGGTCACTTGCCCACCTCCATGATTTGGAATTGAGCCTATTATTAGAAAAAAGTGTAGCATGAATGTGGCTGCTGGGAGAACTGTAAGCCAGGAAACTACCTCTGGTTACATCTACTACACTACATTTAGTAAAATTAAACTGGGCAATTTTGAGCATAACCAAAGCCCTTTCTAGCTAATGCATTTAAAGACATATCTAGTAGTTGGAGGACACAAATAAGTTGCACAGGCCCTTCACAGAATCTGATATTACAGGCCAGGCATTGTGGCTCACACCTGAAATCCCAGCACTTTGGGAGGCTGAGGCGGGTGGATCATCTGAGGTCAGGAGTTCAAGACCAGCCTGGCCAACATGGTGAAGCCCCATCTCTACTAATAATACAAAAATTAGCCAGGTGTGGTGGCGCACGCCTGTAATTGCAGCTACTCGGGAGGCTGAGGCAGGAGAATCACTTGAACCCAGGAGGCGGAGGTTGCAGCGAGCCAAGATTGCACCACTGCACTTGTCTGAGCAACAAGGGCAAAATTCTGTTTCAAAAAAAAAAAAAAGAATCTGATATTACACTAAAATGTGTTGAGAGTTTTGTTTTTTTTTTTTGAGATGGAGTCATGCTCTGTCCCCCAGGCTGGAGTGCAGTGGTGCAATCTCGGCTCACTGCAAGCTCTGCTTCCTGGGTTCACACCATTCTCCTGCTTCAGCCTCCTGAGTAGCTGGGACTACAGGCGCCCGCCACCAGACCCGGCTAATTTTTTGAATTTTTAGTAGAAACAGGGTTTCACCGTGTTAGCCAGGATGGTCTCAATCTCCTGACCTCGTGATTCGCCCGCCTTGGCCTCCCAAAGTGCTGGGATTACAGGCATGAGCCACCTTGCCCAGCTTGAGAGCTTTCTGTATTTTACTGGAAACCTTACAAACATCAGCTTATTGAGGATCTTTAGATGGAGCTCCAAAATGTGTCTCACTAGAGGCTTGCTAAGATGGGCAGAAGACATTCTGACAGTGAAAGAAGGGTGAGAAGAACAATATGTCTTTTTTTTTTTTTTTAGATGGAATCTTGCTCTGTTGCCCAGGCTGGAGTGTAGAGGCACAATCTTGGTTCACAGCAACCTCCGCTGCCCAGGTTCAAGTGATTCTCCTGCCTCAGCCTCCCAAGTAGCTGGGATTATAGGCATGCACCACTACATCCAGCTTTTTTTTTTTTTTTTTTTTTTTAGTAGAGATAAGGTTACACCTTATTGGCCAGGCTGGTCTCGAACTCCTGGCCTCATGTGATCTGCCAGCCTTGGCCTCCCAAAGTGCTGGGATTACAGGTGTGAGCCACTGTGCCCAGCCAAGAGCAATATAAGTCTTAATTAGGAAGCAAAGGAAGTGAAAGATGGAGAAGATTACATCTTTACTACATTGAGTCTCTCTATCCATAAACATATTTAATAATGTCTCCATTTGTTTAAGAATTATTTTATGTCTTTAAATAAAGGCTATAAGTTTTCTCCATGAATGTTTTGGCCATATTTTATTAGACTTATTCTTAGATACTTTATAGATTTTGGTACTATTATACATGGTATTTAAAAAATTATTCTAATTGTTTGCTATTAATATAAAAGAAAGTATTTCCCCCTCTGGTGCCCCAGGCATTTTATATCCAGAAACTTTCGTGAACTTTCTCATTAGTTCTAAGAGTTTATCTAGAGAGGCTCTTGAATTTTCTCTATATTGTCTCCTAATTTTTCACATTAAAGTTAATTTTTGTGAAAAATCCAAATTAAGTAACGTAAGCCTAGGACTGTAACATCCTATATTAACAACTAACAAAATTTATTTAGCTCTTGCTGTAAATCATATTGGTCTATGGAAGTGCTTTGCAATGTGTGTTCCACCAGCCAGGAGAAAGTTTCATACTTCATACTACATTCTTTTATTGGAGATTCACAAAGGCCCTGAGAAGTCCTGCAAAGAAACTTCTCAAAACTGGGTAAAGCCTGCATTCCAAACTGACTTCATCATGGAACCCCTTTCCAAACAATACTTTCCAGCCTTCTGAAGAACTACTTTTTATAAAGAACACACTTTGGGAAATGATGGTCTAACGAAACAAGTCATGAAAACTGGGTAACCCCAGGATTTTCTCAAGAATCTACTCTCTCATTCACAATGTTATATGGAAGCTAAGCTGGGTGGAATGAGGCTCTATTTGGCCTTTTTCTTTTTCTATTCTTCAGTCTGTAACGATAACTCCCTGTGGGTTAATGCTGGCATCTGAAAGAAAGAAAAATATGCACATTAAATCTCATGAGGCTACCCAGTATGTCTGTTCGTCAGGAAGGGGTCACAGCTGGTCACAGTGGGAGACTGTCCTTGGAATTCCCATCGGTATCTTTTAACCGATGTTGAGATCACATTTTTTTTGTTTGTTTCCCTTCCTGCTAAACCCCAGGCAATCAGCTCTCATGCCGTGTGTTTTTCCTTACATTATACAGAACCACAAGTGTTTATCAAAAGCTGTCTTTTCTGTGTTCTGCATTATGTACAAAGGCTAAAAATTTGACAGAGTACAACTAAATAAATGGAAATATAAAAGCTCCACAAATAGAAACATATTTTATTGGGGGAAAAAAGCTGTGATTATGTAAGTTTTCCTTGGATTGCTATTTCTGATCAGGGTGCTTATTACAGTATCTGAAAGGATAATAATGAGTGTCTACCTTAGTGGGTCTCACATCAAACTTACTTGAGGTGCTCTGAAAAAATACAGGTTTTTCCCCAACTGGGACCCTCTGAATTAGAATTTCCAGTGACAAGCTTAAGCACTTGTATTTTTAAATGTTCTCGACTTTATTCTCTGGCATTTATTGTGTGGCCTTTCTTTTTAAATAAATCATCTTTCAAAATTGTCTTGCCTACATTTTTTTTCCTGACTTCGATTTAAAATAACAATAAAGAACATTTTTTTTTTTTTTTTTTTTTTTTTTGAGACGGAGTCTTGCTCTGTCCCCCAGGCTGGAGTGCAGTGGCACAATCTCGGCTCACTGCAACCTCCGCCTCCTGGGTTCACGCCATTCTCCTGCCTCAGCCTCTCCGAGTAGCTGGGACTACAGGCGCCCGCCACCACGCCCGGCTAATTTTTTTTGTATTTTTAGTAGAGACGGGGTTTCACCGTGGTCTCGATCTCTTGACCTCGTGATCCGCCCGCCTCGGCCTCCCAAAGTGCTGGGATTACAAGCGTGAGCCACCGCGCCCGGCCTCTAAAGAACATTTTTAAATAAAAAAAATCAATTCCGGCCAGAAGTGTCAGCTCATGCCTGTAATCCCAGCACTTCAGGAGGCCAAGGCAAGAGGATAGCTTGAGCCTAGGATTTCAAGACTTGCCTGGGCAACAGAGGGAGACTATGTCTCGACCAAAAAAAAAAAAAATAGCCCAGTGTGATAGCTCATGCCTGTAGTCCCAGCTACTCAGGAGGCTGAGGTGGGAAAATCACCTGAGCCCAGGAGGTTGAGGCTGCAGTGAGCCATGAATGCACCACTGCACTCCAGCCTGGGTGACAGAGTGTGACCCTGTCTCAAAACAAAACAAAACAAAACAAAACAGAACAACTTTCCAAACACAAACAAATGATGCTTTTTCCATGTCTGGCTCTGATCCTTCTTCATATAGACAAATTCTGGAATTCTGAATTTGTCACTTAGCATTTTTTTTTTTAATTTCCATGCTACCATACAGTAATAGTAATTGTCATTTTTAGCAATTGCACGATATTCCAACATGTATTTATTTGTATCGTAACTTAGCTAGCCATTCCTTTACTATCAGACCTTTAAGCTATTTCTCTATTTTTAGTTGCCCTAAGGAGCTTGATATGTATGGATTTTGCTTTTGTTTTGAACCAATTCCCTTGGGATAATTTTCTGGAAGTCTGGTTATTGGGTCAAAGGATACGAACGTTTTTTATGTCTCTTGTTAATGATTACTAAATTGCTTCCCAAAAGGTTGAACAAATTCACAAAGCCATGCCCCAACTCCATGGCATAATTGCTGAGGCTTTCAGAGAGGGGCAGACAATACTAGAAGTCTGTTGGGTTTTCCCATGACAAATCAATAAATGACTCTAAATATACAAGTCCTATTACCTTACCTAAGAAGAAAGGCAAGAAGCCTAGTAATAACAACAGTATTATGGCACTGCTCAAGCATCTCACCCTCTATCGGCCAGCACTTTCCTTGCATTCTTTCTATTATATAATTCTAATATATATTCTATAATTCTCAATACCCTAGGAAGTTAGATCTTGCTGCTCCTCAGTTCACAGATGAGACAAGGGTGGGAAGAGAGGTTTAATGCCTTGCCCAAGGGTTATACAGTGAGTTAGTATTGTAATGTGGATTTGAACCCTGTATTGTTGGGCTTTAAAATTTTATTATTTCATCTTTTTCGAAAACTTAAAAAATTTTTTGTTTTCTTTTTTCTTTCTTTGCTGCTTGAATCAGAATGAACCCTGTGTTTTACAACTGCTGCTATGCTATCAGGTTGGTGCAAAAGTGATTGTGAGTTTTGCCATTACAGTTTACTTTTTTTTTTTTTTTTTTTTGAGACAAAGTCTTGCTCTGTCAGCCAGGCTGGAGTGCAGTGGCACGATCTCGGCTCACTGCACCCTCCACCTCCCAGGCTCAAGCAATTCTCCTGCTTCAGCCTCCCTAGTAGCTGGGATTACAGGAATGTGCCACCAGGTCCGGCTAATTTTTGTATTTTTAGTAGAGATGGGGTTTCACCATGTTGGCCAGGCTGGTCTCGAACCACTGACCTCAAGTGATCCACCCACCTTGGCATCCCAAAGTGCTGGGATGTGAGCCACCATGCCCTGCCTTACAGTTTACTTTTAATGGCAAAACCCACAATTACTTTTGCACCAACCTAATAAATTTCACACCATTGATTCCTAAAGCAGTCCCAAAATCTCACCAGCTAGGTGCCTCCTAATTCATAAATTGGCTGTAAAATGGAATATGACACAATAGATGCAGTAGGTTAAGGATATCCACAATGTCCTGCTGCTTCTCCCATCAAGAGGTGGTCTATTGACCCTCCCTTTAAGTCTGGGCTGGCCTGTGACTTTTTTTGACCAATAGAATGCAGCATCACTACATCACACCCAGACTTAGGTCTGACAGCTTCAGTGTTCACCCTCTTGGAGCCCCAAGCCACTATGTAAAGAGGACCAGTCTTTCTAGAGAGACCACAGAAGAAATGTGTGGCCAGCCCAGCTTTTTCAGCCATCACTGCTGAGGCTCTAGACGTGATTGCCACCATCTTGGATCCTCTATCCTCAGTTAAGTCACCCAGTTGGCAACATGTGGAACAGAAACAAACCATCCCTGATGAGCTAAAAATCAGCTGTTGTTTTAAATGCTGTTAAATATTGAGGTGCTCTGTTATGCAACAAAAATAACTGAAGCAATAGGGTTTATTTTGGTGAAAACCAAATACAGAAAGAGTATCAGCAATATGTCCAGTCTTCCCTGACCCAGACACAAGCAGAATAAAACCCATTGACATTTACCACCTCTCATGCCACCTAGCACTTAACCTCTATCACGACACTGACTCTGCTGCACGCAGCCTTAACTTACGTACCTGTCTCCCTTCCCTACCAGATTAGGTGTAAATTACCTTGGTAATCACAGCGTTTTACACAAGGCCTGGCACAAAAGAGTTGCTTAATACATATTTGTTGAATGAACTTTGACTTGCTCTTGATTGATTGATGAAAGCACTTGAAATGGAATAATAGCTTTCATTTATTGTGCTCAGCATTGTGCAAAGTATTTTACATAGATTATTTCATTTAATCTTCACGATGATCTCATGAAATAGGTCCTGTGATTATCTTCATTTTACAGATGAGGAAACTAAGAGGCTAGGTAACTTGCTTGAGGTCACACTGCTAGGGGCCAGCGCAGATTCAAACCCCACTTTGCAAAGAGAAAATATTTTATTATAAAACATTTCAATCACACAAATAACTATAGAGATGAATGTAACACACACCAATGTACTTCTGCTTCCCCAAAGCAGAAGTCTTTTGCTTCAAGTCTTTACAATGCTTTTAAATAAATAAAATATTACAGATTCAGCTTAAGTTCCTTGTGTACTTGCCATTAGGAGGGTACGCAGTGAACTTCAACTGATCTATATCCTTCTCTTCCTCCTTTATCCTTGATCCCAAGATAACCATCAACCTGAATCTGGTGTCACTCATGACAGGCAACTCAGGCCTGTTTTTGTTTTTTCAACATATTCATGCATTCATAGGCAATGTTTTGTGGGTTTTAAAAAACTACATAAAAGGAATCATATTGTTTACACCCTTCCATGCCAGAAATGGCTTTTTCTCAGTCAATAAATACATTTTTGAGATTCATCCATGTTAATATATGTAGCTTTTTGATGCTATATAATATTTCACTGTAGAACTACACCATAATTTATTTAGTCATTCGCCTGTTGAGGGAAATTGTTTCCAAAAATAATTTTTTTGTTGCTATTACAAACAATGTCTCAATGGACATTTGTATACATGTCTCCCTAAGCAGATCAGTAACGGTTTCCACCTAGGAGTCCAGTTGCTGGATTACAGTTTACATACATCTTTAACTTTACTAGATTTTTTCCAAATGTTGGGCAAAGTAGTTGTACTGATTAATATTCCCAGAGCCCAGTTTCTTTTTTTTAAATTTTATTATTATTATACTTTAAGTTTTAGGGTACATGTGCACAATGTGCAGGTTTGTTACATATGTATACATGTGCCATGTTGGTGTGCTGCACCCGAGCCGAGTTTCTTAAACATTATGCAATTGTCTTTTTTTTTTTTTTTTTTTTTTTTAGACAGGGTCTCACTCTGTTGCACTGGCTGGAATGTAGTGGTGCAGTCATAGCTCACTGCAGCTTTGATCTCCCAGCCTCAAGTGATTCTCCCACTTCTGCCTCCCAAGTAGCTGGGACTACAGGTACATGCCATCATGCCCAACTAATTTGTTTTATTTTTATTTTTAGTAGAGATGAGGTTTCGCTATGTTACCCAGGCTGGTCTTGAACTCCTGAGTTCAAGCAATCCTCCCACCTCAGCCTCCCAAAGCACCGGGATTATAGGCATGAGATACCGCACCCAACCGTAAGCAAAAATCTTGACATCAGTTCTAGGGTTATCACCAAACAAGTGTTTTTAAAGTATCTGTGCTGGGCAAGGCAATACTTTAGGCATTTGCAGCAATGAAATGAATGAAGCCATTGCAGTGTGTGCACAAAATCCTAAGAGGTCTGGTTGGTTGTGTCATGGTAGATAGCACTAGCTCTGTTAGGACTTACCCCCAACTACAAAAGTGTCTCAGAGGGTCATGCAGGTCAAGCTCTGCACATGGGCATCCAACCCAAGGGCAAGTAGGGGCTGAAATGCAGGCTGGGCTTCTGCACTCTACTCACCATGAAGCCTCGCACAGGGCTGTGCCTCTCTAGGGAATGGAACACCTGTTGCCTAATTTGCATAATGCCACTGAATAGGCTCATGGCAGTCCTGGGTAGAATGCATTCATCTGTGGGAAACTGCTGTGCTTGATCAAATGGGAGAAAGAGATTACTAAGAAATTTGCTAGGTTTTAGAATAGGTAAAGCCAGAAAATGGTTCCAGAGAAATAGGAGGTGGTGTGTGGGGGTTGGTGGCAATGGAAAATTTGGGTGGAGTATCCAAGCTCTCATATTGCTATGTACTCTGCCCTATCACTCCTAGGAGTGGGTCACCTTGGCCAAATGTCTCATCCCCAGGGAAGCTCTTGTCTCCCTGAAGTTCTGCGAGACTTCTGGGTCTTGCTGTTTCAGACCATCTCAGCTGCAACTGTGTGCCTAAGGGTATGAAAACTAACAAAATAAATATGGCACATGAGATTGCAAACCTCACCCAGAAAGGGTTCACTGCAGTTTCCCTACAGATTCAAGCAATTCAAATGCCCATACACAGGCATCCAGCATGGTTGGGTGGCCCCCAGGAGGATCTCAATAGTTGGACCAGAAGATATCTCCCATGGAATCAAATGAGGTAAGTAACAGTGTTTGATGATTTAATTGCTTCTCTACATGCATGAACCTTGCTGTAGTTAAAGGACCTAAACTGGCTCTGGATAGAACCTCACCCTACCTGAAGGAGTCTGCAGAGTTTCTTAGGCTCCATTTCTAAACTAAATTCCAACTGGAAGAAGCTGGGAAGAATGGAGGGGGCTCTGGGAAGCTGGGAAATATGGCCAACCATATTCCTGACAGCCACCCATTAAACAGAACCAGAATCAGGATCTTAAATAACTAGCTAAAAAATTCCCAAGTAGTATGTGGTGGTGATGGTGCCTGGGTAGCAGTCCCCTTCATTACAGCCCCCTGGATGGGGCTCCTGCCCTGGGAAGCCAGGGCACCTGAGGTTCAGAAGGCAGTCAGGGGACAGCCCTCTTTTATCATGTTCTGAATGACATCACATTCCCTTTTACCAACTGCTGTCCATGGTTCAAGAAAGAAGGGCACTGTGTTAATTTCCTAGGGCCTCTGTAACAAAATACTGCAAACTGAGTGGTTTAAGACAGCAGAAATTTATTGTATCACAGTTCTAGTGGGAAGAAGTCCAAATCAAGGTGTCAGCGGGGCCATGCTCCCTCTCTGAAACCTGTAGGGGAATCCTTCTTTGCCTCTTCCTTACTTCTGGTGGTTTGCTGGCGATCTGGCATTCTTTGGCTTATAGATACATTAATCCAATTTTCTGTCTTCACATGGTGCTGTCTCTGTGTCTCCCTGCCTTCACATGGTTGTCTTCTTTTTTTTTTTTTTTTGAGATGGAGTCTCGCTCTGTTGCCCAGGCTGGAGTACAGTGGGCGATCTCGGCTGACTGCAACCTCTGCCTCCTGGGTTCACACCATTCTCCTGCCTCAGCCTTCCTAGTAGCTGGGACTACAGGCGCCTGCCACCATGCCCGGCTAATTTTTTTGTATTTTTAGTAGACACAGGGTTTCGCCATGTTAGCCAGGATGGTCTCGATCTCCTGACCTCACGATCCGCCCGCCTTGGCCTCCCAAAGTATTGGGATTACAGGCGTCAGCCACCACGCCCACCCAAAACATCATTCGCTCAGGCTGTGTGGTGGCACCATCACAGCTCACTGCAGCCTCAACCTTTCACGCTCAAGTGATCGTCCCACCTCAGCCTTCCAAGTAGTTGGGACCACAGGCACATGCCACCATGCTGCGCTAATTTTTTGTATTTTTAGTAAAGACAGGGTTTCACCGTGTTAGCCAGGATGGTCTTGATCTCCTGACCTTGTGATCCACCCGCCTCGGCCTCCCAAAGTGCTGGGATTACAGGCATGAGCCACCGCACCCAGCCTGGTTGTCTTCTTATAAAGACGCCAGTCTCACTGGAGTAGGGGTCTAATCTATCCCAGGATGACCTCAGTTTTAACTCATTACATTTGCAATAACCCTGTTCCCACATAAGGTCACATTCTGAGGTACTGCGGGTTAGGGTTTCAACATTCTTTTTGAAGGGGCCTAATTCCACCCATAACAGACCTATTTCTATATAAACTGCTCCCTTGGTCTCTGGATTTGCCTCCAGTGGCAGTTGGTTAATCCATGGATTCCAAGTCAGGTTGTTTGGGTGAAAATCTTGCCATTGCTGTTGTGTGACTAATGTCTGTGAAACAGAAATACAGTGATACAGATTGCTGTGATACAGAAATAAATACAGATAACAAGAGTATCTAGTATTTGAGGTTGATGGAGGATTAGGATAAAGGACTCTGCATGGTGCTGGGCATTAAGTGCTCATTAAGCCTTAGTTACTTAAGTGCCATTAGTATTGTTATTCCACAGCTCTTTCCATTGACTTCTCTAGGAGCGGGTTATTTATTCCTCCCTGCAGACACACATGGTCCTGGGGCATAACCAAATGCATCTCCGTTTTAAGAGAACTGGGAGTGGGGTGGAGTGTGGGAGGGCTCCTTCAGTGTATACATATAAAGGAGACAGTTCATATTTATTAGCACTAAAAAAGTTCTTTCTGTAGTTGCTTCCAATAGAAAAGTAGGGCATTTCTCAAACATGTGCCCCTGAAATTGGAGGGACTGCCAAGAGAAGAAAACCAACTGACTAATTTTTTTTTTTTGAGACAGAGTCTTGTTATGTTGCCCAGGCTGGAGTGCAGTGGTGTGATCATAGCTCACTGCAACCTTGAACTCGTGGGCTCAAGACATCCCTTCACCTCAGTCTCTGGAGTAGTTAAGACTACAGGAGTGCGCCACCACATCCAGCAATTTTTTTAAATTTTTTTTGAGACCGGGTCTCACTCTGTTGACCAGGCTGCTATGCAGTGGTTCGATCACAGTTCACTGCAGCCTCAACCTCCTGGAGTCAGGCAGATCCTCCTGCCTTAGCCTCCTGAGTAGCTGGGACTACAGGTGAGTGCCACCATGCCCAGCTGATGTTTTTTATTTTTTGTAAGAGACAGGGTCTTCTTATGTTGCCTAAGCTGTTATTGAACTCCTAGGCTCAAGCACTCCTCCTGCGTCAGCCTCCCAAAGTGTTGGGATTACAGGTGTGAACCACTGCACCTGGCCATATATCGAGCTAATTTCTAAAATTTTCTTGTAGAGATGCGGTCTTGCTACGTTGCCCATGCTGCTCTTGAACTCCTAGCCTCAAGCGATCTTCCTGCCTTGCCTCTCAAAGCTCTGGGATTATATAGGTATGAGCCACTGCACCCGGCTCATTAACTAGCTGTTTTTTGTTTTTGTTTTTTGTTTTTTTGAGACAGAGTCTCACTTTGTTGCCTGGGCTACAGTGCAGTGGTGCGATGATAGCTCATTACAGCCTCAACCTCCTGGGCTCAAGCAATCCTCCCGCCTCAGCTCCGCAAGTGGCAAGGACTAAAGGCAAGTACCAGCCTGTTTAGCTAATTTTTAAAATTTTTGTAGAGATGGGGTTTTGCCATTTTGTCCAGGCTGGTCTTGAACTCCTGGGCTCAAGCGATCCTTCTGCCTTGGCCTCTCAAAGTGCTGGGATTACATGCATGAGAATTAACTATCTTTTAAAAAGAGACTCACGAGGTGACATTTACCTTGATGGATTTTCCCATGATCCTGTGTCAAGCCCTCACTAAGCTTTAAAACAGGTTCAGAAACTTCACCATGTTCAAGTCCCAGAACTGAAAGCTGACTCATGCTAAAGATATTCACATGATGTACAAGATACAGAAAATGAGAGAGGGTAGGTTATGTAATTTATAATGATAAAAATGTCATTGGTGGACCAGTGCCTTTCATCGGTCCGATCATGGATTCTCTCCTTAGTCAGAATGATCAGAAGGCTGCTGGGTGGGTACAGAGTCAGAGTGAGGGGCTAGGGTCATAGAATTTAAATGAATAATAGCATTGGGTTCAGATCTGACTGGTCTGACTTCTCAGAGAGCCCAGCTTCTTGATTAAATGAGATTGGATACCTTCTTCCTTTCACGGACAGTTACTACTTCTTCTATTTTTATTTTTATTTTTTTGGTCTCCTTTGAATACTTCTATTTTTTACCTTCTTATTCTGACTGACATACTCCTTTCTGGATAAAATGTTTTGCTCTATTCACCAGATTCTAATTTTTTGTTGTTGTTGTTAAGGTCAGGATTAGAGTCTGATAGAAATGATCCATAACTAATCTGTACAGAAAACTGCCATATTTATAAGACCATGCAAATGATTTCAGGGTGTTGTGGACATCCTTGATGTCCCAGGTTAAATTCCTATGCATCCTAGGTTAAAATTCCTGCCTTAGGCAGACCTTGCCCATTTTTGAGCTGACAAAGCTGAAGCCTAACAACCTTATCTTATTTTCCTCATGGCCAAGTTCTTAGGATCACCTTCCATCCTCACCTCTCTTCTTCTAATCTTATATTAGGGCCACCGTGGTGACCTTGGAACTGCTCAGACCTTGTGGATACTTCCTCAGCCGCAGGTACTGGGTTGAGGTCTAATGGTGATTGTAGTCAATCCTATTTTCTCACCTTTTCCCCTTTGACTTGTATCTTGCACTTTCTCTAGTATTCCAGTTAACACACTCCTCTTTTCTTCCCTCATTCCTTTTTTTCTGGCAGGCTGTGCCCATGTCCCCTTGCATTGGGTATGACTGACATATTTCTCTCATTCACCCCCGGTCTTTGTCCTTCTTTCTCACAACCATATTCATAGCCCCATCTCCCTGTTTTACTCCTTCCATCTCCCTGTTTTTCTTTCCTACCAATGCTTCCAGGGCTTACATCCCTGGACATCATTTTCGCAGTTTCTTTCTATTCCTACCTCCACTACTGCTAAGCATTGCCTTTCTTTTTTTTTTTTTTTCCCGAGATAGAATCTTGCTCTCTCACCCAGGCTTGAGTGCAGTGATGCGATCTCAGCTCACTGCAACCTCTGACCCCCGGGTTCAAGTGATTCTCCTGCCTCAGCCTCCCGAGTAGCTGGGATCACAGGTGCGCACCATGCCTGGCTAACTTTTGTATTTTTGGTAGAGACAGAATTTCACCATGTTGGCCAGGCTAGTCTTGAACTCCTGACCTCGTGATCCACTGGCCTCAGCCTCCCAAAGTTCTGGGATTATAGGTGTAAGCCACTGTGCCCGGCCTAGCATTGTCTTTCTTTACCTTTTTATTTATTTTTTTATTTTATTTTTTTATTTTTATTTTTTTTTGAGACGGAGTCTTGCTCTGTCGCCCAGGCTGGAGTGCAGTGGCGCGATCTCGGCTCACTGCAAGCTCCGCCTCCCGGGTTCACGCCATTCTCCTGCCTCAGCCTCTCCGAGTAGCTGGGACTACAGGCGCCCGCCACCACGCCCGGCGAATTTTTTGTATTTTTAATAGAGACGGGGTTTCACCGTGGTCTCGATCTCCTGACCTCGTGATCCGCCCGCCTCGGCCTCCCAAAGTGCTGGGATTACAAGCGTGAGCCACCGCGCCCGGCCTTCTTTACCTTTTTAAACATGATTTTCAAACCATATTTGTATTTCCCATTCAGACCACTCCTCTGAGCTCCAGACTTGCATATCCAACCTAATTACTATTTATACTTCGATGTCACAAAAACAGTGGGTCAAAAATGAAACGAACACTTCTCTGCCCCCAACTTTCTCCTTCTCAGGAAATTGCACCCCAGTTCACATTGTAACTCAAGCCAGAAGAATCATCATTCATTGTTCCTTTTTCTTTACCACCACCAACATGAGTAAGTCTGCTCCTCTTTCAAAATATATCTTAAGTTCAAAGCAGTGTCTTCATCCCCAGAGCCATAATCCTTTGCTCAAACTAGCATCATTTCTTACCTGAACCACGTCCAGCATCCTCTTTCACTACTCTCCCTGATTCGACACTGATCTCTCTCTAATCTGTTCTTCCCACAGCAGCTACAGCTTGCTTTTAAAAACAGAAATTATGTCACTCTCTACTTAACCCTCTTTAATAGCTTCCTATTCATTCATGAAACACATTTTTACTGAACACCCTCTATGTACCAGGCCCTTAAAAATCCCTGCCCTCATGAAATAAATGAAGTCTAGACAGGGATAAGGGTTATGAAGGAAAGAAGGGGTGAGGGATGGGGAATGTGTGTGCGTGTGTGTGGTTACCATTTAAAATAGAGAGTCCACGCCAGGCACCGTGGCTCACATCTGTAATCCCAGCACTTTGGGAGGCCGAGGCGGATGGATCACCTAAGGTTAGGAGTATGAGACCAGCCTGACCAACATGGTGAAACCCTGTCTCTACTAAAAATACAAAAAAATTTAGCTGGGCATGCTGCCACGTGCCTGTAGTGGGACTACTCTGGCAGCTGAGGGAGGAGAATCGCTTGAACCCCGTAGGTGGAGGTGGCAGTGAGCTGAGATCGCGCCACTGCACTCCAGCCTGGGTGACAGAGACTCCTCAAAAAATAAAAAATAAAATAAAACAGAGTCCAGGGAAGACTTCACAGAGTCTGAGTAGGTGACCTTTGAGCAAAGGACTTGAAAGAGGTGAAACAGTGAGCTTTGCAGAATATTCCACGTGGAGGGAGGCCCTGAGGTAGAGTCATGACTGGCTTTGAGACTGAAGAGAATAGAATAAAATCCAAGCTTCACTATTTACTATGGCAAATACTAAGTATTTACTAAGGCAGTCCAGGCCCCTATTCTCCCAAAAAACAAAGACAAGAAACGATCCTCTTTATCTCGTTTCCTGACACTCCCTCCCTCAATACATACCATCCACACTGGTCTTCCAGTTTACCAGAAGTTGTTTCCTGCTTTTTCCTGTGTTGTGCATCTGCTAGGAATACTCCTCCAACCCTTATGCCCGTATACAATTTGCAAGGCTGGTTCCTTCTCATCCAATAGGTCTCAGTTTAAATTTCACTTTAGGCTTTTTCTGACCACAGGACCTAAAACATCTGGGCTCTTTTTGGCTGGGCGCGGTGGCTCACGCCTGTAATCCCAGCACTTTGGGAGTCTGAGGCGGGCGGATCACGAGGTCAGGAGATCGAGACCATCCTAGCTAACACGTTGAAAACCCGTCTCTACTAAAAATAGAAAAAATTAGCCGGGCGTGGTGGCGGGCGCCTGTAGTCCCAGCTACTCGGGAGGCTGAGGCAGGAGAATGGCGTGAACCTGGGAGGCGGAGCCTGCAGTGAGCCGAGATCGTGCCACTGCACTCCAGCCTGGGCGACAGAGCAACACTCCGTCTCAAAAAAAAAAAAAAAAAAACAGGGCTCTTTTTCTTTCTTTCCTATGTCAGTTTCCTATTTGTTTCCTTCCTGACATCTACCACACCATGCAATTGGGATTCATATATATATATATATATATATATATATATATATATATGAATTTGACTTAAATCTCATTAGGTATAGTAAATGGCATCTGTCATTTAAACTTGCATTTGATCACTAGTGAAGATTAAGCATTTTCCCAAGTAATTGTTAGTTCTTAGCATGATCTATTTTCTATATTTTGGCCAAACAAATGTTCATTTAAAGTCACTTTGTTTTAAGGATGAGAGCAGGGCTGGACAGCCAAAACGCTACCCTCTCCATTTATTTTGGAGGAATTTATTTTCCCAAGTTCCTGGCAGAGACAGTGACTCACCGTGACTATCTCTGCAAAAATCATTCCAAAACCCACACCAATTCAGAGAAAAGTGCTTCATTTCGATAACATTAACTTGTGAAAACGAACAAGAAAGTTGCATTTGAGTGGTACCAGGTTTCCCCATTATGCAGTTATCGAGCAATTATTAATGGCCAACCCAATTATACGCTACAAGGAAATGACGGTCACAGGGAAGCGCAAAGCCCCGGAGCGAGGGAAACCCTGCTCCTCACCGGCCCCTCTGCCTTTTCCAGGGCGCTCTCCGTCCCGAGGCAGGAGATGGCCTGGTTGACCCTTCGAGCCAAGGCGGCAAAACCGGTGCTGGGCTTGCGGGGCAGGGCATCAAAGTTCCTCCGGGTGCTGTACCGTCCCGCCCGGCCCCTCTCCCGGGCACCGGAGAGATGACGGCTCCTCTCGCGAGAGCGCGAGCAAGACCCGGCTCCGGGCAGCGGCGGGATGTTAGCCCAGCGCTTTAGACCGCGCCCCCTCTGGCGCAGCTGGGAGAGGCGCGGCGGAGGCACTGCCGGGAGCGGCCGGCGACGCGCACGCGCAGGTGAGCGGGGCGGGCTCGGGAACGCGGGGGCACGAGGACGAGGGGCGGGGCCTGCGTCGCGCTGCGGGCACGTCGCCGCGCGTCTTCAGTATTTAATGTCTCTGTGTTCCACCCGCCTGGGCGAGCACGTGGGGGAGCTGCGGAAGCGCGGCGCTGCGGGCCGGGCCGCGGGGCACAGCTGGGGGCAGGCGGCGGCGCGCAGACTCCGCACCCCGCACCCCGACGGTCGCCGAGGAGCTGGTAGGTCGGGGGCGTCTGCGCCGGGGACCCCCTGCCGGAGACCCGAAGGCGGCGGGGTCAGGGCGATGGAGAGCCTGAGGTGCAGGTGCAGGGTGCGACGCGCGCTCCGGGTACCCCGGGGGCGGGACGCTCCGGACGCAGAGGTGTCCTGGGGGCTCTCGGCCGCTGCGCGCTGTCAGGCAGGCCCATCTTTCCCTCCCTCGCCTGCGCCCCCTCTCGTCCTCCCCCGCCGGTTGTCTGCCCGCGGGCTCCTGACAGATCGCGTGTGCGCGGCTCTGGGCGGCGCTCTGCGGCCGCGCCGTCCTCCCCACGCGCGTCACTGTCCTCGGGGGCGGGGGCGCGACGCCCAGGTCGCCTCTCTGCACCTCAACTTTACCGGAGAGCGCACACTCGCCTGCGAGGCTGACCTGAGCGCGTCCCACCCAAGGTCGCCCAGCCCCGCGGGCGTTTACTTTTCAAAGGTCGTGTGTACACAGTCTGAGCCGGAGCTGCCCCTTCACTTCTGGAGCCTCACCCAACTTCTCACCCTCGGCTCGCCCGCCGGCGCAGCCCCTGGGAGTTCCTTGCGGCGAGCCAGGGGAACCGGGAAGATGGGCCGGGACATCGGCCGGTTGTGATCCAATCGTGTTTCGGGCTGAGGGACCGTTCGAACCGAGTTGGGGTCTGGAGGTCGGAGGCTCAGGGGCGTCTCGGGGGGATTTGCATTCGTAGCCCCTGCAGGCGTGTCCGGAGGGGCGGTGGCCGTCCAGCCCGGGGTGTCTGCCGACCTCACGCCCGGGGGCACCGAGGGTCACGTGTCCGGCCCCGCCAGCGGCCCAGCGCCCCGGGTGCGCGATCTGGAGGGACCGTGCCAGTTTCGGGGTTACGATGTGCTAGGAGAGGCAGTGGCTGGATTCCTCGAACGCGGGCTTTCTGGCGTTCAACTCTTTTGTGCCCTAGCTGAAGGTCTTCCTGTTTCCCTTCCAGGGAGGGATAGGAGAAGAAAGGTGCTGATCGTGGTAGGCGGTGCTGTGGCGACTCGGAACGGCATGGGAGCCCTGGGCGTTTCGGGATCTTCCTCTCCTGGGGGATGTCCTGGGTGGCGGCGCCTTCCTGCCGCTGTTAACACAAATCCGGTGGACTTCGCTCCAGGTGCGAGTCGAGGCCTCTCAAGCTGGGTAGGGCGTATGCGCAGGGCAATTAGTGAGGTTAACCTGGGTATCTTTCCCCTACTGTAGTGCGCGTTACTTCGTGTTTAAATTTGTCTCCAGTGAAATCTAGGCTGCTGGACCTGGTGCAACAGTATCTGTTAGTTACTGATCAAGGAACACCGTTCACAAAAAGCTATTAATTCTGGCAACTAGTAGCCTTACATGCTCATGTAACTGCTAAGTCCTTCCCAAATTAGTACCTTTTTTTTTTTTTTAAACTCTTTATTTAGAAAGCAAAGCTTGGACTCTTAGCACCACCCATCCACTTTGCTCTTAAAGGTACAGAACATCTTTGAAATGAAGAGGGCTGCCTGACTTGATCATTTCTGTGATTCCTCTGTTCTTGGCATTGAAGTGGTTCACCTGCTGATTATTTAAGACCCTGAGCACTGGAAGCAAGTGCAGTTATGTTTTGGGAGCCTTTTGACTTGCGTTGAACTTTTCTTCTTTAACCTCTAACTAGTTTTGTAGGTTTTGCATAATTCCTGGGTGTATTCTCTTTGAAATATGGCCCTAGGTTAGAGGAGGTCCTCTGGATCCTACAGGCATGCAAATCACTAAAGCTTGAGGCCATTGCTAGATTAAATAGGCTCTGTCTTCATGCATGTTGTCAGATGATGGCTCAGAACTTGCAGGTAACAGATCCTAGCCAATGAGTGAGACAGGTCTAATGGATTTGCGTCTAGGTATAGTTCCTTGTAGGAATATCTCTCCCATCTCCCAGTTGTTTCTAGGAAATGCATTCTCACTTGGCCACTGCAGGGTGACAGTGGAGGTGTCTATTGTAAGTGGTCTGCTCAGGTGCTGAAGTCGATATGTCTCCAGTGTAAGGTTGCTGAACATCAATATTTAAAAGCAATTTATCTTGCTACCTGGTAACCCAAATTATTCTTGAGCTTTGGACATAGGCTGGGTTGCAGCCATATTTTAGGGGGAGGCTGGTGTTAACCTCTACAGTATTCCCTTTTCCTGTCCTAAAGACAAATGGAGATCATATTTGTGATACTGGGGACTGTGATAGGTGCTTAAGCATTGCTCTTCCCCTCTCCTCCCTAAACAATCCCTGAGACTGACTTTGTTTCTCTTGAATTACTTGAGTGACTTGAATTCTATTAAAAGCACCCCTCTCCTTAGCCTCTGACCCAGAAGCTTGTTTGGGAGGAAAAACGAATTGGTTTCCCTAAGCTTTGCTGGCTAGCCTTCTGCTCCCAGCCTGCAACATGACTTGATTGTGTGTGCATTTCAGGGCTTTGAAGAGCAGGCAGCTTGTAGCCAATGTACCCGGAGAGCTGGCTGTAGAGTTCCCCTCCTAGGTCACTCCTTCCTAATCTTACCTGTGAGTCTGAATGATTGGGCCTCTCTGTAGCTTGGTCTGTTTTCCTATTGTGGGGAAATCAGTTGTTTCAGGTATGAGTTAATACCTTCAGCTTGTCATTCTCAGGCTTTTTCTTCCACTATGGGGAGGTAGTAGATCCTGTGGGCATCTTGTCCCATTGAAATCATCTCATATACTGTTTGAGAGTTGCTCATCTTTATGGTGGGGGGTGTATTTTAGTCCTAAATCGTGCTTCTTAGGGCAAGTTCTGTTTCTTCCATGTTCCTTCCTGGTGTAATACCTCAGGCAGTTTTCACTTTTATGATCATTCATTAAGTTCCCATCATATGTCGCATCCCACTGAAGGAACCTGCTGGCCTTGTTACCTAATTTTAAGCTTGGGCTGTGGAAAACATCATCAGTGAGCGTGTTTGGAGTGGGACAGAGTCTGGCTGGAGAAACAGGTAGTGGGGGACCTGGGAGCTAAAC
This sequence comes from Hylobates moloch, assembly GCF_009828535.3. Lineage (NCBI taxonomy): Eukaryota > Metazoa > Chordata > Mammalia > Primates > Hylobatidae > Hylobates > Hylobates moloch. The sequence goes on from NW_026652285.1 coordinate 3,611,277, forward strand.
TTGAGAGGATGCCTCTTTCTTGATAGTTACTGTGCTAGGTGAGTTATGAGCAAACGGCTCCCTAATCCTTTAATCCTCACACCTCTGAGTACGGTGAGGGTGAAGGTGGAGGTCATTCTGGATTGTTTCAGTGGCTGTCACACAAATTCAGATTGAGGGGTAGAGGAACTAGGAAGTGTGGGTGTGGAGTTAAAACTAGGTCCTCTGGATGGCTCTTGTGAGAAGAACCAAGAAATGTTCTTAAATCCCTGGGCTTTTCTCCTAATCTTTCTGCTGCTTTCTAAGTAGATTGTTAACATTGTGTGTATTATCGTTCAGCATTCTGAGAACTAGCTTTCCAGCAATGAATAGCTTTCAAGGTGTCCTTTGCCTTAACTTTTTCATTTTACTAAATGGTGCAGCCTTGTCCGCATTCTGTCTGGGTCTTCACCATCTGGTTGTTTTTCCGGCTTGGTTTGATAGTTTGCAGCAGTCAGTGGTAAACATTGTGTTCCCTGTGCTGTAATGGTGGCTGGTTGTGTTCACCAAGCCATGTGTCACTAAGGCCCAGTTGCACTTGGGAGCAAAGAAGGGCCCCGAGGTGAGTCCTGGAAGTAAAAGTATGTATAACCTAGGGCTGATGAGGCTTGTTTCACTGCTGGGCTTAGCTGACAAGAGCCTGGGACTTGCTGCAGCTCTGAGAGCTGAAACCTGGCTGTGATTCTAGGCAGTCTGGTTGGCCTTCCAGGTCTTGGTTTATATTCAGTGGCTAAAGGAGGGTTGGTCAAAATTATCAGTATTCAGATTATGGTCCTGGGAGCCTTGGAGTTAGACCAAACGTGCCCAGGGGCCACTGGAGTGATGTGTTTCGGCTGGGGAGCACAGCTCAATGGGTAGTACATGTCAAAGACTTCAGGGGAAAAAAACCAACTCACTGTTCATCTCAAGTTCTTAGCTCTAAGGTGTGCTACTGTTCTAAATATTTTTTATTTTTAAAGATAGCTCTATTTGCCTAAATTTGTCCTGGGTGTGGGGAGTTTAGAGCTGCCTTGCCTATAGGGTAGCTGCTAGCTGTGTGACTAATTAGACTTTTCAAAGTATTTTTAAAAAAAGTTTCTCAGTGGCATTAGCCACATTTCAGGTTCTCAGTGGCCTCGTGTAGCTAGTGGCTGCCGTCCTGGTCAGTACAGGTCAAGAACATTTTCCATAATCGAAGAAAGTTTTGTTGGACATCGCTGGCCTAGAAAGTGTTTTTTTCTCCAACTCTAAAAGCTTAATTGTCTCAACTTGTAAGTCTCTAAAGCATAACATGTTTGAGCTTAGTCTTCCAGAGTCCATAAACCCAACAGCTTTGGTGACAAATTATCTACTGGTTGTCTCCATGACATACTACAAGTGAGTTCTAGTCTGCCAGTTGGGAGTGGATGATCAGTTTTGAAACAGTTTGAGTGAGGACCTTCAGAAAGGACCTGGGGATGGGAGCGTGAAGCAAACGTCCAGACGCTAAGCCCTTAGAAAGCCCTTTTGGTTTGAGAGCCTGTTTATTATCATAAAGATCCCTGCTGGTTTGTCCTTGGTCTCCAAATGTCAGCTGTCAACATATTGTTACTTGGTCCTTCACCCACCTGATGACTTCCTACAGATCTCAGTGCGGCCCTTCTCTTAAACCAGTTTGTGTTTTCATTCTCCTCTTTCCAGTCCACCTAAATGTTAGGGGCCATTCTTCACAGAAGGTGTTGGGGGAGAGTGGGGCCACAGCGCGGATGCTAAGGTGTTCTTTTGTGGCAGGGATGGGGGGGTTCTTTGTTTCTAGATGCCCCCTCTTCTAGTCCTGGGTGTGCTTTGTTTGAACCCTGCTAGATTGACCTTTGGTGTATATAATGTGAGATCTCTTTTCTTGGAGCCAGGCAGCATAAAGGACACTTATTGATGAGCACCTACAGGCATATTAGTGGCTTTTTTTTTTTTCTGTGTCATTTTTATTCTCTGTCAGCCCTATGAGGTGAATACAGTGATGAGTTTGTGGGTGAAGAAACAAGATCCGAGTAAACTGGTCCCTGGACACAGCGAGGGCTGGACTGGCTGGGACCTGGGTTGTGGTGTGCTCCCCACCTCCTCCTCTGCCCCCGCCGCCCCCCATGCTCATTGGTTGTTGCTTATTTACTGCCCCTTTATCACCACAACCTCATTCAGGAAACTAAACTGGGTTTTAGAAAGATTAAAATCATTTATCCCACATATGGAGTCTGACTATTAAGTGTTTTCAGCCTCGTTACAACTCTGTGAGGGAGATATTCTTATTCCATGTTACAGGACATCTTCATTTTATGGGAAACTGAAGTACAGGATCCTACTCTTAACTCTCTTGTCTTTCCAAAGCCATATTTTATCATCAGAATTATGCAACCATCAGGTGCTTTGGAAATGCACAAGTAATGACTATGAATAAAAAAAGCTGTGCCTGAGGGCTCAGGGAAACCGCTCTGAAGACTGAGCTGGTTGAAAAAGACAATCCTGAAGTCACTAATTTCCCGACACCTGTCAGACCTCACTTGGAGGTCACGAGACCATCTCCTGGCCCTCCAAAGGCTGTCACCCAGCAGTAGCTGGCCTCCTGGTTAGAGGAGGCAGTAAGATCTGTTCAAGCACAGCCCCAGCCCCCATCCCTTCTCTGGCCTGGGCCTGGATGTGCCTTTGTGAGGTTGGGTCGATGACAGATCTCAACGACCGATCTGAAGGACAGTTGAGTCTTCTGTACACTCCTTCTTGCCCCTCCTTTCTGCCCCTCCCAAGAAAAAGGAGCAGGAGTGATTCTCACTTTCCTGAACTGCCTTGGAGGGAGACCCACACTCAGCTGTGCCTTTAGCTGTCTCTGGGAGAAAAGGCCGTGCTGCAAATAACCTCCCTGCTTTGTCCTTTGGCTTTGGTGTGGCTCACCTGGCCAAGCATGTGCTGGTGCTATTTTTAGCAGGGTGGCACCCTTTAGGAGGGCCAAGTGCATGTGGCTGCAGTGTACGGGACAGGTCCTGGTGCCAAAGCTGCTGCTGTCTCTGCTGCCACCGCCTCGTCAGGAGAGAGAGGAGAATAAAGCCACCCTGGAAGCTGCCAAGGGGTGTGTGGAGGGGATGGCTGCTTAAGAGGTCTCCAGGGCTGCCTTTTCTATTCTGGATCTGTGGCAGGGGCCCAGCCTGCCTGCTGGTGCAGGCAGGCATGTGACTGAGGCAGCCCAGGGAGCTGGGGAGCTGGGTGTCAGACTGCTGCCTGGGGAGTGAGGACCCCTTGTTGCCCCAGCAGTCAATTTCTCAGGAAACCACATAACCCCATTAAAAACATTATTTATTTATTTATTTAGAGACGAGGTCTTGCTTTAAAACCCAGGCTAGAGTACAGTGGCTTGATCATGGCTCACTGCTGCCTTGAATTCCTGGGTTCAAGGGATCCTCCTGCCTCAGCCTCCCAAGTACCCGGGACTATAGGTGCACATCATGATGCCTGGCTAATTAAAAAAAATTTTTTTGTAGCGATGGGGTCCCATCACCTTGCCCAGACCCATCTCAAGACTCCTAGGCTCAAGTGATCATTCCATGTTGGTATCCCAAAGTGCTGAGATTACAGGTGTGAACCACCGTGCCTGGCCCCATAACTTCATTTTTGTGTGAAGTTGCCCAGCTTAAGGGCCGGCCACTAAATGGACAGTAAAGACTCTCTAATAGTGTGGATTGGTGGGCGGTCTGATTCCTCTGGCTTAAACCAAAATGCAAACATGAAAGGAGGCATGGCCATAGACCCCCAGTGAGAATTCTTTACTGTCATGCCACAGAAGCTGAAGAGGGATGAAAAAGCAGTTTGACCAGCAAGCTTGCTGGTTCCCTAGGCCACCCTTTCTTCTCTCCTTTTCAGTTCCTCCTTCCCTCTAACTTGGAGCTGTTAACTCCAGCCCATCTATCTGTTTCTGATTAAGAAAGCTTCAAGCCTTATAAGGCCCTCTGTTGCCTATGGTTTATGTTGGCTGGAGAGCAAGGTTGTTTTTTTGCAAAGTCTGATTCAAAGAAGTGGCAAGGGCTTACGTAGGCTGTGTGTGTCCGCCTCCTGGGGCTGGACTGCCTTCTTGGAACAGGTTCCTTTGAGGGAGCCTGAGAGTAGGGGGGGCTTACTACCGCTTACCCTTAGAGGTGGCTCTGTAAGGCTACTGTGTGGTGTGGCCGCAGGGCTTCCTGGCAAGTGCATTCGCTGCGAACTTAAAGGTAAAAGCAAGCCCCTGTTTACCTACACAGTGCACCTGTCATGCTACCAGCCACAGAGGCATCCTGTTTCAGGAACCAAGTCTGGAAGCAGCTTCTGCTTATTAATTAAGCACTAAAGTCCCTTGGCTCCTCAGGCACATCATTTTCCCCCTGGAGAGGGTTTGGTGGACCGTATCCCTTGGGGTTCTTGCGAGTCCCACTGGCCTTCCGCGCAGTGACGTTGGAGAGCCCTTTCTCTGAGAGCCGTGCTCTGACCTCATCTTCACCTCCCCTCTTGCTACCTCTTGAGTCAGCCAAGCCTGTTCCTGCCTTAGGACTTTGGCACAGGTTCTTCCCGCCTGGAACTTTCTCCCCGCTCTCCTCCTGCCTTCCCCCAGATCTTGGCACAGTTCTCAAGTGTTCCAGTTCTGATGCCACCTCTTCCAAGAGGCATTCCCGCCTCATTCTGTCTGCAGCTGCCCCTTCCAAGTGCTCCATCCAGCCTTTCTCATTTCAACCACAGCACACAGAAAAGGACTAGGTGACCATTCCTCAACTCTCCCAGCTGGTGCCCTGCTACACGCACAGGGATATAGGTAATTCATCCCATGCAAGGGCAGCCTTAGGGTTCAGTTCTCTCAATCAGTTGAGAGAGGCTGCAGGTCTTTATATTTAAGTCGCTGAATCTTTGCAGTATCTTACCTATAATTTGACTCTCTACCCTTCCTTCCACCTTTGCTTCCTGAGGGATCTCTTTCCCTTATGTGCCCAGCGAACTCGGCTCACAGTGCGTGTTAAACTCTTTGTTAAATGACTGGCCCTGAGAGGTCCAGCCACCTGATGCTGGCTAGCCCTCAGTGCCTTGCTTCCAGAGGGGTCTAACCTGTCAGTAAGCATGCTCTCTTTTTGATATTACTATTATGTCAGCTGGGCAGTTGGGGGTCTCTGAAGCAAAATTGGCATCTATTATTATAGGAAAATAAGGTCTTACAAGTTTGTACACAGATGAGTTGACATTAATGCAAATTTAGGATGGTTAATAAGAAACATAAAGCTGTGTGGTAATAGAGCACGCATTGCTACTTGTATGTAGCTTAATAATGTGTTTTCTATCAAAACATTACTTGTAGAAAGATTTGGCTTTTGACTGTGTACAAGGCTTGAAAGGACAGTCCTTTGCCCACTGCCCCCCACCCCCATTGCTTTCAGTTCTTCCAGCTGTCCCCATCATTGTCAGTAGTATTATTTTCTTTCTTTTTAAGGATTATTATCTGATTTGTTTTTCTGCTGTGGGAGATAGGATTTAGCTCGTTCCTGTGCTTTTTTCTTCCCTCATCATCCCAGTGTAGAGATAGCCCAAGTTTTGGTCAAGTTGCTATTCAGAATATACATTATTATAATATGAACCTTGTTTATGGCTGCAAGGTTTTTAGTTTCCCATATTTCTTCTTTTCCTTCATTTTCTTCTTCTCCCCTCCTAGTTAATTTCCTTAGTTTCTTTTGCTTAATTTTCTGTCTCTCTCACCAGTTCCCTGACCACCTCCCAGCCTCCACCGTTGCTGTGGAACGCCTGTCATTGGGGGAAAGTGGCTCTCACTGTGGCTCCACATACCAGGTGCTCGCAACAGTTCCACGTTGCTCCTGGGCACATCCCTTTTCCCTGGCTCTGCTTCCCCTTCAGCCTTGGAATTCCCTCTCCCCTTCTCTTGTCTCATTTCTGGATCCAGTGCCCCTCCCTTCTTGGTTGATTTCCTTGTCTTGGGGGAGCCCATCGTTCAGTAGCTTGCTGAGAAGGTGTGCGTGGTTTGTGGCCCACAAGAAGCCAGCCGATCCATGCAGGGACAGGCACCTTTGAAGGCATGGATCGGGCCTTCAGTTGGGTGGCCGAAGTCAGCAGACAACTAGGCCCGCGGAGCCCTTCCGCCAGGCCAGGCCAGGCCAGCAGAAGGTCTGACTTCACTTTTTAGAGAAGTTATAAATGTGGGGATCTGGATTTGGGTGCCAGGTAGTGGTGAAAATGGGTCCCCTCCCCCCCCTTTTTTTTTTAAAAAGACAGCTCTCACTGTCCCCCAGGCTGGAGTGCAGTGATCCCATCATAGCTCACTGCAGCCTTGATTTCCTGGGCTCAGGTGATCCTCCCACCTCAGCCTGCTGAGTAGCTGGGACAAGAGGCATGTACTACTATGCCCGACTCATTCTTTTAAATTTTTTTTTGTAGAAATGAGGTCTCACCATGTTGCCCAGGCTAGTCTCGAACTCCTGGGCTCAAGTAATCTTCCAACTTCCAAAGTGTTGGGATTACAGATGTGAGCCATCGTGCCTGGCTGAAGATGGGTCTTGAATGAAAGTCTATATATTGAATGGGGCACCCCAACTCTCCTTGGCTCCCATAATGCTGGCATTCAGGCTTATATCCTCTCATTCCTACCCCAAGATACTAGAACATTCTAGTCTGAGGACACTGGCACCCCATTTTCTGTTCCTTCTTCACCCCTAACAGGGCACTTCCCTGTCCCTGGGAAGGGACAAAACTTTCAGTTGGTCAGTAGCAGAGAGTGGCAGTAACAAGCCCACTGGAGAAAAGGTCATTGCTTGTTTTTTGAGACAAGGTATCACTCTGTCGCCCAGGCTGGAGTGCAGTGGTGCGATCTCGGCTCACTGCAACCTCTGCCTCCTGGATTCAAGCAATTCTCCCACCTCAGCCTCTCGAGTAGTTGGGACTACAGGTGTGCGCCACTATGCCTGGGTAATTAAAAAAATTTTTTTTTTGTAGATACAAGGTCTCACTATATTGCCCAGGCTGGTTTTGAGCTCCTGGCCTCAAGCAATCCTCCCAAAGTGTTGGGGATTGCAGGCGTGAGCTACCGTAGTGGCCTGTTTGGGCTTTTTTTTTTTTTTTTTTCTTCTGCCCTCGTCTCCACTACTCCCCGCCCAGACTGAAAGTGCCTCGAGGGCAATGCCTTGCCTGATTAATTTGTGTCCCACCATGCTTTTCCCTGTGAGTGCCAGTAATTATTTGTTGCATAGAAATTACCTTCTATGCTTTTATGTGATTTCTGGGGTGGTCGTAGTTCACTGTCTGCCATTAGGAAGATGAGGGTCTTACCTCTTTGGTTTTGCCCATGTGAGGAGCTGTGAAGGGTTTTTTGCTGCACACCAACATCTTTTCTGATGTCTTTACTGGCTTTTAAGTAAAGTCGTTGTCAGGTGGCCATTGCGTACCTTTTGGGCAGTTTTGTGTAACGTCTTCTGTGGTCATGGGCGGGAACTCCACGTACCCAGGAAGGCATTCCTGGCACCTGTGTTGTGACCATCTTTAGAAACCTGTCAGAATTCACTTGTAAAGCAAGATGGTTGTCAAGGCCAGAGGTGAGGGGCAAGGTGAGAGTGACATAGTTTTCAAAGTTTTAAAATCCACACCCCTACCCCCCAAATGAAGTGATTAGGAAGACCTTTGTCGGAGGTGCTGATGATTTTTCCTTCACGAAAAGAGGCATGTGACTTATATCTGCCGTGGATGGTGGCCAGCAGAGCAGGAAGGAGACCGGGCAGTTCACCCTTGGGTACTAAGTTTGCTAGAGCAGGAGTTAGTTTAACTTTTAGTTGGACTGGAGGAGCTCTTAATTTGAGGCCATGTCCAGAGATGGTAGATGGTGTTTCTGGCTTTTGGCTTGTCTTACCTAGAGATCCTGGTAGTGGATTCAGGGTTTCCATTTTGGCCATAGAAGGCTTTGCCAAGCAGGTGCTCAGACACTGCTGGGTTAAGCCTCTGGCCTTCTGGCCTTCCTCCTGTGAATTGGGCTGGAAAAGTGTCCCGAATTCCTGACAGCTGCTCTACATGGAAGGGCAGAAGCACCCCAAAGTGTGCTGGTCTGGTGGTGCGGCCCCCCTGGCTTCTCTGTGGGCCATCACAATGGAGGGTGGGAGACAGTCCTGGACAGGACCTCACAGCCCCACTGTGAGCTAATTTGGGGTCTCTAGGGTACCCACATGAAGTCATAGCTTACTGTGACTTACACAGGCCCCTAAGGATGAAGGTAACAGTCCTGTGAGCACTGAGGCTGGGCCGGGACCAACACCTGAGCCATGGCTCCAGCACTCTGATTCCTGGCCCAGCCATGCTGCTGAGGGCGCACAGCCCAGGCCTACCATCGCCCCCACCCTTGGTGGCAGAACTGAGCACTACCCAGCAAGGTAGGTGTTGGCGGCTGCAGCATGTATCCAGCCCTCCTGTTGGTTGGGGCCTTCTGGGAACACCCTTTAGAGCTGCATCGTCCAGTAGGTAGCTGTCAGCTGCAGGTAGAGAGTTCAAGCTAAATTAACCTAAAGTAGAATTCAGTGCCCTAGTCACACTGGTCACATTTCAAGTGCTCAGTAACCTCCCATGACTAAGTGGCTGCCAGTATTGGATAGCAGTCACTCTTGAGGGTCACCCAGACCTTTACCTCTTGTGACGTACTCTACTTTACCATGTTGCAACTGCCGCGACTATGGCTCCTGTGGCGAAGGTCAAACTCTTTGTCTCTCCTGACCAGCACTTCAGCTCCTAGGATTTCTTCCTGTTTTACTCTGGGACTCACTGTTCCCTCCCATGCCCAAAGATATTAGAAACTCAATTTGTGTCCTGTCCCTCTCCCTACCCACCCGTTGCAGCCTAAGGAAATCCTGGCCCTCTTTGAGAAAGTCTTCCTGGGCTCCCTTTGGCCACTTCTCAGCTGCTTGTGGCACAGGGGTGTGTGTGTGAGTGAGTGAGAGAGATTGATTCTTCCATCAGAATCGTGTGCTTCTGGTGATCAGAATCTGCTGCTTGTAGCAACTTAAACATATTTGAATGAATAAGCAAAGTGAGTAACTGTGACCTGATGAGGAAATAGGTAAATGCATCTGATACAAGCCAAGAGGTGCTTTTGGAATCTTGTGGAGAACTCCAAGTTTGTGATTTTCCTCCACCAAACTCCCATGGAAGGGAGTATGCCTCTGCCTGGCCGCAGTCTGCTGTCATTCTCTGAATGCAGTGGCTGAAGTGCTGGGCTTTAGGTTCTGATTCCCTGCCCTTGGAAGACCCCCTTCAAGGGGAAGAGTCCCTCAGCAGGAACTTAATGAGCTGGGCATTCTGGAGGTGGAGTGTCTTGGGCAGGCTCCTTCCTATCGGTAGAACACCCGGGGACAGCCTTTGTCAGTGTGAACACTGGAATAATGGAAGAAATGTTCAGATTCCAATGTAAATGTTCATTCAGAACGCAAAGTGGATGTGGCTTCACTGACCAGGCCCAAGCCCAAACTGGGCTTGTTGGGCACTTGGCTCCTAAGCTGTTGTTTTTATGGTGGACTTTCCCATCAGTTACATGCGGCTCTTTTTGCAGTAACTGCAGCCAAATTGGCTTAGTCACTGGGACCAACACTCTTTGTACCGTTGCCAGGGATTTGTTTTCTTGTTTAGCAGAAGGCTGTAGCCTGCAGTTACCAGGTTTGTCAGCTGAGTTGAGAGTGAGGCCATTACTTTTCTGAGGGCTGTTCTGAGAAGCTGCAGGTACCTCCCTGGAGAAAGAAGAGATCCTTTGGAACCTGGAGTGAGCAGATGAATGCTGAGGCCTGTGGCTGTAGCATGTGCCTAACTTCAGCTCTGTGTGGCCACTTGGCAACTAGCCAGTATGCATCTATTCCCAGGCAAATGGACCTGCTAAAAATAAGCAGGCAGCTATTTAATTCCAACAGATTCAAAATGACAGAGTGTCCTCCCCACCAACCCTAGGGCAGGGCTCTGCAGCATCCTTCTGGGAGGCTTTTCTCTGACTGCAGACGGGTCTGCCCTTAGTCCTGGGCCTGGGGGAGGAGCCAGCCTTTGATTAGCTTGTGAGTAGGAAGGCTTTGGGGACTACTGTGATACCACTTAAAGGTTGAGAAGTTCAGGTTTACAAAAACAAACACCTCAGGGCAAAGAGAGCAACTCCGAAGAGTCTGGCCCAGTGCGGGAAGGAAGATGTCAGAAGAGCCTTGTACGGCTGGAGGGGTGTGTGTCTGTATGAGAAGGTGGCACTATCTGGGCATTCAGGAAAGGCTGATGCATTTTATACCACCTCTTGTAGGCCTATCGGACCACGTAAATTTGGGCAAAATGGCATCTTACCAATGCCCAAGAAGTCTATTTGACTGAGGTGAGAGTGGCTCAGGGGTGAGGGACTGAGGGGCTAGCTGATTTTTTTTTTTTTGAGACGGAGTTTCGCTCTGTTGCCCAGGCTGGACTGCAGTGGTGCGATCTCAGCTCACTGCAAGCTCCGCCTCCCAGGTTCATGCCATTCTCCTGCCTCAGTCTCCCGAGTAGCTGGGACTACAGGTGCCCGCCACCACGCCCGACTAATTTTTTTTTGTATTTTTAGTAGAGACGGGGTTTCACTGTATTAGCCAGGATGGTCTTGATCTCCTGATCTCGTGATTTGCCCACCTTGGCCTCCCAAAGTGCTGGGATTACAGGCGTGAGCCACCACACCTAGCCTAGCTGACTTCTTGACTAGTGGGAAGTGGGGGCTGGTGGAGGGGCATCTGTGAGGTGTCTTCTGGCAATGGGTGCCCTTAGTGAGACCCAGCCAGGGCCTGCTGATCCCAGGGTCTCTTGGCTCTGTTCTTGTTGGAGGATGGTTCACATCTCTAAGCACAGTTCCCTGGTAGCAAGGAAAAAAACACATTTTCCACTCTGCTCTTTGGGGATCTGGTAATCTCTGTTCTCAAGTGCTGGTGGAGCGCTTCAAGCCAGGTAGTTCCTGTTCCTGGAAGCAATGGTGTGAGAAGGGCTTTATCTTGAGCCACTCACTGCATAGAAGCAGTGACACCTAGTTCCTGATTGCTCAGTCTTGGGTCTCTGGCTTTAGTCCAGAGTGCGGGCTGAAGGCTGGGGAGTGATGGGCACTGGGAATTTAGGTGGGACATCCTGGATTCTGTGGGTTGGGTGAAGTGGGTAGCAGTATTCAGTGCCTTCTAGGAAGCCTTCCCTGGCTTGGAAATGTTGTAGAAACCATGCTTCCCAGGCATCAATTCTTCAGTAGCTCCAGTGACTATAGGGGTGACTCTAGAGGTGGTAGTCTGAGGGCTTAGAGCCTCAGTCTCTGGGGAACAAGCTGGGCTGGGAGGGCTAATGGTGGTGTCCCGGTAAGCTACAGAGCAGCAGGCAGAGATGGGTGTTGTGGCCTGCAGTGGTGATTCTGTGCATTCTGTCTGAGGACTGAGAACAGGGCAGGTGAAGTGCAGGGAGCCTAGTGACAGAAGGCGCTGGGAACTGGGTATGGGTGGCCCAGGGTACAGGACCAAAGCCAGGGCAGAGGTGCGTGCTTTGAGTGTTGGGTCTCTACCTCACTCTAGTATAGCCCCCTTATGGGATCTTGGGAGGCTGGGTGTGGTGGTGTGGTGTGGGACCAGCAACTAACTGCTGGAGACAGGCAGGACCCCTTGGGATCAACTTTTAGTTCTAAAGGGGTGGGGCTTCTCCCAGCCATCTTGAGAGGTGGTTTGTGTTTTGAGCAGACAGCCAATTAGAGTCTGTGGCCTTGGGCCCTTGATATGTAAAATAAGGAGAACTGGCCCCCGGTGGGGTAGCTGTTAGAATTTTTTTCTTCCTCTCTACCCCATCCCATTTAATCTTTTTCCTGAGATCAGATAATTGCTGTGGGAGTCACAGCTATAAATCTGGGTGAAATGGGATTGCCTAGTTAATAAGGAATCACAATCTAAATATACTGACCTGGCCAGGTGTGGTGGCTCACACCTATAATCCCAGCAGTTTTTGAGGCCAAGGTGGGTGGATCACTTGAGGTCAGGAGTTCGAGACCAGCCTGGCCAACATGGTGTGAAACTCCATCTTTGCTAAAAAAAAAAACACACACACACACACACCCCCACACACACAAACATTAGCCAGGCATGGTGGCGTGTGCCTGTAATCCCAGCTACTTGGGAGGCTGAGGTGGGAGAATCACTTGAACCTAGGAGGTAGAGGTTGCTGTAAGCCGAGATCATGCCCCACTGCACTCCAGCTTGGGCCACAGAGCAAGACTGTCTTAAATAAATAAATAAGTAAACAAACAAACAAACAAACTGACCAGATGAAAACCTGGGTTTAGACTCCGCTCCTCTTCCTGCTGTCATGTGCCCTGTTGGGTAGGATTTGATCTCCTGACAGCAGGCCATGGGCACACTCCCCTATCCGTTGCAGCCTTTCCTCATAGCCACTTTCCCGTCTCAAACTGTCCTTACTCTCTTTTTTTTTTAAATTATTTTTTCCAGCCAGACCAACATGGAGAAACCCTGTCTCTACTAAAAATACAAAATTAGCTGGACATGGTGGCGCATGCCTGTAATGTCAGGTACTCAGGAGGCTGAGGCATAAGAATCACTTGAACCCAGGAGGCGGAGGTTGCAGTGAGCTGAGATCATGCCATTGCACTCCAGCCTGGCCAACGAGAGCAAAACTCCCATCTCAATAAATAAAATAAAATAAAATTATTTTTATTGGGCAGCCCCCAAACCAGAATAGGTTTAGGGAGACTTCCCTGTCTTTACTCTTTTATTTGAAAGACAATTGAACACAAAGCAAATACAAGGCAAATCTCCCATCATTACCACTTTTTTGGGTGTGGGCAGGTTGTTAGAGGACAGTGATTTTCTTTTTTCCCCCCAGGATGGGGTCTCACTCTGTTGCAAGTGCAGTGGCATGATCTCAGCTCACTGCAACCTCCGCCTCCCTGGCTCAAGTGATCCTCCTGCCTCAGCCTCTGGAGCAGCTGCAACTATACCACCTGGCTAATTTTTTTTTTTTTTTTTTCTTTTTTTAGAGACAGGGTTTCACATGTTGCCCAGGCTGGTCTCAAACTCCTGGCCTCAAGCGATTTGCCGCTCCACCACCACCCCCAACCCCAGCCTCCCAAAGTGCTGGGATTTTGGGTGTGAGCCACCACACCTGGCCTCAGAACAGTGATTCTCAAACTTGACTGCACATTGTAATCACCTTGGTTTAAAAAAAAAACCCTGCCACTGGGGTCTCACTCTAAGATTCTGATTTAATAGGGCTGGTGCTGCCTTGGCCTTGGGCTTTTAAAAGCTTATCAGATGATGCTAATGTGAAACCAAGTTGGAGAACAGTTGTGAAAGAAATTAAAAATCTCTCCTCCCAAAAGGAGGAAGTAGGACTCTTTATCTGTAGGTGAGAAATCCCAAGGAAATCTACTAAATGGTTAGAATTAGTGAGTTCAGCAAGTTTGCAGGATACAAGATCAGTGTGCAGAAACTTCCCCTCTCCTACAACTGAATGGCTTGTTGTGTGTCCTTCCCAGTTTTTCCATGGGATTATGTGAACATAGACATTCCATACACATGGCGGTCTGTACCTTCTTGTTTTACGTATCCAGGTGATTTTTTCCATGTCGGCACATGAGATCAACTTCTTTCTGTAACATCAGTATGTCCATGGATTCCATAATCTACCTAGCAGTGATTCCCCTGAAATGTTTGTTAATCCCAATTTTGTTTCAAATGATGCCTCAGCGGGCATTCTTCTATAGACCTCTGCCTATGCAGAGGTATGTGGGTTAAAAACATTTTGAAAAAAAAAATTTTTAAGGGACTAGTCTCACTATGTTGCCCAGGCTGGTGGCAACTCCTGGACTTCAGCGAGCCTCCTGTCTCTGCCTCTTCAAGTAGCTGGGATCACAGGTGCTTGGTTTTGTGGATTTTTCTTTGTTGTGGTTTTGTTTTTTGTTTTTTTCTTAATTTGAAGATGCCAAGTGTGGGATTTCAGAGTTGTAGGATGTGGTTATGAGCTTTTAAGAGCTATCATAAGGCTTTCCGGAAAGGTAGTACAGACTTCCCCTTTTCTTGGCTCATATAGTGCCTCTTCCCCACAGTTCTAGAATAATGGGTTCCAGATTTAACGTGGAAGAGAATTTAGGTACCCATCCCTTGGCTGTATGCTGTGAGCTTTTTTTTTTTTTGAGTCTCACTCTGTCACCCAGACTGGACTGCAGTGGCGCTATCTCAGCTCACTGCAACCTCTGCCTCCCGGGTTCAAGTGATTCTCCTGCTCAGCCTCCCGAGTAGCTGGGACTACAGGCTCCTGCCACAACGCCGGCTCTCTCTTTTTTTTTTTGTATTTTTAGTAGAAAAATCTTGATCTCCTGACCTCGTGATCCACCTGCCTCAGCCTCTGAAAGTGCTAGGATTATAGGCCTGAGCCACCGCACCCAGCCTCCTTGAGCTATTTTAACCTTTAAGATAGTAATACATTTGGCTGGGTGCCGTGGCCTGTCATCCCAGCATTTTGGGAGGCCGGCTGGCGGATCACCTGAGGTCTGGAGTTCCAGCCTAGCCAACATGGTGAAACCCCGTCTCTACCAAAAATACAAATATTAGCCAGGTGTGGTGGTAGGCGCCTGTAGACCCAGCTACTCTGGAGGCTAAGGCAGGAGAATTGCATGAACCTGGAGGCAGAGGTTGTAATGAGCCGAGATCACACCACTGCGCTCCAGCCTGGACAACAGCGAGATAAAAGGAAAACAATCTAGCAAGGTTCTGTGTTTGAATGTGAAGCAAAACGGTAGCACTAAATTTCCTCCCTGAGGAATTGATGTAAAGCCTTAGCCCTGGCCACTGCCTAGCCCTGCATTGTGCTTCAAATGCTATCATTGCTGCTGCTTCAAATATCAGCAAGAAAGTTTATCTTTAAAGATATAGGGACTTTCAAATGGAGGTGACCAGAAGGTCACTACCACTGCCCCCCACTTCATCACTTTAGGGGCAGAACACACCTCTTAGCATTCTTTCACAAACTGTAAGGTCCTTCTCAATCCCCTAGGGGTCTTGTTAAAATGCAGGTCTGAGGTGAGACTGGGATACTGCATTTCTAGCAAGGTCCTAGGCAATATTCAGGACTTCTGGTACATGGATCGCACTTCCAGAAGCAGAGTCCTAGAGTAGTGGTTCCCAGCCTTGGCTGGAAAGTAGAACCTCTCAGGGAACTTTTAAAAGTACTGATGTTCTGGTTCTGCCAGAAAACAATATAAGTCAAACCAATATGAGTTGTTAAAACATGTACATTTGTTATCTCTAAAAGAAAACAAACCCAAATAAGGTGTAATTCAGCTTGTCAGTTCAAGGACTTTTGGTTTTAAAAAGACATTACTTTGGCAGAGAGATTTAAAGTTTGCTGGCATAGGAAGCATTGAATGTAAGTGTCCTAGAATAAGCCCGTCATATACCTTTAATGAGTGTTAACTCTGCTTTGCAAAGAACTTTCTATATCTCAGCTAATCCTTATACCAACCATCCATTAAGAGATGTGTCCCCGTCTTACAGATGAGGAAAAATTGAGTTTTCTATCCCCTTTACATGTCTGTTACCTTCTTCCAGGCTCTTACCATTCCTCCTTGCTTAGACTTAACTGACTTAGGTTTCTAGGTTCCTTCTGCTCGATGTACTTCACTTTTCTTTTTTGAGATGGAGTCTTGATCTCGGCTCACTGCAACCTCCGCCCCCCGGGTTCAAGCAACTCTCCTGCCTCAGCCTCCTGAGTAGCTGGGATTACAGGCGCCTGCCACTATGCCCAGCTAATTTTTGCATTTTTAGTAGAGACAGGGTTTCACTGTGTTGCCCAGGCTAGTCTCGAACTTCTGGCCTTAGGTGATCTGCCCAGCTCTGCCTCCCAAAGTGCTGGAATTTCAGGCTTCAGGTGTGAGCCACTGCACCCAGCCTCGATGCACTTTTCATCCTGTTCCCAGAATTGCCTTCTAGAAACAATTTGATGTGTGTGCCTTGCAGAGCTATGCTGGTTCTCTATTGTCTGCAGGATAAAGTCCAGACTACGCAGTGGGGCCCTAGGACACCCTCACTGACGATGGTACAGATGCTCCTCAGCTTACAATGGAGTTACATCCTGGTAGACCCATTATAAGCTGAAAATAGCGTAAATCGAAAATAAATACATCTAATGCACCTAACCTACTGAACACCATAGTTTAGCCTAGCCTACTTTACACGAGCTGAGCACACTCACAGTAGTCTACAATTGGGCAAAATCACCTAGCAACATGGTCCACTCTGGAGTGCTCATTGTTCACCCTTGTGATAGAGTGGATAACTGGGAGCTAGCATCGCGAGAGAGTAGCGCATCACCTATCTCTAGTCCAGGAAAAGATCAGAATCCAAAATTGGAAGTATAGTTGCCACTGAATGGGTATTGTTTTCACAGCATTGTAAAGTTGAAAAATTCTCAGTTGAGCCTTGGAAGATCAGGGACCGCCTGTACTTGAATCTTCCAAGTCTGACCTGGACCTTCATGCTGCAGTTTGCTGTGTTGTTCCCTCACCCTGGAGCATCTCCTTAGCCATTTGGAATTTTATTCCTCGTTCATTCTCACCGTCTCTAATTGCTGAGTAACAAAGTTCCATTTCACTGACTCATGGGTAGATATGAGGGACCCATGTACATGTGGATTCCATGGGGGTTTGAAATGCTCCGATGCCACCCGATAGATAAAAATGTTCTGTGAGTTTAGAGAACGGAGCCACACTGAGCAGAGCTAGCCCCTTTGGGAAACATAGGGAGAAATTGGCATCATGAAGTGATGAAGAGAGGGATTTGGGTTAAAGAATAGAATGCCCGGTTTGTTTCAAGAAGGTGCGTGAGTTGGGGAGCATGGAAGGGAAGATGCCTCTTCCTGGCCACTGACCCCCAGTGGATCACACAGAGGGTAGACTGGTACGAGCTGAGAGATGTGCTCCTCTTGGAGGGCAGGGAAGGCAGAGGAGATGGCTCCGGCCCTACCCTGTTGACGGTCTTGCATGTGCGGTTGCCAGTATCCTCCTACCTGGCTCTGTAACATCCTTCCTCCCCGCTCTCCTGCTCTCCCCAGGTGTAATTACTTCAAGCCTCCAGGATGGCAATCCAGTTCCGTTCGCTCTTCCCCTTGGCATTGCCTGGGATGCTGGCACTCCTCGGCTGGTGGTGGTTTTTCTCTCGTAAAAAAGGCCATGTCAGCAGCCATGATGGGCAGGTGGAGGCTGGTGCTGTGCAGCTGAGGGCTGACCCTGCCATCAAGGAACCTCTCCCCGTGGAAGACGTCTGTACCGAAGTAGTGTCCACACTCCCCAGTGTCGCAGAGCTGCCGGAAAAGGAACTGTCCACCGTGAGCAAGCTGCCTGCAGAGCCCCCAGCATTGCTCCGGACACACCCACCTTGCCGAAGATCAGAGTCCTCGGGCGTTCTTCCTAACACCACAGACAGGAGATCGCGACCAGGAACACGCAGAGACGACAGTACAAAGCTGGAGCTAGCTCTGACAGGTGGCGAAGCCAAATCGATTCCTCTAGAGTGCCCCCTTTCATCTCCAAAGGGTGTACTCTTCCCCCACAAATCAGCTGAGGTGTGTAAGCAAGACTCCCCGTTCAGCAGGGTGCCAAGGAGGGTCCAGCCAGGCTACCCTGCAGTCCCCGCAGAGAAGTGTAGCTCTGGGGAGAGGGCAAGAGAGACAGGTGGGGCCGAAGGGACCGGTGATGCTGTGTTGAGGGAAAAGGTGCTTGAAGAAGCTCTATCGTCTCAGGAGCATGTCTTGGAATTGGAGAACAGCAAGGCCCCCAGCCTGGCCTCCTTAGACGGGGAAGAAGATAAGGGGAAGAGCAGCTCATCCCAGGTCGTGGGGCCGGTGCAGGAGGAAGAGTATGTAGCAGAGAAGTTGCCAGGTGGGTTCACTGAGTCGGCTCACACAGAGCTGGCAAAGGACGATGCAGCGCCAGCACCCCCAGTCACAGACGCCAAAGCCCAGGACAGAGGTGTCGAGGGAGAACTGGGCAATGAGGAGAGCTTGGATAGAAATGAGGAGAGCTTGGGTAGAAATGAGGAGAGCTTGGATAGAAATGAGGAGAGCTTGGATAGAAATGAGGAGAGCTTGGATAGAAATGAGGAGAGCTTGGATAGAAATGAGGAGATTGAGCAGGCTGCCTTCCAGATAATCTCCCAAGTGATCTCAGAAGCAACCGAACAGGTGCTGGCCACCACGGGGGGCAAGGTTGCAGGTCGTGTGTATCAGGCCAGTCAGCTCCAAGGGCAGAAGGAAGAGAGCTGTGTCCCAGTTCACCAGAAAACTATCCTGGGCCCAGACACTGCGGAGCCTGCCACAGCAGAGGCAGCTGCTGCCCCACCGGATGCTGCCCTCCCCTTGCCAGGCCTACCAGCAGAGGGCTCACCACCACCAAAGACCTACGTGAGCTGCCTGAACAGCCCTCTGTCCAGCCCCACCAAGGACAGTAAGCCAAAGATCTCTGCACACCACATCTCCCTGGCCCCCTGCCTGGCACCGACCACCCCCAGTGAAGAGTCGCCGGACCGGGCAGGCATCCTGGTGGAAGATGCCACCTGTGTCACCTGCATGTCAGACAGCAGCCAAAGTGTCCCTTTGGTGGCTTCCCCAGGACACTGCTCAGATTCTGTCAGCACTTCAGGGCTTGAAGACTCTTGCACAGAGACCAGCTCAAGCCCCAGGGACAAGGCCATCACCCCGCCACTGCCAGAAAGTACTGTGCCCTTCAGCAATGGGGTGCTGAAGGGGGAGTTGTCAGACTTGGGGGCTGAGGATGGATGGACCATGGATGCAGAAGCAGATCATTCAGGAGGTAGGAGGGTCTCGGGTTCATTTAGAGGATAGGGCGCTCCCAGTATTCCTTGGAGAAAGGCTGCCAGGCTGCCTCTCCCTTCTGCTTCTTGTGCAGCAAAGTCATGGTGCTCTTCAGCTGTTTATCCCAACCTGCAGAGAGCTGGACACAGCGTAGAGCTGGTGGGTAACTGAGGAGTTAGATTGCCCTGAAACCCCAAGTCATGGGAGCTGTAATTTGGTTCCTCAGCCGGTGACCTTCCCCTGTGAGCCCTTCCCAAGGAACTAGCGCCAAGTTGGGCTTGCTGATTAACATTAGTGTGCCTCTTTTTCTTTGTTCAAAAAAATTATTATTTTGGTGCAGATGGAGTCTTCCTGTGTTGCCCAGGCTGGTCTCGCACTCCTGGGCTCAAGTGATCCTTCCGCCTTCGGCCTCCCAGGTGCTGGGATTATAGGTGTGAGCCACCATGCCCAGCCCATTTTTTTTTTCTTTTTTAAACACTAACCTCTTTGTGTGTGCGTGTGTGTGTGTGTTTTAATGGAGAGGCCTCCTTAGCTTTACTTCCCTTGAGTGCCAGGTATGGGTGTGAGTGTTCTGAATGGTTTTTATTTCCTTTTAATCATGTGCTTGTTCCCGTGTCTTCACCTGCTTTCCTTCTCCAGAAGCTCTTACAGGGTAAGTGCCCAAAGAACGGCCACAGCTTTGAATACTTGTGGGAGGCTCGAGCTTCCTGAGTTGTCGCTGTCACCTTTGCAGAAAGCCTCAGCCATTTTCTTTCTGTGCAGTTGCAGCTCCACCCCCGGGAAAGCGGGGCACTTTGATAACGAGGTGTCCTGGGTTTTTCGAGTGCTGACCCCAGCGTAGACAGTTCAGACCGCTAACTTACAGGTCAGCAGCTCCTGACCCTGCTTCTGCAGCCACCCTGGGGTGTTTTCATTTATCTCATAGAGAGAGGCCACGAATATCCCCAGTGGCTCTCTGACTTGCTTGTCCTGGAGCCATTCCCTCCCATTTCAGCTCCAGGAAGATTGAGAATCTTTATTGGGAATTTTACCACTTTCAGCAACATCTAGTTTGTACCACACGCTACATTTAGTCACCTCCAAGATGCTGTTAAGACACTACTGTTTTCATGTACCTTGGACAGAAAAAAGTGCTGCCAGTCATGATTGTAGAAGGCAAGATACTATATGATGCATCCTAATCTCGGGATGTTTAAATGTTTCTTAAAATACTGCATCTTAAAATGGGTGATTTTTATTTTATTTATTTTTTAAGAATAAAGGAGTTTCCCTTTGCTTACTGCCCCTCAGCTGAATTAACAAGCCGCACAGTCTTGTCTGCCAACTCTAGATGGATAGTAGTAGCTACTCAGACCTGTTGAAGTCTTCTGAGTTTAGGCTTGAACCTAAGCTGTGGTGATGGGCAGGGAGGTTTAGGGATGGCGGGTGGAAATGAGATAATACTGTCCATGAGTATGTGGTGGGTGCCAAGCGCCAGGTTAGTGCCTCGCATGTACCCTCAAGTCAGCCCTGCTTTGTGTGTGAGGAAGTTGAAGCTGAGAGGGGACCAGGGACCACCCCACTGAGGGAGCTGGAAGCTGGCCTTTGAGTGCAGCCTGCTAGAGTCCTGGTGTGGTTCTGAGCCACTGCTGGGAGCCACTGGGATGGCAGGTGTTAGCCAGTCCCATTCTGTGGGACAGAGGCTGGACGCTGTGAGTGAGCAGAGCTCCCCGCCCCCTTCCCCAACCGCTGTCAGCCTGTTATGCTTCCAGCAGGCTAGCCAAGCAGTCTTCCCCCAGAAGGTGTGCTTCTCCCTGCATGAATCCTGTTCCAAGCGCCTAGTGTTAAGGGGGGAAGTCACTCTGAAGGTGATTCTTCCTTAGCTGGGAGCAGGATCTCTTGGGCCTTAGTTCTCTGCATCCAGTGTGTGGGTTACTTGGCAAAGGATTATACCCAGGGTTTGGAGAAACCACGTGGAAGGTAACCTAATTGGTAGACTCTCAGGAGTGATCCATTTCTGGTGATTGAGTCATCCATATTTAAGCCAGGACCACTTCTCTTGAGCTGATCTGGACCCGCTTTTTTGTGACGGTCCCTTTGGCACACTCTTGAGCGAGAGTGGAACAGCCCAGGTCGGGAGCAGAGCCTGTTCCCATTGGGTTTTCTTGGGCGTGAGCTTTGGCTCAGTCTTTTGACCAAGGGAGTATTTGAGCCAGAAGAGTGTTCAGAGTTGCACGAATCAGGCCTAAGCAAAGGGAAAGGAGACTCCCCTTTTTTAGTCCACATATGGCAGAGGAACGAGCGGGTCCCCGCTAGGTATAAGAATGGGGCCCTCAGGTAGGCCAGTGAGGACTTTGTCTAGCTCTGCTGGGCTGAAGGCCAGTACCTGTGACCCTGGGACTGGGCCCTGGGGACAGGAGACCGACCCTTGGTCTGAGGGGGTAGGATAGTTGGAAGGGTGTCAGGGTGTTTGCGCTCCATCGGTCTGGCTCTCAGGACCATGTGGAACTCAAGCATGTCTCCTCCCCCGCCCTGTGGGCTCCCCTTCCCTGGGCGCAGTCTGTCTCTTCCGAGTTCACCACTTGTGTCTCTGCTCCAGCAGCTGTGGCTGGGTGCGGCTGCCAATTAAGCAAGTGGGACTGTAAGTGACAGGCTAAAATTAGGTGTATCGACACCCCCAGTCCTCCTTTCATTGGGGTTGTTCTGAGCCTTCTAGACTGTAAGTTGACAGTCATCTGCCAAGCTTGAGGAGCGGGTGTGGGGCAGGGCCTCCTGGGAATGTGAGTTTGGGAAGTTCTTGGTTACTGGCTGCTCTGAGCTGGGGTCTGTGTGTGTGCGCGCCTGCTGCTTCCTCCCCTGCAGGTTCTGACAGGAACAGCATGGATTCCGTGGATAGCTGTTGCAGTCTCAAGAAGACTGAGAGCTTCCAAAATGCCCAGGCAGGCTCCAACCCTAAGAAGGTCGACCTCATCATCTGGGAGATCGAGGTGCCAAAGGTAGGGGCGGAGTCCCCCAGGCTGGTTCTGTGGTAAGCGCAAAGCTCCCTGGGGCCAGGGCCATTAGACCTCGGGGAGGGGGCCGGGAGAGGGACAGTAAACCAGAAGGAGCCCTGGGTCAGCCAAAGGCTGCAGGGAAAGGACACGCTACACTTTGCCAAGGCTCAGAGAGCTTCCTGCAATATGGAATTCCTCCAGCTGCCTCCAGGGGCATCTTATTCTTGTACTTCTCAAACTCGCAGGCCTGTGTGTCTCCCTTGGAGGTGGTTCTGGCATATTCTGGGGCTCAGATCTATTTGGAAAAAAAAACACCAAGGCCGTGGGGGCCAGCCAGAATCCCTTCACTGAGCTCTGCTCAAGTGCTCCAAAGTAAAGTGTATTTTATAATTGAGCAAAGCATAAATCCGTATTTTAGAGAACTTGAAAAGTATAGAAATATATGCAGAAAATAAAAATCAGATCTAATCCTACCCTTGAGAGTGACTGTGAAAGACTTTTATTTCCTTCTCATCTTGCACCCTGTGGTTTTTAAACAAAACTGAGATTATGTCGCTTTAATTAATACTTTAAATATTTAACAATTTAATTTTCGTGTGTTATTCTTTGAAAATGTAATTGTAACTGCATTATTCATTGTGTGGATGTCGGTTTACTTCATCAGTCCCCCATTCCTGAGTGCTTAAGTGGTTTCGAGCTTCTTGCTATTAGAACTTAACAACATATTAGCTTGATCTTGATGTTTATCTCTGGGGCTCAGAAATAATTTGTCAGACCGCATTCTCCCAGGGCTCTGGGCTCTGTGCTCAGGTGGAGACTTGGCTTGGTCTGAACTCTGGGTCAGAGTGGCTGTTTTGACCCTGGGTTGCAAGCTCTCTTGGTGGTTTCCTCCCTGGGGGGCCCTATTATCCGTCCTGCCTGCTTTTCCTTCAGCGGTTACAAAGGGCATGAAGAGAAAGGCTGTGCCTGAGGATGGACCATGTCCCCAGTAGCTCCTCCGGGAGGGGGTCGTTGGGGGTTGTGTGAGAGCCCATCTTACATAAGGGCTAAGTTTGGCTGCTTCTATCTACCTTGAACTCTGGCGCACTGGGCACTTCTGCATGCCTCCTGCTCTGCAGGCTTCAGCCTGCTGTCACTTAGCGGGAGCCCAGGGTTCTTAGACCTTCATTTTCAAATCGAGCCCCTTTATCTTTGGATCTGAGTAGACTTGAGGGAGAGGGGCACGAGAAATCGAGAAACCGTGTGCTGGCGAAACTTCTCAGCATGGGTTTTAGAGGAGAAGATGCTGCTGCCTGTGCAGCTTTCTGGGTCTGGGCCACATTGTTGGGATGAAATGGGAACTGCTTGGTCCTGGAGCCAGACTGCCTGGTTCAACTTCCTGGTTAGCAGCTGTGTGACCTTAAGGTAGTTCCTTAGCCTCTCTGGGCTTGTTTCCCCATCTACAGAATGGTGATAAAGTTATCTGTGTTTCACAGGTACTACAAGTAAATGTAAGTGCTTAGAATAGTCCTGGAAAACAAATGCTGACATAGTAACCGCTAATATATTTGAGCATGATCTTGTGTAAAACAGAAGTAGGTCTTTGGGTGTCCAGGGAATTGGTTTCCCGTTAACCCTCTCATTTCTTTTTGTCTTTCTGGAAGCACTTAGTCGGTCGGCTAATTGGCAAGCAGGGGCGCTATGTGAGTTTTCTGAAGCAAACATCTGGTGCCAAGATCTACATTTCAACCCTGCCTTACACCCAGAGCGTCCAGATCTGCCACATAGAAGGTCAGTAGCATCTGCTGCTTGTATTGCCTCTTACCTGAAATATTAAATAGAAGTGAATAGCATCTGAGTTTCAATTGCTATCTTTTTGGAATAGGAAACCCTGCTTCTCATCCCAGGGAGGGAAGCATTAGGTGTCTTCCCTGTAGCCTTTCCCCCATTTCAGGTGCCTGCAGGAGACTCAGGTCCCTCCCTACTCTGATCTTTGGCCAGGAGAAGTGTGGGTGCTTGGTTGGGCGGGGCCTGGGTCCTGGGTTCATCGTGCCCACCACGCCATAAAGCCTTCTCTCAAAGCAGAAGTGCCCTGTGTGCAATTCCCCTTTGGCGTTTTCCCAGCTGCCTGCCTCTTCCTGTTGCATTGGAAAGCATGGCTCATAATGGCAGAGGTATCATTTGAAAGGCTTAGGTGCCTGTCTTCCTAAAGCAGAGCTTAAGTGTTCTGGTACCTCAAAGACGCACTTGAACTCTATGCAAAGTCCGGCGGAGTGGGGTCTGTTGCTGTGTTTTTGTGAGTGTGTGTGTTACTTTCCTCTTACAGTGATTGTATGTCCTGCCCCCATCCACTATTTAGGCTCTCAACATCATGTAGACAAAGCGCTGAACTTGATTGGGAAGAAGTTCAAAGAGCTGAACCTCACCAATATCTACGCTCCCCCATTGCCTTCCCTGGCGCTGCCTTCTCTGCCGATGACATCCTGGGTGAGGGTGCTACTGGGTGATCCGGACTTCTTGCCTCTTTCCCCTAAACCTACCCCAAACAAGAAACTCCCCAGACCTCAGGCTAAGAAGGCCAAGTGCACATGGGTGCCTGTGCCCTCTCCTCTCTGGCCTCTACTGGTTGGTTCTGCTTTGGGACTGTGTTCTGGGGACAGGGCTTAGGTGGTGATAGCGCTGGCAGGAAACCAGAGGCCTCTTGGTCCACACGTGGGAGGACTACTTTCCCTGGCTCTGCCCCCTGGGCACCTTTTAAGTTTTCTAGGCATTTGCTTAGAAAGGATGGTGTAGTTCAACCAGGAGATGGGGTGTTTCCAGGGTTGCCATTCAACACCTGAGACCTGGGTGGGACTAGAATCATGGGTTTGTATGGCGCTTGTTCATTCTTCTGGTTGAGTCAGACCTTAGCAGTGGCCCTGGTGAAGGATCTCCTTCCCCTTCCCCCTCCCCAGGAGGTGCCTAAATTACAAAGAAGAATGAATACTCCCCACCAGGCCCGGAAGCCCAGTGACTCTTTGGAGGTTGCCCCAGGAGTTTGGCAGAGGGAAGAGCTGCTATCTCCAGGGCCCCTGTGTGCTGCTGACTGCAGGGTCTCTCAGGGCCGTCACCCATATCCTGCAGTGTGCCACTGGCCCTGGTTGGGTCTTATCTCACTGGGAGTAGAATTGCAGAATTCCGTGGGCCAAAGACTATTGACTACATTTTACACAGATGGACAGATGGGCTGACTGTAGCTCCAAGGAAATTGTCCTCCTTCGTGTTTTTTTTTTTTTTTTTTTTTTTTAAGGATGGTAGGCATTTCAGTTTTGTGTGTCTTCCCCTTTGCAAAGGCCCATGGGCTGGAGGGAAAGGATTGGGATATATTTTTCCTGTGGATATGTGAGAGTAGGCTGAATACCACTTTATGCTTTACTCCTGAATCAGGAGTTTTTTCCCAGGAGGTTTGCTCCTAGACTCACTCTCTCTCTCTTTTTTTTTTTTTTTTTTTTTTTTTTGAGACAGAGTCTCACTCTGTTGCCCAGTCTGGAGTGCAGTGGCATGATCTTGGCTCACTGCAGCCTCTGCCCACCAGGTTCAAGTGATTATCCTGCCCCAGCCTCCTGAGTAGCTGGGATTACAGATGTGCTCCACCATGCCCGGTTAATTTTTATGTTTTTAGTAGAGAGGGGATTTCACCATGTTTGCCAGGCTGGTCTTGAACTCCTGACCTCAGGAGGGTAAGCAGTAGGAGGGAGAGCAAATAGGAAGCAGACTCTGCTAGACCTTGACCATGGACCTGACCTGAGGCCACTGTTTGCTCTTGGGAAGGCAGCGTAGATGCTGTCAGACCATAGGCTCCTGGAGTCGTCTGCCAGTCCACAGGAGTTGGCTAAAGGGCCTGGGGGCCTGCCTACTGCTTATTTTCAGGAGTCTTGTTCTCAGCGGCCACCTCATTCCTGTGTTGCCCTCCCTGGGTCTTATAGATTCATCAACAGAAGTGGGAGGGAGGGCACCGCTGGTAGGTGGACCCTGCTCAGGCCTGTGCAAGGCCCAGCATTACCTCCGCAGTTGCTTCTTGGTTGCCCAGTACCTGTGGGACCCTCCCTGCCTGGTGCTGAGGTGAGACTGCCCCTAATGGCTGCTCGTGGTATTGCAGGACAACAGCCACAGGGTTGTCGAACACTTTCTGTTGTTAAAGCAGTCCTTCAACCTCTGCCTTCTGGGTGCCATGTTGTCTTGAGTTGCCCTTTTCAAAGATATGCCAGCCCAGAGACTTGCCCTTGGGTCTCGGGACTTATTCAAAGATGAGATAAGAAGGATTGTTTCAGTGGCCGCTCCCCCTTCCCCTCTACAGCTCATGCTGCCTGATGGCATCACCGTGGAGGTCATTGTGGTCAACCAGGTCAATGCTGGGCACCTGTTCGTGCAGCAGCACACACACCCTACCTTCCACGCACTGCGCAGCCTCGACCAGCAGATGTACCTGTGTTACTCTCAGCCTGGAATCCCCACCTTGCCCACCCCGGTGGAAAGTAAGCAGTGCCCTGAGGGGTCGGGAAGGGGGACCCCTGGGGTTGCCTGTTCTGCCCTGGATCCTGATCAGGAGGAGGCTGTTCTGCGATCCTTCATGGAAGCAGCATCCTTCAATTCTTGCCATTGTTATGGAGCTGGGGTGGGTTTCCTGGCGAGGCGGAGCTGGGGTTTCCACTGGCTGGCAGAGTAATGGGTGTTGGAGTAGAGTTTTGACACACGGATTCAGATCCCAGCTCTGCCACTAATTTTTTTTTTTAAATTTTTTCTTTTTTTTCTCTCAAAGCCAGTGTCATAGTGTCTGCCACCTATTTATTATCTGTTAAAGGGGGTGACACCCACTTGTCCCAGGAATTAGTGTTGAATACTGTATGTGTTACATGTAAAGCACTTGATGCATATAATGGTTACCATAAAAAAAATTCCCCAAGTCCAACAAGCCTGTGCAGTGTGTTGGGTCATCTCCATTTAACAGATGAGAAAACTGAGCCTCAAGTGACTTGCCCAAGTGAGCAGGATCTGGGGTCTGAGCCCAGCCTTTGTCATTATTGTCTTTGTTGTCCTTATCAGAGAGGATCAAATGTCAGAACATCACCCATTCCTCACCAGGGGATGGCGGTGTCACTCAGTGCAGTAGAAAACCTTCTGAAGTGATCTGTAGCCTTTTGTGTGTATTTTTTCCTTTTGGAAGGATAAGGACTTAGTTTTCATCAGCTTCTCTAAAGTTGCCTTAACCCAGCAGTAAAGACTGAACCGGAGTCTGAGGGGTAACTGCCAGGGGTTCTCTCTAAGGGTCAGGACCCAGCACAGTCAGCCTCATGTCACAGGTCCTCATCCTGGCCAGCGTGGGCAGCTGTCGGGGTGCTGCTGGGAACCTTTACCTCCTGGTCTCATCTGCATCTGACCCACAGTGGATTAGTGACCCCTTGATCCTGGGTGGCTGCCCAGGTGCTGTCAGCACCTTCCAGAGGCAAAGGCTAGAAGAAGGGGGTTTAGGCCCAGGAGGCCCCTTCTGGTCAAGCTCTCCATCTGAGTTGTGGGCTGGAGCACACCCTAGGTACGAGGATGCTGAGATCTGCTGCACTTGATTTCTTCAAGGACTTTCTTTTAAATGTGAGGCTGGCCCTGGCCCCCATTCCCTGAGTGCTATATTTACTTGGTTTATTCCTATTCATCTGTGTCCCTCTTGGGTCCCAGTACGTTTTGGAGTAATGGATCTAGACTGAATGCTTTTCAGTCCGGATGGCCTCGGGGGCGGCACACTTGCTAGGCTGAACTTCTCACATCCAGGTTCTTCCCTCGGCTGGTCTTGGGCTTGGGGGAGGCTTTGCTTGGGGCCGGTTGCTGTTCCTGTCCCCTGCATCGTGGAGGTGCAGGGAGGTAACACAGGGAGGTGGGTAGTGGCCAGGTGGCCCTTGGTGCCCTGCCCTGGCCCAGGCGTTCCACACACTCTGCTCCCTACCCTGCAGTAACGGTCATCTGTGCCGCCCCTGGTGCGGACGGGGCCTGGTGGCGAGCCCAAGTGGTTGCCTCCTATGAGGAGACCAACGAAGTGGAGATTCGATACGTGGACTACGGCGGATATAAGAGGGTGAAAGTAGACGTACTCCGGCAAATCAGGTGAGCGGAGATGCCTCAGACAGGCCTACGCCCTGCTTGTTCTGGGATGTGTGGTCTCTGCGTGGCTGGCCCAGTTGTGCCAGGGCTTGGGTGAGGGTTAATTCTTCCCTCCTGCTGCCTACTGTGTTTTAGCAGAGTGTGATAGAAACAAACTCGATTACTCGCTTAGCCAAACTGGGCTAGAAGGCCTGTCTTGTGGAAGAATCCCCAGCATCATCCTTCAGAAGTGAAGCTGGGCCAGGCGTGGTGGCCTGCTGCAAATCCCAACGCTTTGGGAGGGTCACTTGAGTGTAGGAGTTCAAGACCAGACCGGGCAGTATAGCGATACCTCATCTCTACAACAACAACAAAAAAGGAAAAAAGTGAAGCGGGCTCCTTCTTAGGAATGTGCCTTAGGAAGTCCCTCTGAGGTCAGGCTTGCAGCAGGGTCGGCTGGCTGTGTTTGGGTGTGCCGTGAGCCGTGGCCTGCTGCAAAGTACGGACCCTCTGCTTTGCTGCATCCCAGGTTATGGGCGTCACTGTACAAAGATGAATACTGGCTTGGAGTGGAGTCAGCCTTCATGTCCACGTTAAACTTGTTCCTTTCTTGTCTTCCCAGGTCTGACTTTGTCACCCTGCCGTTTCAGGGAGCAGAAGTCCTTCTGGACAGTGTGATGCCCCTGTCAGGTAACAGCTGGGGCCTCTGGCTTGGGGGATTGTTGGGGACAGTCGTTGAGAGTAGGTCTTTCTCAGAGCCTCCATTCTCACCTGGAGGATTTATGCTAACATAAGTTGCTACCATTTAAGAGTTTCTGATTGAATAGGTCTGGGCTTAGGCCCAGGAACTTACATTGCTATCAAGTTCCCAGGTGAGACCAGTGCTGCTGATCCTTTGAGATCCACTGCTCTAGACTGTACTCAGACCTCAGGCATCAAGGGGCTTCCAACAAAGGCACTTTCCAGATTATAGTCCAGACCCAGAGTCTTAGCCCTGGTGGTTGAGGGTATGCTGGTCACTGATACTGCTCAGCTAGGCCATAGCTCCATAGGGCACAGTGGGGACACCCTACCTGGTGTCTTAGACTGTGAAAGCGTTATCAGAGGGAAGAGGACTGGCAGAATCTTCGGTAAATTACTTAGCCTCAATTTTCACCCCACAACATGGGAGTGGTACCTGTCTTTGATGCTGGCTGTGAGAATTACATAAACCTAAGATCTGGTGTGTAGAGGGTGGCGAAATGGCAGCTGTTTATGGCTAGGAATTTTATATTTGTAGGTGATAGTTCATCCCATCCCACTCCCTCCCCAGGTTTGCCCCTTCTGATCTTCTTCTTGCTTGTCTTAAGCGATTGCATGCGTTAGAAATACTGCAGTCTAGCTGGAGTCGGCTCAGAGGGAGCACTGGGGCAAGATCTTTGTTTGGCTTCTTTTATTGCTGTTGCCCCTCCTTCCTCTCCGATTCTGTCCATCTAAGTGATCTGTCCAGACCCAGCTGAAACTCTTTTTCCTTCGTAAGATTTTCCCAGATCTTCCTTGGTAAACCCCTGTCTCTCCCATCCTTGCCACTGCTTGCTTTGGGTGTGTTGTTCTATGGAACTTTTATAATCCAGCAAAGCTGAATGCTGCCGCAGCGCCTTGCCCACTCTGAATGGCTGGCCTTATTGGGCTGTGTGGCCAACTGCCTGGGTTTGATTCCCACCTTCACCACTTGGGAGCTGGTTGACCTTCAGGAATCCACCTTTGCCTCAGTGTTCTCTCCTGTAAAGTGGGCATAGCACTTGGTGTTACTAATTTGGTGGAAGAACACATACTATACGCTGTGCACTGCCAGCACCCGAGTTGGTGGGGGTGGTGGTGGTGCTGCTGCTGCTGGTATTGGTGGTGGTGGTAGTGGTGAAGGCAAGAGTTTCTGTCCGTCTGTTGTCTGTGCTCCAGTGGGCAACATGCAGCAGGGGCCTGAGTTTATCCACTGGGAGTCGTATGGAGGCCTAGGCTCTGTCTCTGACCTGGGTGGATCTCCCCAGTGCAGTTCTCAAGTCCCACAGCATCTGAAGCATTCTACTTGGAATGCACCTGAAACTTGTGTGCATGACAAGGGTGCCTTGCCTCAGTGAGAGCCTAAATGCCACTTTTCCTTTTCCTCCTGAAGACGATGACCAGTTTTCACCTGAAGCAGATGCCGCCATGAGCGAGATGACAGGGAATACAGCACTGCTTGCTCAGGTGTGTGGTTTGCAGGGGTGGGGGAGGCAGGCTGGCTGGGTTCTTGGGAACTGACCTTTCAATCCCTTCTTTCCTGTGGCTTGGCCCTGGATTGACCAGCAGTATTTAAGGAAAGGTGCATGAAGTAGCTAATACTTGATATTAGTCTGTTCTCACATTGCTATAAAGAAATACGCAGGACTGAATAATCTGTAAAGGAAAGAGGTGTAATTGACTCATAATTCTGCGGGCCTGGGGAGACCTCAGGAAACCTACAATCATGGCAGAAAGGGAAGAGGCACCTCTTCCATGATGGGCAGGCAAGAGACAGTATGTGAAGGAGGACCTGTCAGATGCTTATAAAACCATCAGATCTCATGAGAACTCACTATGACGAGAACAGCATGGGCACACTGCCTCATGATCCAGTCACCTCCCACCAGGTCTCTCCCTCGACACATGGGGATTATGGAGATTACAATTCAAGATGATATTTGAGTGGGGACACAAAACCTAACCATATTATACTTTCCACCCCCCCTTCTTCAGGTAACAAGTTACAGTCCAACTGGTCTTCCTCTGATTCAGCTGTGGAGTGTGGTTGGAGATGAAGTAAGTTCCGCCCTTCTTTTCCTTCTGTGTTGGTGGCCAGAAGTAATGGATTGATTAGGAGGTAGTCCTGGGATTTGTTTCCTCTTGAGTTAATCAGATGATATAACTGTAGACAAGCACCTCCTAGGGGACACTTTGGATGTCCTGATTGGCAATGGTGATGTCAGTGTCCTCTAGTGGGTAGAGGCCAGGGATGCCACTAAACATCCCATAGTATTCAGGACAGCACCCCACAGCAAAGAATTATCCAACCCCAAATGTCAATAGCGCCAAGGTGGAGAAACCCTGTGCGAGACTTTCTGGGACCTTCTGTCTGTTGGGTTTTTCTGTCCTCCATCTTATGATGTGAAAGCTTAGATTTCTTGAGCATATTAAAAAGCCTATCCTGGCCAGGTACAGTGGCTCACCCCGTAATCCCAGCACTTTGGGAGGCCGAGACAGGCAGATCACTTGAGGTCAAGAGTTTGAGACCAGCCTGGCCAACATGGTGAAACCCCCATCTCTACTAAAAATGCAAAAATCTGCTGGGTGTGGTGATGCACACCTGTGATCCCAGCTGCTTGGGAGGCTGAGGCAGGAGAATCACTTGAACCTGGGAGACGGAGGTTGCAGTGAACCAACATTGTGCCACTGCACTCCAGTCTTGGGTGACAGAGCAAGACGCTGTCTCAAAAAAACAAAAACAAAAAAAACCTATCCTTATGCCACAGCAGCCAACAGAACACTTAAATAAATGTTCCTGTTGGCTAGAGCATAAGCCATGTCCCCCACCCTGTTACTCTTTTTTTTTTTGAGACAGAGTCTTGCTCTTATTGTCCAGGCGGGAGTGCAGTGGCGTGATCTTGGCTCACTGTAACCTCTACCTCTGGCGTTCAAGCGATTCTGCCTCAGCCTCAGTAACTGGGATTACAGGTGCCTGCCACCACACCTGGCTAATTTTTGTATGTTTAGTAGAGACGGGGTTTCACCATGTTGGCCAGGCTGGTCTCGAACTCCTGACCTCAGGTGATCCACCTGCCTCAGCCTCCCAAAATGCTAGGATTACAGGCATGAGCCACCGCGTCTGGCCTACACTGTTACTCTCATACATCTGTTGCCTGCAGTGGCAACCAGGGAGGGGAGAACTCGTATTGGCTTGGGAGATGGCCCCAAGGTGCCATGGACAAAGCTTTAAGGGAACTTTCTTTTCTAGGTGGTGTTGATAAACCGGTCCCTGGTGGAGCGAGGCCTTGCCCAGTGGGTAGACAGCTACTACGCAAGCCTTTGACCCCCATGCTGCTTCCTGAGAGTCTTTTTTTGCACTTTTGAAATTGGGCTTGGCACTCAAGTCAAAGATTAACATCAGAATAACAAACATTGTCCTCTCCAGAAAGTCCTTTCTTCCTCCATACTGTAGTCCTATTGAGAAGAAGAGAAGACGTTTCGTCTCTGAGAAAAAAGGATGAAGCTATGGGTTCTCTTCTCAAAGCCAAAGGATAGTGTTTAACAAGCCAGCTGGCTTATCCTGGTTCTCAGCTGTTTAAAAAAAAAGGAATAGAAACAGTCTCAACCAGATTGTCCTATTCCCCCCCGTTCCATTCCCCTCTTCTTCATTCTGTCCCCTCCCCCGGCAAAAACCAAACAAACTGGCAGACAGGCCAGGGATGTATGTTGCTTGCTTGAGAGGGTTTCTTTTACTTCAAAATCTTTCTTCAGGGAGCAAGACATGAACTGGCTAATTGGTATCCACTAGTTGTACAGCTTACATAAATGAATTGATGATATTTAACCAGTTTTTATAAACTCCATTTAGGTCTCTAAACACAGACTTTTTAAATTGTAACTGTAAATATGAAAGGGTCATCACACCTGACCTTGGTCAGTGGGGAGGGGAACTGGTATCCTGCCAAGCCTGGTTGTAATTTGTAACCATTTTCTATTTGTGCAAACTCTGTAAATATGTGTTTAAACAAATGTAATATTTTGTACAAGATACACTGGAGAACAAAGGGAACTCAAGATTTTTCCAGCCACATGTTACCTGTAAGTAGAAGTAAACTCTGCAGTGCAGCTTCCGCTCTTGGCCCCTCTGGCCAGGGTCCCTGTGGCTTCCTGCACAGGATGGGTGACTATATGGTAGAGACTGTGATCTGGGAACTTTTTGCTGTACAAATCTGTTTAAAAAAAAATAGTAACTCCTTGAATTAACTTGCAGTGGTGTGTTTGATTCTTTTTTAGACTGGCTTCAGCATTGTGCAGTTTAAAAATAAGTAACTTAAGTAACTTACATAAATCCTCCATTGTATGAACTATAGCTTTGAGTCCATTTTTTTCCAGTGGTGAAAAATTGGCGGGGGTGGAGAGTGAAGAGGGGGGCGGTGAGTGTGGCGAGCTGGATCACAGGCCCCACACAACTGCCTCTACAGGAGACCCGTGGTTTTTTTGAAGACAATTTGGCCAGAAATTTCTATCTGGCCTTTTCCTCTCTCTCCTTGTCCCACCAGGTGGGTAGCCAAGCGTCCTCCGACTTCCTTGACTGCGTATTAACTAGCCAGACTCAGTTTAAAGCACTGGCTTCCAAAACGCGTTGTGCCTTCTTTGGTTGTCATTCTTAATAGACTCGTGAAGTTATTTAATTTACTGTAGTGATGAGAATGACGTAAAAAATACATGTAAGTTATGGGAAGAGATACTGCCTCAATTTAATAGCCCCTGCTCTTAAAGCAGGCTCTGGCCACTGCGGCCCAGGCCTACCCCAGTGCCCCGCCCCTCTATGTTTGAGGCCTCTGGCTGCAGGGCTGTTGAGCTTGAGCTCTAGTTTTTAGAGAGCTGACGTAGCCTGAGGGTCATTCTGATGGGAGATATCCTCCCACCGCAAACCCACTCCTGGGAGCTCCTCCCAGTTCCAACCCAGCTGGCTTGTTCTCCTTTCCGTCTCTCTGTCCTGGCTGAAGGCTGCAGCCCCATGAGCCTGAGCTGTGGCCATTGTCAGGTGCCCGTCTTCCCCTCCATCCAGGTTCTCACCTGTATGGTTAACAGCCTCTGCTTCCCTCATCTGTAAGATGAGATAACCTCATAAGGCAATTTCATCATGGAAATGCCCTCTGCTTCTACAGGGCTTGGTCCCAAGGAGCTCCCCTGCAGTTCCTTGGTCACTGTTGGCTTTAAGTCCTGGCAGGAATTGGGTGTGACTTTGGCCAAGCCACCATACACCCAGGTCTAAGCTTTTCCTTTATAATCCAGCATTGCTGGAACATGAAAAGGTCTATGGAAGCCTTCTGACTAACTTAGGGAATGCTCAGAGCCTGGGATGCAGATTTAGCTTTTATCTCCAGGGAACCATTGAGGGGTGTCAAACATTAAAACGTGATTCTGGTGCAGGGAGAGGGGTGGGTGAGGTGGAGGTGTATACACGAGAAAAAAGGGATTCCTCTGGGATGGAGCCCGGGACAGATAAGATGTGATGAAGTCAGGATCCTCAGATAAAGCCCCCTGGGCTTTGATGAGCGGAGTGGGCTGCTTCCCGGGACTCCCACGCCTTAGAGTCCTACCCTGCAAGGGTGCCTCCATTAAACTCGGTTTGGAATGACGGAGGAAGAGCAAGTTGGAGGCTGGTGAGGGACTTGTACTCCTCGAATAAATGCTTCTCAGATTGTTAGGCGCCTTTGATTAATTTCCAGAGTTCTGAAAAACTTGACTTAACTATTTTGCCAGAAATCTCGTTGTTCTCAAGGAGGAGCGGATTTATGAAGGTCCTTCATCCCTCCGCAAGTCAGCTGCCTGGGCAAGTGCATTTGAGATGTCCTCTTTTAATTACCTGTGGGGCATCCAGGGGATGTCTTGGTGTGAATTGGAAACTCACGGGAGAAGCCAGTGCTGGCGAGAGATCTGGTAATCTGCCGGGGGTGTAGGGGAGAGGGGTGGAATGCTGGACGCAGGAGGCTAGAGCTTCCACCCTGTTCTCACTGCAGGCGTTGGTGTCTAGGTACTGCCCCTCTGGTCTCTGGGGCATCACCATGGAGGCTGGGTTTTAGGGTTACTGCTATACCTTGTACAACTTCAGGTATGCCACTTGTAGACATCAACATCTGTCAGACGATAACTAATGTCAGTTCTAAGATAAAATGAGAGTTGTAGCTAGAGTTAGGGAGTGCTTACTGTTTGTCAGGCGCTGTCTCTTACAGGTAACACTGAGTCCTTGACACAACCCAGGGAGGCAGGGACTCCGTGGTTGAGCAGACCCAAAGAGATAGAAGATGGTGATTTTGGAAAGTGGTTTGTGGATAGAGCAGAGCTGAAACTAAAAACCAGGCTGCTACCCCAGGCCAGGTGCTCTTCACTAGCATCCCTAAAGCAGCGTGGATTCATCTCGCCCCAGTCCACATCCCCAAATAAATGCCACAGTGATTAAATGATCAGTCCATGGAAAAGCTTTGGAACTTAGAGTGGGAAAGATACCATGACAGGAGAGATCAATGATTTTGCTTTTATGGAAAATTTAAATCTTAAGTAACATAAAGAAAGCCGAGAGACACTTGCAGCAGCTAGGGCCAAAGAGTGGACGTTTTGAATCTGTGATAACGTAAAACAAGGAAAACTGGCCAGGCACGGTGGATCGTGCCTGTAATCCCAGCATTTTGGGAGGCTGAGTTGGGTGGATCACTTGAGGCCAGGAGTTCGAGATCAGCCAGGCCAGCATAGCAAAAACCCCATCTCTACTAAAAATACAAGAAAAATGACATGGTGGCATGCACCTCTAATCCCAGCTACTTGGGAAGCTGAGACAGGAGAATCGCTTGAACCTAGAAGGCGGAGGTTGCAGTGAGCCGAGATCACACCACTGGACTCCAGCCTGGGTGACAGAGCCAGACTGTCCCAAAAAACAAAAACAAAAAAACCAAAACCTCTAAGTTTCCATTGGGAAATAATCATAAAGGATATGGGTGGAAAATCTGGGTCTGTTCTTCGACTAGCAGTGTCCAATAGAAATATGTGAGCCCCATCTGTAATTTAAAACTTTCTAGGAGCCACAATTAAAAAGTGCAAAGAAACAGATGAAATTAATTTTCATAATACTTTAAGTCATATCATTTCAGCATGTAATGGATATGAAACATATTAATGAGTTGTTTTACAGTATTTTTCCTACTAAGTCCAGCGTGCATTTTACACTTCAGCATATCTCTGTTCAGGCTGGCCACATTTCAAGGGCTTGTGGCTACCACGTTGGACAGTGTAGGCCTAGACTATTCCATTGATCACCATCACACTGATACTGACAGCCTTATTTATGTTCTTCCTTATTCAAAAAGTTGTATGTTCTTTTGCACATTTATTTTTCCAGATGAACTTTAGAATCATTTTGCAGGGAAGGGGACCATACTAAATATTCTATTGGCATTTGAAAGTAATGCACACTGTTGAGTTGGTATAAAGTTTTATATAATCTATGAAGTTGGGTGTGTAAAATATTTGAATTTATTGTTTTTCTTTCTTGCCCTCTCCTTCCCTGGGTTTGTTTTTTTTTTTAAATACAGGGTCTCGATCTGCTGCCCAGACTGGAGTGCAGTGGTGCAGTCAGCTCATTGCAGCCTCGAACTCCCTGGCTCAAGCAATCCTCCCTCCTCAGCCTCCTGAGTAGCTGGGAGCACAGGCGCATGCCACCACACCGAACTAATTTGTTTTTTGGGGTCTTGCCATGTTGCCCAGGCTGATCTTGATCTCCTGGCCTCAAGCGATCTCCACTGCCTCAGCCCCCAAAGTGCTGGGATTACAGACACAAGCCACTGCACCCCGCCCTGAAATTGTTGTCAGAGCGTGTATGAGACCTTGTACGTCAACATATTTATCTTTTTGCAGTTTGGCTGGGCATCTCTGGTAGACTGGATGTCTCCTTGCCAAAAATTCTGTCTTCCTCACAGGAGGATGTACAATCCTACTGTGTTTTGTTGGACTCAGGCACGGACTCATCCTGGTCAGTGGAAGATGGGTACAGGTGGCACAAGTCACCAAGGCAGATGCGTTGAGCTAGTATGTGGTTCGCTTGTCTTCTCCCTCTGCACCAGCATCGGCCACATGCCAGGTAGATACCCATCCACCCACCTGGGACCCAGTGTGAAGATAACATGGAGCAGGGCTGCAGCCAGCTCTCAGTGGGTATGTGGTTTGTGAAACATCTCACATGAGCCTCTGAGGTTTGGAGCTTGTGTGTTCCCCATGGCCTGTCATTCTAGGGTCCCACACCTTTCCTCCAAGGGCTCAGAGCTCTGGCCATAGAAGCTGCCAGGGTACCATGTTCTTATGTCTGACTGAGGACAAGCTCCTCGCCCTCTCTTCTCATAACCCCATCTGTAAACAGTGGGGGTGAATTAGGTGAGTGCTGACATGCTTGCCAGGTTTGACTTTTGACTGATCTGTGAATAAGAGCCTTCCTGAAGATTCCTCTTAATGAGGCTGACTTGTATTTTTACAAAGCAAATCATCTAAGGGAGATCTTGGCTGTTTCTTGTTAGAAATAAGCCCAACTGACATCTGGTGGGGACAGACGGTATTTGAGAAGCCCCGATGCTCTGGGCAGGGAAGGCGGATACCTCCTACCTGGAGCTGGGATGGATTTCTTGTCTTTCACCAGCCTCCCTGGCTTGGTGACAGGCGGGAGCTCTGACTGCTCCCACTGATTTCTTTCTCTCCATTGAGTGCCTGCTGTATGCCAAGCATCCTGCTGGGGGCTTCAAAGATGAAACAAACATTGAGCCTTTAGGGAGCTTCTCTGTTTTGGGAGTGGGGTTTGATGATCTCGAGGCAGATGGTGCTTTCCTGAGTGGGTGCCTTCTCCCACTTTGTAGTGGGATCCTGGCAATTGCTGGTGAGGTAGGAAGGAAACTGAGGCTTCAAATCCGCAGAGCCAGACTTGAACCGGGTCTTCTGCACTCCAGACTCAGTCTTTGCCTGCATGTGATGCCTCTGCTTCTCTTTATGATGGCCCGAGCACCAAAGGGACGTGTTGACAAGAAGGATGAATGAGGTGACAGGTGGGAGGGCTCCTCCCCAGAGCTGGCCTCGTCCAGGCTTTGAAGGAAGAGGAGGCTGAACAGAGTGGCATGGCAGGTGAGGGAGAAGCTGCATGGCCAGGGTCATTGCCATGATGGGAGGCACTTCCTGCTGAGATTGGGGCTGGTCCTGTGATCTGGCTCATGGACACTTGGAAAAGGAGATGGTAAAAGAGCAGGGGCTGGGCACGATGGCTCACACTTACAATCCCAGCACTTTGGGAGGTCGGGGTGGAAGGATCACTTGAGCCCAGGAGTTGGAGACCAGCCTGGGCAACATAGTGAAACCCCATCTCTACTAAAAATACAAAAATTAGCCAGGTATGGTGGTGCACGCCTGTAGTCCCAGCTACTCGGGTGACTGAGGCAAGAGGTGGAGGCTATAGTTGAGCCATGATTGCACCACTGCACTCCAGCCTGGACAATGAGGTGAGACCCTGTCTCTAAAAAATAAAAATAAAGTGAGAGGATGACATCATCACAGGAAGCTGTCTGTGAAAACATCACTTACAGAAGTCCTGTCTTTTTCATCTTTTAATAGGTAATAAACACATAATACATGATTCCAAAGATACTTAAGGATAACCAGAAAAAAGGAAATCTTCCTGTTTCCCCCAGACACCCACATTTTCTCTCTGGAGGACACTATGTCTAGTTTCTTGTGTTTCTTACTAGAGGTTCAATCCCTGCACACCCAGCACACATAGATGATAGCATAACATAAACAGGGTCACACACTAGGCCCGGGTTTGTCAATAAAGTTTTATTGGAACAGGCATGACCATTTGTTTACATATTGCCTGTGGCTGTGTTTGTGCTACAACCACAGAGGTGAGTACCTACAACAGACTGGATGCCCTGCAAAGCCAAAAGTATCTAGTCTTTTGCTGAAAGTTTGCTGGCCCCTGCTGGAAACACTCGTGTGCAATTCCTAACCCCCCCACCCTCCATTTAATCAAACTTAAATGCAGCTTTGATATTTATTTGCCTCTTCCAACCATGAGTTTTTTTGGTCTGTTTTTCTTTGAGACAGAGTCTCGCTCTGTCGCCCAGGCTGGAGTGCAGTGGCACCATCCTGGCTCACTGCAACCTCCACCTCCCGGGTTCACGTGATTCTCCTGCCTCAGTCTTGTGAGTAGCTGGGATTACAGGTGTGCACCACCACACCCAGCTAATTTTTGTATTTTTAGTAAAGACGGGGTCTCACTATGTTGCCCAGGCTGGTCGAACTCCTGAGCTCAAGCAGTCCACCCACCTCTGCCTCCCAAAGTGCTGGGATTATGGGCGTGAGCCACAGCGCCGGGCCAACCATGAGTTCTTTAGGTTTTGAAAATTGCAGAATCTCAGCTTCCTTGTGATGGTAGTGGGCAGCTCTGTGCCTTGTAGACCTCTTTCCTGGTACCTGCTTTGTTCCTGGTAGAGTGATCAGGCACAGAACCCTCCACCCCCAGAGGGTGGGCAGCCTTCCCAGGATAGACTGGGAAGACCCTCTTCAAACAGCAAAGTGTGGTCCAGGAACCTGCAGCGCTGGCAGCTCCTGGGAGAATCTCAGGCTCCACCCTCCTGAATCCTCATTTTTGTGACTCCCAGGCTATTCATACATTCATCAAAGTTTGAACACTTGATGAGCCCAGGGCATGGATATTCAACCCTGGCTGCATATTGGAATCATTCTGAAAACTACTGATGCCTTCACAGGACATGCTTAAGTTATGGCTAAAACAAACAAACAAACAACAACAACAAACGTTTAAATGACTTGATGCCAGAGACCTGTTTTCAGAGACACGGATTTAATTGGTCTGGGCTACACCCTGGGCACTGGGAGAGATTTAGAAAAAGTATTACCTTTGGAGTGTAACGTGTACACCAAAGCACACCAAGTGCACACATCTTGAGTGTAGAACATGATGCATTTCCACATACTTGTGCATCTGGGTAACCATCACCAGAGGAAGTTGAAGGAACATTTCTAGGATCCCAGGAGCTGACCTCATGCCCTTGTTTAATCAATACCTTGTCCCCTAGGGAACTGTAATTCTATCGCTGTAAGATTAATTTTCCTACTCTGGAACTTCGTGTTAATGGGATGATAAAGTCTGCACAGTCTGCACTCTTGCGTCTTAGTGTTTGCACTCACCGTTTTGCCTGAGATGGCACATGCCTCAGCTCTCTTGTGTGCATCCCACTGTGTGAATATACTACAATTTATTTGCCCATCCTTTGATGTTCATTGAGGTTTCTGGTTTTAGGCTGTAATGCATAAAGGTCCTATCC
This sequence comes from Hylobates moloch, assembly GCF_009828535.3. Lineage (NCBI taxonomy): Eukaryota > Metazoa > Chordata > Mammalia > Primates > Hylobatidae > Hylobates > Hylobates moloch. Next base: position 3,651,310 of record NW_026652285.1, read on the forward strand.
TTCATTTTTGTATTTTTAGTGGATGCATGTATTCATTTCTCTTGGGCACACACCTGTGAGGGGCACGCACCACAGAGCAGGAACATGTTTAGCTCCAGTAATTATTTGTGTTTTGGGATTTTTTTTTTTTTTTTTTTTTTGAGACAGGATGTCTCTCTGTTGCCCAGGCTGGAGTGCAGTAGCACAATTTTGTCTCACTGCAACCTCTGCCTCCTGGGCCCAAGGGATCCTCCTACCTCAGTCTCCCAAGTAGCTGGAACTACAGGCTCGTGTCACCATGCCTGGCTAATTTTTGTATTTTTTGTAGAGATGGGGTTTCACCATGTTGCCCAGACTGGTCTAGGACTCCTGGACTCAAGCAATCCTCCTGCCTCAACCCCCTAAGGTGCTGGGATTATAAGCAGGAGCCACCTCGCCCATCTATGTATTTGGATTTTTAAAGCTCACCAGGTGATTCTGATTTGCTGCTGAACTCAAGAATCCCTATTCCTGGCTGGGCACAGTGGCTCAAGCCTGTAATCTCAGCATTTTGGGAGGCTGAGGTGGGCAGATCACCTGAGGTCAGGAGTTCAAGACCAGCCTGGCCAACATGGTAAAACCCCGTCTCTACTAAAAATACAAAAATTAGCCAGGCATGGTGGCAGGTGCTGATAATCCCAGCTACTTGAGAGGCTGAGGCAGGAGAATCGCTTGAACCTGGAGGATGGAGGTTGCGGTGAGCTGAGATCGCACCACTTCACTCCAGCCTGGATGAAAGAGTGAAACCCTGTCTCAAAAAAAAAAAAAAAAAAAAAATCCCTGCTCCAGAGGGATGGCTCTCAACTCCTGCTGCCAAGTGCTGCTCTGAGGGCAGTGGTTGAGCTCGTCCAGCAGCCATTCTGTGAGTTTCCTCAGTAGCCTTCCAATAAATCCCTAATCCATTTCTGTTGCTTGCCACCAATGAGCCCTATCCAACCAGACACGCAGTTCCAGTACATCTCCCCCGCGGCCCTCCGGTTCAGTGTTTACATCTCTTTCTATTATCACTGTTGATTGGATTTCAGTCTCAACCTCCTATCTCCCCTGCCAGAGCCCTCAATATCTGCCACCGCCTAGCTCAGACTCTTGACAAAGTTCTTTCTTCTGTGTTCTCCGGGTCATTTTGAATACGGCCATCTGAATATATGAACGTGGTAATGGGAGTCGGAGGTTTGCAACACCCTCTGTATCTTGAGACTACTAACATAGGGTTGATGTGAGGCTGAAATGGCCTAGAGCATGTAAAGCTCTTACCACAAGGCCTGGCATATAGAAATTACTCAATAAATGATGCCTGAAGGCAGGTGGTTTCTGTTGTCACACAAAGTTTTAATGGACTGCATTCCACTATCCTGTAGGGTAGCCACTGGCCATCTGGGGCTATTGAGCATTTGAACTGTGACTTGTCTAAATTGAGATGTGTTATAAATATAAAATATACATCTTATAAGAAAAATAAGAATTACACATTGAAATATTATTTTGGACATTGCGGGTTAAATAAAACATAGTTACAATTTTTTTTTTTTTTTTTGAGACGGAGTCTTGCTTTGTCGCCCAGGCTGGAGTGCAATGATGCGATCTCGGCTCACTGCAAGCTCTGCCTCCCGGGTTCACTCCATTCTCCTGCCTCAGCCTCCCGAGTAGCTGGGACTACAAGTGCCCGCCACCACACCCGGCTAATTTTTTTTTTTGTATTTTTAGTAGAGACGGAGTTTCACCGGTTACACTTGTTTTTTTAAAGGGTGGCTAGTGGACATGCTAAGATCACATGTATGCCTCTTAGTCCTGTTGGACAGCACGGGGTGGAGGAACATCATTACAGGAGATAATGCCCTTTCAGACAGTGTTTCTCAAATGAGGGAGCGCAGGCCATTAGCCTCAGTTTACCTGGAGTGCTTGTTAAAAAAGCAAAGTGCTGGGACCTGGAATCTGCATTTTCAATAAGCCTCCCAGGCTAAACTCATGCCTACTGCTCCTATAACTTGGGACCATTTGATTTTAGTCATAAACAGGCACGTTCCCTTGCTTTAGGTTGTGAATAGATGGAATCCTTGTTTCCTACGTTGACTCGGCTGCTAGGAAGTGTTCGGGACTAAGTTTTTGGTTAAGTTAGGGTTTAATTATTGTGTAATCTGGGTGGCTGTTTCGCTGTCTTCCAACGTCTTGCCTTAGGCTGGAAGTATCCCGAGGACAAATACCAAAGTCTATTTGCACAGTTTAAAGTTTCTAGCTTTAAAACAGCCGTCTTCCAGTCTCAGTTCTGCCGTTGTGGGACTTTGGGCAGGACACAGTCTGTAAAGATCCCATTCTCTTGTAGTTGTTCAGAGTATGAAAAGTGATCATTTATCTTCAATCAAACACTTACTTAAAAAAGTAGAGATGATAAAGGTGAAGGCGCTTGGAGAGGGCTAGTTTTCAGGGTTACTCAATGCACATAGCACAGATCGCTGCCACTATGCCTTAGACCACTAGATGGCGGCACAGCACAAGCTACTGGAGGTGTCCTCCCCGCCTTCCGCCCCCGCCCCACCCCGCCCCCAGTAGTTAGAGCAGCCGTTCTCCAAGCGATCTTATTATTAGAACTTAATAGAAACGCACATTCTCAGGCCCTCCTCCAGACCTCCTGAATCCAAAACTCTTTTAACACACTGTCCTGAGGCACCCTTAAGTTTGAAAATCACGGTCCTCTGGGTAACTTGGGAAGAAGTGAGCAGGAAGCGGTGAAATAGAGGGTGGGCCGACTGGAGAGGATGAGGGTGGGCGGGCTGGACGGGGTGAGGGTGGGCCGGCTGGAGGGGGTGAGGGTGGGCGGGCTGGACGGGCTGAGGGTGGGCGTGCTGGAGGGGGTGAGGGTGGGCGGGCTGGAGGGGGTGAGGGTGTGCAGGCTGGAGGGGGTGAGGATGGGCCGGCTGGAGGGGGTGAGGATGGGCCGGCTGGACGGGGTGAGGGTGGGCG